>NC_141153.1:6166666-6518333 GCF_053477565.2 Lygodium microphyllum | reverse complement strand
CCATAGTTACAAGGGCAATGGAGCCAAAGTGTCCATTTAGGTTCACATTGAATAAGGAGGATCTGAGTATACAAGAAAGGATACCATGAGTCATGCAAATTGAGAAGAAAACAGTTACAAGTCCAAAGCTTTTAAGGACAATTCCCAGTGGCTTATCGATGATTCCAATTTCAAGTATTAACTCATTGCACTTTTGAAGTAGAATGCATATATGGAGTCTGAAGTTGGTGGTTGATCATGGCTCTAAGCATTTTTTTGGATTATCCTTTGGTTTGTTTTAAGCATCATTTGTCATCATCAATTTACTTGTGATGATCAGGCTTTACGATATGGTTTTGAAACAAAGATATGTAGTGACTGAATTTTTTGCTTGAGTTAGACAACTGGTGAGTGGCAGTGAGTCATAGTAGGCCCATGAATGTGATGGAACTTGGACAATGCATAATTCTATGTTTTGTATCCAAAAGTGGTTTTTGGTCAGACAGGGTGCCTGATTCAATTGGGATGGGAGTGCAATGCTAACACTAGGGTACGGGAACAAATTCTGAGCATGATCTGACTTCCACCAAATTAGTCACAAGCTGACCTTGGTGGACACTAATGAAAAGTCAGCAGCCTCAACTATTATAGCAATGATGTGGGCCTATGCATCCATGATGTACAACCCCAAATTGCAGAGCTACAATTTCAAGCACAGGGCTGATCACATGTAAGTGTATGATCGCAAGAGACTCACAAAGTGGGCTTTTTGCGAGGATGCCAAACTGGAAACACACCTGGTAATGCACAATGATGTGACTTGAAAACTGTTGCTTAACAAACTGGGGAAGAATGTGATGACAATGTCATGGGGAGGGGGTTCCCTTTCCTTGCAACTAGTTGCAAAATAGGATGCCAGCTACTTGTATAGTATACAAGTATTTACAGCTTAGAGTTGTTTATCATATTGATATGGTTGCTTTGAGTTGTGTTTACTTGGAACTGCTGCTTGCTGGTGGTAGGTCTAAATTCCATGGCTCATGTGACATAAGAGCAAATATGGAAGTCTCTCGGAGGTTCTGATGTTACTCTTGATTCTTTGCTGTTAATTTTGGACCTTGGGCCTCAGGGATGAGATGCTTAACTGTTGCAAACTTTGTCATATTTGAGCTCTAGGATGGTTATTCTGGATTTATGTTCTTGTTTCATGTAGGTTTTTATGGACTAAGAGTGTTCAATTGATGGTTCTGTTAGGCATATACTGCACTCATGCTTTTCATGGAGGGATGAATTATCATAGTTATCATACCGCAATAATGTAAAGGATTTGATATTGCTTTTAAGCATCATATTATTGGAAGCTTGACATACAAAGATTTGCAGTCCTCTAGATAACCATTCTGTCACTTGGCCTAAAAGTAGACAGAAAGAAGGGGACTAGAATCATAACTACTAGGAATGCGAAAGGGGAATGGGGTGTTAGAATGGGGATGGCAGTTTCAGCTGGAGACAGAGTAGACAGTAGAGAGAGTGAAGATACAGCAGGACACACGATGCAATTCCCAAGTGTGTAAGTGAAAGTACAAAGTACAACCCTTAGACATTAGGGTTGAGTAAGTGCCTTAAGGTGTGTTCACACCCGAAAGTGTGTAAAGTATGGTAAGTGACCGAACTGTGTGACATAGACTCACAAATAGGGAATAACGTGACTGGGGGAAAAAACCTCTCTTACAGAGTAAAAAGTGCCCGAGTTGTGTAACATGAACACACAAATAGAGAATAATGCGACTGGGTGAAAGTAGACTTTGATGGGCTGTTAATGAACCCTTGGCTGAGTAAAAAGGCATCAATTTTTGCATACCAACCGTACGGAGCTTGCTTCAAACCATAGAGCTGGGATTGAAAGAAACAACAATCTTTAAATAGGTCATAGGACACACTCCATCCAATGCCCAACTTTGGGATTGGCTTCACTCCACGTTACGCATTGGCACAACACAGATTGCGGAGGTAGTTTTCATGGGTCAAGTGATCTTCACGGTTTGACCCACCTTTGTGGATGTAGCCCATGAGCTAGTGGATAGCTCACCTTATGCCTCCACAAAAGGGGTCATCTATATGGTTCCTTGGTATAGTGGCTTCACAGTGGAGGACTTCGTGCTCCACAACAGGTTTCCTAGATACTCGGTCACCCTTCTATTATTTGGATTGGCGGTAGAGTATCGTCAGCTAGTAGAGGACTTTGGAGGGATTTTCGGCACAGTTCTTCCTCCCTTCTTTGCGGATGTAGTGACAGCCGCAAGAGTCCCGAAGGTACGGGTGGCTGTAGAAGATACAAAGAACATACCTAAGTTTCTTGAGATTGAGGCAGACAGACACTCTTTCAGGCAGCAGGTTATTGTGACAGGGCAGCTTGGTCAGTGCTTGTGATGCCATGACTTTGGGCATCAGGCAGCAGACTGCACGCGTTTCGGAGCCAAGGCGTCTAAGTCGGCAGACCCGCAAGTGGATGCTGATGGTTTTACACGGGTCTAGTGACGATAGAGAGGGAGACGGCAAGGGGGGCCTCAACCAGCCCCTCAGACATAGCCACGACAACAGAGAGCAAGAGGGCATGCGACGGCGTCGGAGCACCCCATAGCAGCCCCCCACCTGTCCCACTCAGCAAGATCATAGGCCTCCACCCCTACCACCCACTAAGGCAGCACAACTCACCCCACCCGAGATCCCCCAACCCCCTTGCCCATCCCCACCTCATGGATTGCCCCCCGACCCTATCCCACATGCCCCCCCTTCCGGGGCCACTCGCCCCCCCTCACACCCGCCACATACTTCCGATCACCCCACCATCCCTCACTCCTTGTCTTTCCCACCAGCTCCCCCGCCGGCCAAACCCCTTGTTCCTCACCTGATACATGTGTCCCTCCCCTTCCACAGGGGGTGACGAGCCTCACATGCCCATATCTTCTTTCCCCCCCCCCATAGGGGGTGACAAGCCTTACGCGCCCATATCTTCTTCCCCCCCGCCACACACACACACACACACACAACCACTAGCTCATCTGGCCTAGCGCCCCGTCACACTTTCCCTCGACATGCGGAGTTGCTCCCACAAGAGTTTTTCCGTAGTGGTCTGTGGTCCTATTTGAGAGTTGCGGAGCACGGAAAGTTTCCACTTTCTCTAGAAGAGGGGATCTTCGTGGTCCGCAAGTCAAGGAGCGGCAAGGTCCATTTACTAGCACCACTAGTTGGACCAAACTATGCTTTTTTTTTTCAAACCTCATTCAGGAGACTGGACGATGACATAGAGAAGCGAGGGTCCAGGTTGCAGACCACATCTCCTAGTGGATGGGTGAAGGAGGGCTAGCACTCTTTTTTGAGCAGTGGTGAGGGTGCATGATGGACATTAACTGGTGGGGTGGAACCGAGGTCCCACATTTGAGTATTATTTTTTGAGTCCCTACCTAGTGGAGCTCACCGATGGATGTGATTGAGTGGCCCCTCGCACAGGCTGCCTGCTTCTATGAGTGCGCAGAGTCATGCCTCTCAGCGTGGCTGATGGACGCCCTGGTTGTACCCCCTAGAGCATCTATCACCTGCATGGTTTGCTCGAGGGCCACCATGGGGGAATGGAGTTCACCCTCCAGGCCTCCGGTCAAGAGCATTTGCATGCCCCATAGCTCTTCTTCATCATCAGCAGCTTCCATAGTGAACATATGCTTGTTTGGTTAGTCAGAGGTTTTCCCATGAGTCTACACCTAGCATCTTGGAACGTGAACAACCTACACTACAATGGGGCACGTGGTTCCAGGAAATTGATTGTTCGGCAGGAGCTGCAGCATGCCCTTGGCATAGAATCGACATCTTACTTCTTCAGGAGCATAAGCTCACCCCCTCCTAGGCCCATCGGGTGGGGAAGGTACTTCGAGGCAGCTCACACACCTAATGGGAGTACTCCATCAGTGCCCATAGCGGGAGTGGAGGCGTATGTATCTCTATTGGCCCGAGCCTTACCGTCTGTGTGCGAGACCATGGGATGATTGTGGCAGGGAGGGTCCTATGGATCAGACTAGATTTAGGGGACTCATGCCTTGGAGTCCTCAATGTTTATGCTCCTACTAAGGTTAGGACACGCAACAGGTTCTGGATAGAGATTGTAGCATGACTAATAGAGGTGGACTCTTGGATTGTTGGAGGAGACTTCAACAACTTGGAGGCCTTAGAGGACCAATAGGGCAGAGGCAGAGTTTACCAGGGTATGGCAAGGGAGGAGTAGGAGGCAGGGGAGGTCTTCCTCCTCGTAGTAGGAGCATGTGATGCTTGGTGGGACCTAGCTTTTCACAGGAGGGAGAGGTTGTTGGACTTCTCTTGGGAATATAGGTGGTTGGGCGAAGCTCTTTTAGAGTGGCTGGACTGGTTCTATTTGGGAGAGTGGGGGTGCTCTAGAGGAAGCCATGTAGGGCAGTTGACTGGCACCACTTTGTTTGATCACTGCGCGGCTCTTCTCACACTTAACGCTCCCACTTCAGCCCTTGACACGCGATCCTGCCGAATCCTTGACTCATCTACAGGAAGGAGGAGTAGCTCTAGACTAGGGAGTGGGCCAGGGAGGACAGGATTGCAGAGGTCTTAGCCAAGTCGAGTAGGATCTGCCAAGAGGCAGCCCTGCAGGCCAAGCAACAGTGTTGGGAGGAGAGAGCACTCTAGCGAGACTTTTTTTTTTTGGAAAGTAAAATGTGGCTAACTATATTACTATTTTTTTTTCGATTATAACGGAGTGCTCATGCTCAACCGACTAGCTAGAGCTGATGCAAAGTCACAATTACATCATGTATACAAGTCAAGGCGGTCTGGGGGGGATAGGGGCAAGAAGCCATGGAGGGGGGGGTGTATCGCCATCTGAGGCTGCTTGCCTGCATCACGAAGAACAGGTTCTGGCCGCCCCAAGTGCGCATGAAATGACAACGAAGCTCCTGACAAGCCCTAGATTCGCCCTGCACCTGATCCCATCGGCCGCGGAGGGAGTGGATGATGGAGGTCCAGAGCTTTGCTAAGATCGCCTGTACTGAAAGTCTCTCTCTGCCAAAAGTCTCCTGACACCGCGCCTTCCAGATATGCCATCCACTAACTCCCTATGATCTCCCATATTTGAGAGTGGCGGTCTGTTGTGGGCTCCAGTACGTGGCGGATGGGTAGAGTCTCCAAACCGACCATTGTGCACGACCCTGCCTCGACAATGAATATCGTGTCCTGTATCTTGGCCTCATACAGAAGGTGACGGCCCTGGCTGACTACCTGCTAGCAAAAAGCTCCCCATGAAATACATCCAAGGCTGGGTGCCATACGGCGAAGGATGCGGCATGCTCCTCTCCACACGAGCTGTGCCTCCTCACATGACTAAAGGTAGTGCTTTGGGGTCTCTAGAGGTTGTTGTGTGCAACGCTTATAACCTCCCTTCTGCATCTGGGAAAGCCAACTTCCCACCACTAAGCCTCCATGTGCCACTAGCCATAAAAAATATGATACCCTTCTCGGTCTCGAGCTATCCCATAGGCGGCGCAAGAAAGTCCGTTGGAAAGGCTTTGTGATGCTATGCTCCGCCCAGTGCCTGCTACGTGACGGCACCCAATCCATACCCTCTTGCATCAGTACGTGTTTGCCAATACAGGCAGTGTACTCCAAGAACCTTGGTGGTTTCTTGGTGACCGCAGTGGCTGGCCATAGCCACTCTCCTAGATCCCACTCTAGCTCAAGTGGTCTGCTCTCCCAGATCCAAAGGCGCCACTCCCTGAGCTCCCTCCAAAAAACATAGGGGTCCAATTGCCATGTCTTCCCCTGAAGGCCCACCACCCGAATCCTCCTCCACGAAAGTGCAGCTATCCCCTCATCCTGCTGCCCTCTGTCAAGGGCCAGATGCCCCCCCTCCTGAACGGTGAAGAAAATCCCTTGCGGGGCGTCGCCCACTCTACCTGCCACTTGTAGGGGGATGCCTGTTGGTGAAAACCTAGTAGCCCATACCTCCCTGGGCTCTATCGGCTCTCGTATCCGGGGAGCAAGCCACTCCAGAGGTATCGCTGGGTCTATCTCCCTTCTCCTCAACTCCACTCCTCTTTGGCAACTTGATACACGTTGCAGCACCTCCTCATCCGCCAGCCTCTTAACTAGCCCAATGGATGTGGGGGGCGCTTGCCAATTTGTGCCCCTTCCCGATCTTTGACTTGGGAGTTCCCCTGCCACACGCGGAGTAGCTGCGTAGAAAAGGTGATCGGGGGGGGGGGGGTGATCTAGGCTGACGTGAAGATCCATCTTAGGGACGGCCTCCACTCCCTGCCAAGTCTTGGTCTATAATCTTGAAGACCCTCCTGCAATAAGACTTTCCAGGTCTGCCCACCTGGTGTGAGGCTGCAGACAACTAGCTTGCCCAAGAGGGCCATACTTTGATACTCTGGGTCTATGATCCCAAGTCCTCCCTCTGACCGATGCCGTACGATGGTTGCCCACGCCACCTTGGTCTGGAATCCTCGGAGCCATTTGACCATGAACAAAGGAAATTCCGCACTAGGCGGCAAAGCTGCACTATGCAAGATGAGGAGAAGCACCGACACGAGGCGATGTATCTGGCTGTTGCTAGGAGGACCTGGTTGACCACCAGGGCTCGGCCGGCTAGTGAGAGGCGAGCCATGCTCTAGTAGGTCAGCTTCCTCTGAATAGAATCAAGGATTGGAAGAAACTGTTGGGGAGGAGTGATGTCGAGTCCCACCTGGAACCCTAGGTATTGGACAGACTGCCCTCTGCTCACCCATCTAAATCCTAGGTGGACGTCCCACTCTGTGCTAGAGTCCGGGTCTGTGAGGAAACCAACCAACTTTCGCCAATTGATTTTTGCTCCCGTTGTAGAACAGAACACCTCAAGAGGCAGGCAGCCTCACTCTCTCCAGCATCAACTCATCGTTCTCTATGTAGAGTGCTGTGTCATCTGCATACTCTGAGTCTAACAACTTAGTTTCCTCTCTCATTGGAAGTTGGAGGCCGTGTAATCCGCTCACACGTGACTTGAGGGAGTGAGACATCGCCTCCGCAAAAAGTAGGAACAAGTATGGGGCCAGGGGGCAGCCCTGTCGGACCGATCTCTCTAGCCGAAACTCCTCCCCTCGCTTTCCACCTATGAGGACCCTACTGGTGGCTGATCTGTAATGTGCGGAGACCTTGCGGATCCAAACTTGGGGGAAACCCAACCTCACCATGGTGCCCTCTAGGAAATCCCAGTCCACCCTGTGATAAGCTTTCTCAAAATCCAAGAGTAGTATGGCCAGTCTCTGCCCATTGTGCTGAGCCCACTCTATTGCCTCAAAGAAGGTAAATACATTGTCTAGGATGCTCTATCTTGGACAAAGCTTGTCTGTGTGTCATGGATGATGTTTGGAAGCACGGGGTGTAGTCTACCAATCATCTTTGCCAGTGCCTTATAGGCCAATGACAATAAGGTGATCGGTCTCCACTGGGAAAGCTCCAACCAGTCTCCCCCTTTGGGGAGAAGACTGATAAGGCCTGCCGAAAGACTCCCTGGTGTGTGTCCTGAAGTGAAAATCTCTTGGAAGGCCATCAGTAGGGGGTTCTTCACCACTTCCCAGTAGGTAGTGAAGAAGGCCTTAGAGAGGCCGTTCTCTCCCGGGCATTTCTGCCCATCCTGTTTATGGAAGGCCTCCTCTAGTTCCTTCTCTATGAAGGGGGCTAGGAGGGAGCGCCCCATCTCCTCTGTGATGAGGGACGAGATGTGATCCCAGACCTGCTGTCTACATTGCCGTCCTCTAGTTGAGGCTGTCTCCTGCTAGAAAAGGCATCTGTAGTAGTTGGTGGCAATCTCCATCACCTCGTCTGGGCTAGAATGAGTCCTTCGATACTGATCCTGAAGGCTGCGTATCTGCTCTCTTGCGGTGCGAGGCTGGTGCACCTGGAAGAACTCCTTGCACATCGTGTCCCTCTTCCGTGTCCGAAAGGCTACTGAGGTGCGGAAAGAGAACTCCGAACACGTGTCTTCTAGGCGAGCAATGGCTGCTCGCGCGCGCACCTCCTGTGCATGGAGGATGGGATCGCTTGGTGCCTCCTGCAATAATCTTTGTATGGCTGCGAGGTCCTGCCGGAGTGCTCTCTTCTCCCTCCTGGCACTGCTGCTTGGCTTGTATGGCTGACGCTTGGCAGATTTTGCTCGACTTGGCTAGGATCTCTTTCACCTCCTCTGCGAGATCTAGTCCCTCCTGTCCCACTCCTTGGTCCAAATCTGCTCTGTGTGTCTCATCATCTCCTCTCTCCTATAGATTGAGCCAGGGATCTGACAGGATCGTGCGTCTAGGGCAGACGTTGGGGGATCAAGTGTCAGGAGAACCGGGCAATGATTGGAAAGCGTGGTGCTCGCCAACTGCTCAATTTGGCCTCCATGAGAACCACCCCTCTCCCCCACATAAAACCTGTTCAACCGTTCCAGTAGGACTTCACCTAGCCGCGTGTATCCCCGAGAGAAGTCCAATGATCTTTGCCTCTTGTGGAAGGTAGGGTCTCTCCAAGCATCGCGTGCTCCGACCGCCAGTAGAATGTAATATTTCCACGCAATAAAAGTTAGTTGATTAATTCGAAAGTTAGTTAGTCAATTAATAAGTTAGTAAGATTACTAACTAAAGACTAACTAAGGTAAAAACTGACTAGCATTAATAGCTAATAATTTTCATTCAATTAAAAATATATTAAAAAAAATTTAGAGTCATAAATCTGACATTTTTCTTGGATTGATAAGGACCGTAGCCACCCTTCACGAAAAGTACAATGTGAACGTGACTTATGAGCCATATTACTCACTAGTATTAATGTGTATAGTCTGAATGGTCCAAAAATATTAGATTCTTGGGGGAAAAAAAAACTATTATACTTTAGATATTATCCTAAAAAGATAGAACTAAAAGTCATTCAAAAGAAAAGACAAGTGATGTTTTAGTTAGTTTTGGAGATTTTATAAAAAGAGAAATAAAGAAAAGTGACTGAAAAAATCGCGCGTACCACGATCACAGTCTACAGGCAGTAGACAACACTTCAAACAGAGAAAAGAAGGAGGAGTGAACTAAGAGCTTTCTAAACAAGGGTCTTGAGGTTTCACCCCCCTTATGGAGCCAATGCAACCATCAGATTTATGATCTGAGCATCAGATCACTGAGCCTTCTAAGAGCCCCTTCACTCTTGTTCTCAGACTTATCCCCTCCTCTCTAATTCATTATAAATATGAGGCATGGGGAGGCACAAGGGAGCATAAGGAGACCCCAAAAGGCTGCAAGAGAGAGGGAGAGAGAGAGTATACCCCTCCAAGAGATTGTGAGAAAGAGCTTGAGAGGGAGAGAGAGGGAGAGAGAGAGAGAAGAGTTACCTCTAGAGGCTACACAATTTCCCTCTATCTCGATCCTTGATTTAACCATCTTTTCTTTCGCTCTCCCATCTCGAATCTATTCCACCTTTCTAATCTCTTGAGTCTACTTGCGGACGATGGCCTCCAAGTGAAGAATGTCGCGTGCAGATGACAATTCTACAACCAGCAAAAATAGAGCTTCGGGCTAAGGCATCACTATCAATCCAATTGTGGTATTGGTCGTAAGTAATGTATTTTCAAATTGATAGATGCTTGTTTTAATGCTCGCAAGAGATGCATTAGGCTTCGTACTTTGTGGTGTTAGAATAGGTCATTGAAAAGGATAAATCGCATCGCAAATATGCAAAGATGAAGTTTGTGAAGTGCTTGCATCAAAGGGAGTTAAATTGCACCTAGTTGCTATGTGATGAATCTATGCATAGCATAAGCAACATATGGGACACTAAAGTAATGAGCATCGATGAGTCTTTGATTAATCTTTACCGAGGATAATATTGTTTAAAGTTCGCAAATGCATATGCACGGTACATACATGGGAGAGATTATGTAAACTTTACATTGATGACATGCGACTCCTTGCCTTAGGAGAAAGGAAGATAAAGCCAATAAAAAATATTGCATAGTACGAAAATGCTAAAAGATAATTGTTACTTAGAGAAGAGGCATAAATGCTCTTGCTAGATTGATTAATTTGCATTGGAATGATAGGACTTACGTCATGTATAGTATTGGAACCTTTAGCATATGCCTTAGGCTAAAGGAGGGAATATTAAGTAAATTCTACTCTTTGACCCCAAGGGGGTGAGTGAATATGCGATGGAATTATTGTCGCGTCTATTATTGTATTGTTGGGAAAAATTCAATTAGTTTTGTTGGTTGATTGAACAACACCCTAAATGTTTTTCTTTCAATCAAGGGATTGTTGCATTGTGATTTGGATAAATATTCCAAGGCTTGTGTTGATGGCAAATGAATGGTAGGGGTCTGTAATGACAAGTTGCCATGGGAATAAAGGAATGGTTTTCTAGAATATGATATTAGGGCTGATTGCTTTGATTGTGCTTGAATTTTAATTGGATTAATTAAGGAAGGATATTTTGCACGCATGGATCATCTCCAAGATCACATCGCGGATTATCCTGAGAGGGCACTGCTCGATTCATAGGCCGATGGTCGAGTGGTGAAAAGGCCAACCACGGAAATGGCATCTCACTCCTTGACCACTTGTGGGTTAGGTGGAGCTCTGGACACCCCTTACTTGTCCAAAATGGAGTTGGAGATCCCCGTGAGCCCAACGTCTAGGACGTTGGAAGATCCTATTTTAGATAAAGGATGGAAATTTCGGTGCCATGTGATTTGGACCGGGTACTTCTGTTGGACAGAAGGGATATATAATTCTCCTGTATAGGCAGGAGACAAAGATTAACTTAAAGATAAGTTAAGGAACTTGTTTGATAAAACGACTGCTTGTTTTGTTTTTGTGCATGTGCTGTAAATTACGTGAACGAACTCTGTGCCCTAAAAGGCTTAGTTAATGAAGCTGATTTTAAATGTCGCACATAAATGTGATAGGACCTAATTAAACAACTAAAGTTATCGAGAAAAGTGCGGTGGACGTGACTTGGGTCCGTCCTATGGAAGGGTGGTCCCGGTTAGCTGGGAACTTTTCTCAAAAGACGTAATAACGAAACTGTGAAGACTCAGAGTCAATAGAGTTAGAATCCTGATTTATGCTGTTTTAGGGGAGCAGAATGGAACTATGCCTTATGGGCAGAGAGGTTGAGCTTCACATCCCTCTTGTTTCTCATTCTCCATGAACCAAGTGCAGCATAAATCTGCTTTGACTTTGTTATTCCTATGCAAAGTGGTTCATCTGGAGCTCGATGCTAGCTACTTCCTAGAGACTTGGCTGATAGGAAAGAAACCCTGACTTTAGGTTGGTCCTAAGTGGGAACGGCCGGATTCTTCTGCTTCGGGGCAGACTCGGGAAGACCTAGATCGCAAACCCTGTGACATTCCTTGCGAGTGCCGGGTGGCGCTTTCTAGAATCCCCTCCCGATGGGCTGCTAAGACGTGTTCCACAAGTGGACACGTTACATAGAAAGACCTCCCATGCCTCTTGCTACTCCCCGGCCATGCCCTGGTAGTTTCTGGCTCTGCCCTACTGGTCCTCCAGAGCCTCCTGGTTGTTGAAGTCTCCTCCAACGATCGAGAAGTCGACCTCTGGGAGTCCATTCGCGATTTCCACTCAGAACCTGCTGTGTGCCCTAACCTCTGTAGGGGCATAGACATTGAGGACTCCAAGGCACGAGTTCCTAATATCCAATCTGATCCATAGAACCCTCTCTACCACTATCGTCCCGTAGTCTCGTACACAAGCGGTGAGACTCGGGCCAATAGAGGTGCATACGTCTCCACTCCTACCATGGGTACCTATGGCGTGCTCCCAGTAAGTGTGTGAGTTGCTCAGGAGTATCTTTCCAACCTACTGGGCCTGGGTGTGGAAGTAAGCTTGTGCTCCTGTAGAAGTAAGATGTCGATCCGTCCGGCCAGGGCAGGCTGTAGCTCCTGCTGAACAATCAACTTCCTGGAACCACGTGCCCCACTATAGTGGAGACTATTAACATTCGAGGATGCAAGGTGTAAGCTCATGGGGAAAGCTGTGACTCACCAAACACGCATCTGTTCGGTGTGGAAGCTACCGATGAGGAGGAAAAACTATGGGGCATATAAGTATGTTTTGTCGCCACTCTGGACGGCAAACTCTAGTCCCCCATGGTGGCCCTCGGTCACCATAGTGGTGATAGATGCTCCAAGTGGTACTATCAATGCATCTATCAGCCATGCTAAGAGTTGTGACTCTGTACACTGGTAGAAACGGGCCGCCTATGCTAGGGGCCACTCGATCACATCCCGCGGAGCTCTCCAATGTGGAGGTGCTCGAAAGATAATGCTCAAGTGTTGGACCTCGCCACTAGCCCACCAGTTAATGTCCATCATGCAACCAGGCCACTGTTGTGCAAACAGTATTAGTCCTTTCTCTCCCATCCAATGGGAGATGTGGTCTGCCACACCTGACTCTTCAGCTCCTCCTCTATCTGTGTCGTCGTCCAATCCTTTGAGTGAGAGGATTGAAGGAAAAAAGTGTAGTTTGGTCCATCTGGTGGTGCTAGTAGATGGACTTTGCCCCTCCTTGACTTATGAACCACGAAAATCCCCACCTCGAGAGGTAGTGGGAACTATCTGCGCTCCGCAACTCTTAGGTAGGACCATGGGCCACTGCGGAAGAACTCCTGTGGCAACAGCTGTGCCTGTCTCGAAAAAGTGTGACGGGCGGAAGGGGCAGATGAGCTGGTGGCTGTGTGGGAGGGGGAGGACTGCTGGTGCGAGGAGGATGTAGGCGTATGTGGCTCCTCACCTGCTGTGGGAGGAGGGGGGGTGGGTCTCAGGGGGATCACCTGAACCGGGTGCGGATCAAAGGGGGTACTCGGTAGGGGAGGTGGTGGGGGGGAAGAGGGTCGGGGGATGGTGGGATTGTCGGAGGTACATGGCGGGTGTGGTGGGGGATTGGTGATCCTAGAAGGGGTGGGCTGTAGGCTAGGGTCAGGGGGGGAATGGGAGGTTGGGGAGGGTCCCCACCCCGTCCGCCCTATAATCCACCACTCGTCTGGTAGACCCACTACCCGTGCTCCCCTCCGCACCCCCCAGTTGCTCCCTTCCTCTGCAGCAACTTTCTCCCCACTGATAGCAAAGCAACGTGATAGGTAGGTCCTCAGCAAGGACGCGCAATGGAAACCTGTGGTCAGACGCCAGTGCATTTTGCGAGTGTCCCCCAGTCAAACACCTTGCGCACCATCCTCTCTGAGGAACAATTCTTAGCCATCCGCGCCACGGAGCTGGAGTTGAAAGAAACAACGATCTTTGGTCAGGTCGTTGAACACTCCCCATCGAGGGCCCAGTTGTGGAATCGGCTCCACTCCACACTGCGCATTGGCACAATGCAGATCGCGGAGATAGTCCTCATCGGCCAAGGGATCTTCATGGTTCGACTCACCTCTGTGGACGCAGCTCATGAGCTAGGGGAGAGCTCACCCTATGCCTCCATGAAGGGGGTCATTTACATGGTTCCTTGGTATAGCGGCTTCACAGTGGAGACATTTGCGCTTCATAACAGATTTCTTAGACATCCAGTCACCTTACTTTTCCCCGAATTGGCAGTAGAGTACCGCCAATTAGCGGAGGACTTTGGACGGCTCTTCGGCACAGTTCTTCTTGTCTCCTTCGCGGATGTAGTGATAGCTACAGGAGTCCCAAAGGTACGAGTGGCTGTGAAAGACATAAAGAGTATACCAAAGTTCCCGGAGATTGAGGCAGGATGTCACTCCTTTAGGCAGCAGGTTATTGTGACTGGGCAACCAAGGTCATGCCTGCGTTGCCACGACTTTGGGCATCAGGCAGTAGATTGCACATGTTTCGGAGGCAAGGCGGCTCTGTCCGACAAGCCCGCAAGTGGACGTTGACGGCTTCACACAGGTCTAGAGACGACAGAGAGGGAGACGGTAGGGGGGCTGTAGCCAGCTCCTTAGACACAACCTCGGCAATTGGGAGCAGGAGGGCGAGTGATGTTCCTCCCCCGAGCAGAGCACTCCGCAGCCCCCCTTGCCCGCTCCACCCGGCCGCCGCAGTCCCCCACATCCACCACCCGCCCCACAGACTCCCCCAACACCCGTCATGTATCTTCGACCACCCCACCATCCCTCAATTTTCTTTCCCCCCCACCACCTTCCCTGTCGAGCACCTCGCCTATGCTGATCCGCACTCGGTATAGGTGATCCCCCTCAGACCCACCCTCCCTCCTCCCATAGGAGATGTGCCACACACGCCTACATCCTCCTCGCACTAGCAATCTTGCTCTCCCCACACAGCCACCAGCTCATCTGCCCTTGCCACCTGTCACACTTTCTTGAGACAGGTGCAACTGTTACCACGGGAGTTCTCTTCCGCAGTAGCCCATGGTCCTACTTGAGAGTTACGGAGCACGAAGAGTTTCTACTACCTCCGGAGGTGGGGATCTTCGTGGTACGTAAGTCAAAAAGGGGCAAGGTCCATGTACTAGCACCATTGGATGGATCAAACTACACCTTCTTCCTTTAGTCCTCTCACTCAGGGGATTGGATGACGACACAGATAGAGGAGGTGAAGAGTCAGGTGGCGGACCACATCTCCCAGTGGATGGGAGGAGGACTAGCACTGTTTGCATAGCAGTGGCTAGGTTGCATGATGGACATTAATTGGTGGTTGGCCGGTGACGAGGTTCCACAGTTGAGCATTATCTTTCGAGCCCCTCCATAGTGGAGAGCTCCGCGGGATGTGATCGAGTGGCCCCTCGCACAGGCGGCCCGTTTCTACTAGTGTACAGAGTCATGACTCTCAGCATGGCGGATAGATGCATTGGTAGTACCACCCAGAGCATCTATCACCCCTATGGTCCACACCCGAGGGCTACCATGGGGGACTGGAGTTCACCGTCCAGGCTTGCGGCAAAGCGCACTTGTATGCCCCGACATGGGTGGGGATTGCATCAGGACTCCCGGAGGTGGGACTCTTGGATTGTTGGAGGAGACTTCAACAACCTGGAGGCCTTAGAGGACAAGCAAGGTAGAGGCAGAAACTACTAGGGCATGGTTGGGGAGGAGCAGGAGGCATGGGAGGTCTTCCTACTGGTAGTAGGAGCTCGCGATGCTTGGAGAGACCCAGCTTTCCATAAGAGGGAAAGGTCGTTGGACTTCTCATGGGGATAGAGGTAGCTAGGCGGAGTCCTGCTGGAGCGGTTGGACAGGTTCTATGTGGGAGAGTGGGGATGCTCTTGTGGAGGCCAGATAGGGCAGTTGGCTAGCACCACTCTGTCCAATCACTACTTGGTCCTCTTGACACTTGATCCCCCAACATTTTCCCTAGGTACACGGTCGGTGTCGGATCCTTTACTCGATCTATGGAAGGGAGGATGTGAAGAGACAGATTGAGTAGATTCAGACTAGGTAGTCGGGTAGGAGGGACCGGATCGCAAAGGAGGTTGTAGAGGTCCTAGCCGAGTCGAGCAGTATCTGCTAGGAGGCAGCCCTACAGAGGCCAGGCAGCAGAGCTAGGAGGAGGAGAGGGCACTTCAGCGGGACCTAGCAGCCATGCATAGATTACTATAGGAGGCACCGAGGGATCCCATCCTCCACGCACAGGGGTGTGCACGAGCAACCATTGCTAGCCTAGAGGACAGGCACTCAAAGTTCTCATTCGGCACCTCAGCAGCCTTTCGGGCATGGAAGGGGGACACGATATGCGGGGAGTCCTTTCAGGCACACCAGTCGAGCACCTCCGGAGAGCAAATACGCAAGAGGGTCTCCAGGAGTGCAGACCGAGGCTTGGCGGGGAATGGAGACCGTCCTTGAGATGGATCTTTACGACGGCCCAGATCACGCCCCCCAGATCCCCCTTCCTACTTAGCTTACTTCGTGTGTGGCAGGGCCTCCGTAAGGCCCTAATTCAGAGCTCCAGGTTGCCAGGAAGAGATAGACTGTCAGCCGGTGATCTGGAACCCCCATGTCAAAGATTAGGAGGGGGTACAGATGGGCAAGTGCCCCCACATCCAATGGGTTGGTTGGGAGGCCGGCCCCCGGCTCACACCATTAGGACCTGGCGGGAGGTGTACAGGTTGGTGGACGAGGAGGTGTTGTAGCGAGTATTAGGTTGCCAGAGAGGAGTCAAGTCCAAGAGAAGGGAGATTGACACACCAATACCTTAGGAGTTGCTTGGCCCCCTGGTATGAGAGCCGGTAGAGCTCGGAGAGGTATGGGTCGCTAAGTTTTCATCGATAGGTATCCCCCTAAAGGTGGCAGGTAGAATAGGCAGTTCCCCGCATGGGACTTTCTTCACCGTTCAGGAGGGGGGGCGTCTGGCCCTTGACAGATGGCAGTAGGATAAGGGGATAGCTGTCCTTTCGTGGAGGAGGATTGGGTGGTGGGCATTCAGGGGAAGACATGGCGACTGGACCCCTATGTTTTCTAGGAGGATGAGGGGATAATTGTCCTTTTGTGGAGGAGGATTCGGGTGGTGGGCCTTCAAGGGAAGGCATGGCGACTGGACCCCTATGTTTTCTGGGAGGAGCTCCGAGAGTGGCGCCTTTGGATTTGGGAGGGCAGACCACTTGATGAGCTAGAGTGGGATCCAGGAGAGTGGCTATGGCTAGCCACTGCGGTCGCCAAGAAGCCATCGAGGTTCCTGGAGTGTATAGCCAGGATTGGCAGACACATGCTGATACAGGAGGACATGGATTGGGTGCCATCGCGTAGCAGTAACTGGGTGGAGCACAGCATCACAGATGCTTTCCGACAGACTTTCTGGCGCCGCCTATGGGACAACTGGAGGCCGAGGAGGGTATCGTATTTCGTATGGATGGTGGCACATGGAGGCTTGGTAGCAAGGAGTTGGTTAGCCTAGATCTAGAAGGATGGAGGATGTAAATGCTGCACGCAACAGCTTTTGGAAACTCCCAAGCACTGCCTCTGGTCATGTGAGGTGGCGCAACTAGTGTGGAGAGGAGCATGCCGCATCCTTCGCAGCATAGCACCTAGCCTTGGATGTATCTCATGGGGAGCTTTTTATTGGCAGGCAGTCGGCCAGGCTCGTCACCTTCTATATGAGGCTGGGATGCAGGACACGATCTTCCTTATTGAGGCTTGGGTCGTGCGCAGTCGCCGGCTTGGAGGTTCTACCCATCCGCTAGGTATTGGAGCCCAAAGCAGATTGCTCTGAGGTATGGGAGATTGTAGGGAGTCTCACTAGATGGATGGAAAAAAGTTGTGTCACGAAATCCTTCTCCTCATTGGTAGAGCACACTCTCTCTCTATATGCTAAAAGGTCCAAAAGTGACCTCAAACTCCTGTTAATGCATCTCCATTCACTGCATACATCCCAAGAGCATGACATGCGTGTCTCGCCATACATTTGCCTTGTTCAAGTGTGTTTCCTTTGAGATTTGGGTTCTTTGCTAAATGTACATACATCTACACACAAGCATTAGGCTCTAGATTACCAGAAGGTTAGCAAAGTTTCAAGTGGTGCACCCCTTTGGGGTCTTAAGTGGTAAGAGGAGAGTCACCTCTCTTTTAGCTTACCACCTCTCTTGGCATTGGCCTTTTTCTTATCTGGAGTATACATGGAAGATATTTTTAATTAAGCAAACAACAAATGCATGTAGGAAAAAGAAACTTTGGTCTTCTCATGAATTACAAAAAATGGATAATAGATTGGGTGTGGAAGGCACGGCGTCAGGAGGTTTTGGAGGAGAGAGACTTTCTGTACAGGCGACTTTGGCAGAGCTTTGGACCTCCATCATCCACTCCCTTCGCGGCCGATGGGACCAGGTGCAAGGCGAATCTCGAGCTTCGTCAGGAGCTCCGTTCACTTCATGTGCACTTGGGGCTGTTAGGAATTGTTTTTCGTGATGTAGGTAGGCAGTCCCAAATGGTGGTACACCCCTGCTCCATAGCTTCTTGTCCCCATCCCCCCTAGACCGCCTTGAGAGGCCTGCATATTTGATATTTGTGTGACTCTATATCAGCTCCAACTAGTATGTTGAGTAGGAGCACTTCCTTGTATTCAGGGTTTTTTTGAAGTAATATAATTAGCCACACTTTATTTGCAAAAAAGAAGAAGAATGGTAGCCCATGGGAGAGGATGGTTGCATTGTGCCATTGTGTGTATATGAGAGAGAGAGATGGATGAATCATGAGAGAGGGAGAGGGGAGCGAGAGTTTTTAAGCTTGTTAGTTTAAACTTCAAACTTTTCTATTGAGTCTTTATGTGAGAGAAAAAAAGGATAGAGAGAGAAAAGATAAGAGGGAAAGAAAAGAAGAAAAGGAAGAAAGGAAAGCGCAGAAAAAAAGGAGGAAAAGCAGTCACTTTTGTGACCGTTGGCATATGGGGCCACGGCGTAGTTGGGCGGGGAATAGATCGGACATGTCACACGATGGGCCGGACAGGACAGGATGGGCCGGATGAGTTGACCTGTCTGTCAGATGTGGACAACCCTGCTCTAAGCAGGAAGTCATGCTGGTTCAATTGGATCTCGAAAGGTTTTGATTATTTGGATTGGTCTTTTGTGGTAGAGCTCATGCATGCTATGGGTTTTGGCCCACACATGGCTCGTCTGATACACACAGTTAGTACGGGTGCTCCTTTGCAAGTCACATTGAATGGTAGGGTTAGCGAGCCATTCACTCTTGCATGCTCAATTAGACAGGGTTGTCCTTTGAGCTCCTTGTTCTTTGCCTTGGGTGGCGACCCATCTGGTCTTCTCCATGCTCTCTCATTTGGTGGAGATAGGACAACTAGCTGGTCTTTCCCTCCCCTTTGGTTAACATTTTGTGTGCCAATCGATAGTAGATGACACATTCATGATCCTCAAAGTGTTGGGATAAAGGTCCTTTATTTACTTCCGTGTATTGTACACGTTTATTATTTAGTTGTACATGTGAATGCACCGTTACATGCCCTAAGTATAAATACATTTTATTCTGTGTACCAACACATTGTTGGTACACCCAAAAAATCAGATCGTACTCTCTCTCTCTCTCTCTCTCTCTCTCACTTGCTCACTCCTCTAGTAGCACTCTCAACAACTGGTATTAGAGTAGAGGTTGTGCGCGCTTCCCGAGACCACATGCATTAGTCGCCTGTTGCAACACTGACAAGCGATAGACGCAGCGAACAGGTCGTTGTGCAGAAGGCCTGTGCAACACAGGTCGTGCTGAAGAGGAGTAGCAGGCAGCTGAGCAGGCGCACGTGAGGGTCCAGCAATCAACGGCTGCAGGTCGACAGGAGCACAGCTGCGGACTCTTAGTCCAGGCGACATGCAGATAGGTTGCAACCAACAGCAAATAGGTTGATGCAGGGACCAGGCGGCAGGCACTACGCGTGGGACGGAGTTGTGGTGACCAGCTGGACAGCACTGCGCACGGGACGGAGTCAAGCGGGTCAACGGAACCTCCCGTCATCTTTTTTTCAGAAATTCCTTTAATCTCACTTATCCCCTTTCTCTGATGGGGGTTCACACGTGGAAGCACAGGTTTTAGGTTTATGCAAATCTGGTTCGGAAAATTTTGGGCTTTTTCCAGATTTGATCTTGTTTATGCTTGACAGTGACATTTGTGTCAGAAATCGCAGACATTGTGCATGTTGACCTTAGTTAAATTGGGGATTTTGCCAAATTTGTCGGAATTTTACTCATTCAAGTAAAATTTCTTGACATTGGACTCGGAAAAATTGGGGCTTTTCATGTAATGATGAAATTTTGCTCAATTGGGTCAGATTGGCTGACATTTATGCACAGTTGGATCTGGAAATATGGGATTTGGTGCAGATTTTGGTGAATTTCTGTAGTATTTTCTCGTGTGGTGGCTAGTTTATGTAAAAACAATAGAGATTTATTTCTGGTTGGGCAAGAACAACAGTGTATTTGCTGGTTCAGCTTGTGCTCTTGCAGTTCAGTGCATTTACACTAGTATTTGTGATAAAAATGGCTGCAACTTCTTCTTGTTCTGACATTAAGAGTTTGATGGAAATCAAACAGTTTGATGGTTAGGGCTTTGACCTTTGGAAAGTCTGTATGTAGGGCATATTGTTCTTAAAGGATTGTGAGGATGCTTTGCAAGAAGATAAACCCGCACAAGTGTGTGATGCAGATTGGGCCAAAGTCAACGAAAAGTCTATGGTTTATATAAAGATGGGTGTCATAGATGACCTTTTGACAATTATTAAGGGCTTAGATATTGGTTATGCAATATGGGAGAAGTTGAAAACTACCTATGAGATCACTACACCTATTAATCGGATGCATTTAATGCGCAAGTTGGTGAATATGCGACTAGATGAGTCCAAGCGTGTAGCTGAGCACAGTCGAAAGGGCCGCAAGAAGCTTGATTGCAAGTACTACAAGAAGGAACAAGAGAGAAAGAAGAATGCAGGAGACAAAAAGAAGAAAGAGGATAAGACAGATGTATCTGAGGCAACCAAAGGCAAGGAAAAGGCCAATGTGGCCTCCAGTAGTCATAGAGGAGCTCTCGGATGTAGAGGTTGATGTACTACGTGCAGTAGATTATGATGCCCTTGTATGTCACATGCAGAATATGCAGATTACCAAGGTTGATATGATTGATGCACTTTTGTCAGTTGATGATTGTGTCACTCAGACTTGGATTGTAGACTCTGGTGTCTCTTTCCATGTAACTCTTAGCTTGGAGTGTTTTGCTATGTTCAATGCAGGCAGTTATAAAAAAGTATATCTTGGAAATAACCATGCTTGAGCATTGATGGGATTGGCACTGTACACTTGTCTTTGGATAATGGGCAAGAGCTTGTGGTGAAAGATGTCAGATATGTGCTTGGCATCAAGAAGAGTTTACTATGTGTTGGACAGCTTGACTGTATGGTTACACTACACTGTTTGGTGGTGGTTTGTGGAAATTGAAAAAGGGCTCCATGCTGATTGCAAAAGGATCCAAGAAGGGCACTTTGTATTGTCTGCACTGTAAAGCTTTGAATGACAAGTTTCTTGCAATTGCTGAAATTGACTGTCATTTGGAGTTGTGGCACAATAGATTAGGTCATATGAGCCAGAAAGAACTTGATGTCCTCACCTCTTTGAAGAGGGTCGATGGAAAAGGCTCTAAACTTGACTTTTATAATGACTATCAGTTTGGAAAGCAAATGAAAAATTCCTTTTACTCTGGTGTCTCTTGTAAGTCCAATGTCTTGGACTAAGTGCATTTTGATGTATATAGTATGCCAGTGAAATCGTTGGGTGGTGCTGCATATTTTGTCTCTTTTATTGATGATTGCTCGAGGAAGATTTGGGTTTATTTGTTGAAAAAGAAAAGTGAAGTGTCTGTTGTTTTTAAAACTTTTCATGCATTTGTGACCACTCAGACAGGTATAAAGCTGAAATGCTTGAGAATTGATAATGGGGGTGAGTTCACATCTACTGAGTTTAAGTCCTTTTGTGACTTGCATGGAATCAAGAGGGAGCTTATAGCTCCTTACACCCTTCTTCAAATGGGATGGCTAACAGATACAATAGGACTTTGTGTGAAAGAGTGCAGTGCATGCTGCCCATTGCTAATCTCCCTCATGAATTTTGGGGAGAGGCACTTAAAACCACAGTTCACATTTGCAACTGCTCTCCAAACAGGTCCTTAAATTATGGCATCCTTGAGGAGGTTTGGTGTGGCAAATTGGCCTCATATGACAATTTACGGATATTTGGTTGTGAGACTTTTGTGCATGTTAGAGATGAGCTGAGAAGTAAACTTGGCCCGAAATCCACCAAAGGCATTTTCATGGGCTATGGTGATGAGGGTGAATTTGGCTATAGAGTGTGGTTACCACAGCCAAAGAAAATTGTTTGCAGCTGTAATGTTGTGTTCAATGAGGCAAAATTGCTGATAAGTACTTTAGCCTTTTGATGAAGACATGAAAAAGGTCAAATTTCAGAATTTGCAGCCAGCTATTACTTCAAATGATGAGGCTCATGTTGCTGTACCACAGGCTGAAATTGATGATCAGTTTGTTATTTTTGAGCCAAATGATGATGGACATCAAATAAAAGCACAAGGAGGTCATGGATAGCAAGATAGACTTGCTGATTATGAAAATGAAGGTGTTGTACAGCATGAACAACATGCTGAATATGGCTTACAGCAGCCAATAAATGCTGAAAATAACATATCTCCTGATGTAGACCCAATTTTTGAAAATGTAGATCATTGGGTAGTAGGTCTACGCGCTTAAGAAGGCAGCCACATAGATATGACCCCTCTTTGCACTATGTGATGCTTACAGATGAGGGTGAGCCTCTTACATATAAAGAGGCTGAGTCATGCAAATTCAGTAGTAAGTGGGAGCTAGCTATGCAGGAAGAGATTAAATCTCTGTATGCTAATGGTACTTGGGATCTTGTGTCGTTGCCCAAAGGAAGAAAACCTCTTCCAAACAAATGGGTTTACAAAGTAAAGACAATTGATGGAAACCCAAGTACAAGGCAAGATTAGTTGCCAAAGGGTATGTATAGAAGGAAGGGATTGTGAATTCCAAGAGGTCTTCTCACCTGTTGTGAAGATGACCACTCTAGGTGTGCTTTTTGCTCTCACTACTATATTGAATTTAGAGCTGTACCAAATCGATGTGAAAACAACTTTTCTGCATGGTGACATTGATGAAGAAATCTACATGAAACAACCCGATGGTTTTGTAGTTCCTAGAAAAGAGTAGTTGGTGTGTAAACTAAAACACAGCTTATATGGGACAACTTTTCTGCATGGTGACATTGATGAAGAAATCTACATGAAACAACCCGATGGTTTTGTAGTTCCTAGAAAAGAGTAGTTGGTGTGTAAACTAAAACACAGCTTATATGGGTTGAAGCAAGCACCACGGCAGTGATATAAAAAGTTTGACACTTTTATGCTCTCTCATGGGTTTACATGCAGCCATGCAGATCATTGTTTGTATATGAGAAAAGATATAGATGGCAACTCCATTATACTTGTTTTGTATGTAGATGATATATTGCTAGCTGGGAAAAGAAAGACTAGCTTGGATGCTCTCAAAGATCAGTTGAAATCAGCTTTCTCCTTGAAAGATTTGGGGAATGCAGAGCATACATTGGGCATGAGGATTTGCAAGGATAGAACAGAGAAATTGCTGTTCTTATCTCAAGAGAAGTACATTGAAAAGGTACTGGACAGATTTAACATGGCTAAAGCTAAGCCTCTTGGGGTGCCCTTACCTCTATATCTTAAGCTTAGTAAAGCCAACAGCCCAAAAGATGACGTGGAATTCAATGCTATGAAGCGAGTTCCTTATGCATTAGCTTGTGGCTCTCTTATGTATGCTATGGTTGCTACTCATCCAGACATTGCTCATGTAGTGGGAGTTGTCAACAGGTTTATGTCAAATCCTGGCAAAACACATTGGAAGTCTATCAAGTGTATTCTTCGATATCTAAAAGGTACACAAAGAAAGTGTATTTGCTATGGGTAGGGTGCACTTAGTTTGCAGGGTTATTGTGATACAGATATGGCAGGTGACTTGGACACTCTCAGGTCCACTAGCGGATATGTCTTTACAGTTGTTGGTGGGGTTGTTTCTTGGTGCTCCAGGTTGCAAAATATTGTAGCACTGAGTACTAGTGAAGCTGAATACATATCAGCTAGTGAAGCTTCTAAGGAAGCTATATGGTTGAGCAGACTTGAGAGGATCTCGGCATGTCTATGAGTACTCCAATGCTGGGATGTGATAGCCAGAGTGCTGTGTATCTAGCTAAGAATGCCATGTATCATTCACGCACAAAGCATATAGATGTACGATATCACTTTATTAGACAGATTCTGGAAGATGGTCTAATCACATTGATTAAGATCAAAACACAGGAAAACTTTGTAGATGTTCTCACTAAAAGTCTAAGCAAGGCTCAGCATGAGCATTGCATACGACTAGTGGGAGTTGGTTAGAGGTTCACTTAGGACCTTTAAGTGGGAGGTTGTTGGGATAAAGGTCCTTTATTTACCTCCATGTATTGTACATGTGTATTATTTAGTTGTACATGTGAATGCATCCTTACGTGCCCCAAGTATAAATACATTTTATTCTTTGTGTACCAACACATTGTTGGTGCACCCAAATAATCAGATCGTACTCTCTCTCTCTCTCTATGTCGCTCTCACTCACTTGCTCACTGTTGAGATTTGCAATCACATCCATGCTACCTCTTTGTAAGAGCAGATGGACTAAGGAGATGCAGGCTCTAGGAATCCCATAGGCATAGAGGGAAAGATTGTGACCTACCCAACTCTATTTAACATTATACTTTCTTGTCATTTTCATATGAGATGAATGCAATGTCACTGTCATTTTGCTTTTCAGTTTAGTGTACCTGCTGCTTGGTTTGTGTCCTTCAGTCAAGTCACTTGTCTTTGTGATGTCCAAGTACATATGAGTTTGGTCTATGTCTACGAGCGTCCATAGCTGCCATGCTCTAGATCCTGTGTTTTCACATGGTATCAGAGCGCAGCTGAGCATGGCTTAGCATGTCTCAAGTCCTTTCTCTGCTCTCGTAGCTCTCCTCCATCATTGCCTAGCTCACTCATGACTTCATATTCAACTCCATTCCCACTTCGAGCTCCACTCAAACTTCTCTTTTGCCATAGCCAAACAGCACATAGCTCTGATTGAGCTCTTGGATCTCGCAATAGACACATTATCTCTACACGCTTTCTTCTAAGGATCTGTCCTTTGACTCAAGGCGCAACTCTGCATCACAACACACCTCGACATTGAGCCTCCCTCTGCCCAACATTGTCAGATTTTCAACTCGTTGTGTCATTCTGTGTCCATCTGTATCTGTATGTTGGCGTGGTTCATGCGCTGTGTGCGATTCAATGTGCCATCATGGGGCTTTGGTAGCCTATCTACCAAGCTTCATTTCCATAAAAAAATCTTGGGAAATGATCAAGTCTACAGCCCACACAGAAGGAAAAACCAGGCTTGCCAGCAAACCCTAACTGTGAACACCATAGCCAAAATTACTCAAGCTTTTCCTCTTCTTCATTTTCTCTCTCTTACCACTTGGATTAAGACATTCACTCTGATTTGCCGGGCCACTGAAGACTCCAGCAAGATTTATCCTCAAACCATTGAGAAGGGAATATTTTGGAGATTTTGCTCGCAAATCTTTTGAAGCATAGCCCTTCTCAAGCTTCATTTTCACCTTGTCACTTGAGTCTACTACCAAACCAGACTAGCTTTAAAGCAAGGAGGGGATTTGGAAGATTTGGAGCAGATTTCTGAAGGTTCTTGAAGGCCTCAAGTCCAACAAAGCAAGCAACACTCAGTTTGTCATAACTAGTATCTCTTGATACTACTCATCTAGTGTCTCTTGACACTTGTGCACACTCAAGATCAACCTCTGAGCTAAAAATTGTGAATTGATTTGTTGTTGCCTTTGCAACACCAATATGGAAAAATGACTCTCCAACCGTCGGGTTCAAAGGGGTGGAGTTTCACACCTGGCAGATCCGCATCAAGCTCATCCTAATGAAGAAGGGTCTCTGGGCCACTACAAATGGCAAAGAAAAGAAGTCTCGTGATGCAGACTTGGCAGTCACTTGGGAAAAGAATGATGATAAGGCTTAGGCCATTATCAAACTAGAGCTAGACGACAGCTATATCCACCATGTGGATAACTGTAATACTTCACATGATACATGGAAGAGACTTGACACTTTGTTTGGTGCATAGTCTAAGTCATCAAAGTATGGTCTCTTGATTGAATTTTTCAGGCTTGACATGAAGTCCAGCATACCACTTGCTATATATCTAAATTACATGGAAGGACTTCTAACCTAGCTTACAGGAATCAACATTAAAGTGGAAGAAGATGTTTGTATTGGTGTTCTGCTTAAAAGTTTGCCTCCTAAATATAATAATGTATCAACAACCTTAGTCAATATGCCAAACGCTAAGCTTGTTGATATCAAGATATCACTGTTAGAGGAGGAAAAGAAGCTAAAAACTAAGGAAAAACCAAGCACCACTAGAGATGAACAAGTGTTATATACTAGTAACAAGTACAAAGGCAAGAAGGACCAGCTTTTCTGTGTTTTTTGCAAGAGGATGGGACACACTGAGAAGTTCTGCCATGCTAGAAAGAGGTCCCAGAAGGCCTATCTTGCTGCAGTTAAAGAAGAAGAAGACCATGGAGCAAAGGAAGAAGAAGACCACTAGGAGAAGGAGAAGTCCTTCTACGCCTACTCTGATAGATTGTTTTAGCCTTGTAATGTCTAAAGCCCAAATGCTTCTATCATAAGCTTGTAAACTCCTCATGTAGCCTTGTACTACAGCCTCTGTACACTTTGTGAGGCCCCTGTTACAGCCTTTGGATGTCCACCATGTGTGTGGTACCCATACTTAGCCTTTTCTGCGACAGCCTCTGGTGTTTTGCCATGTTTATGGTGTGCCCACACTTTGTAGGTGTTGCTTTCACTAAAGCCTCTACACACTTTGTACTTTTGGTTGTGATTGAGGAGGGGTGTTGAGATTTGCAATCACATCCATGCTACCTCTTTGTAAGAGCAGATAGGCTGAGGACATGCAGGCTGTAGTAATCCCATAGGGATAGAGGGAAAGACTGTCACCTACCCAACTCTATTTAACATTGTACTTGCTTGTCATTTTCATATGAGATGAATTCAATGTTGCTGTCATTTTACTTTTTAGTTTAGTGTACCTGCTACTTGGTTTGTGTCCTCCAGTTGAGTCACTTTGTCTCTGTCATGTTCAAGTATATATAAGTTTGGTCTATGCCTATGAGCCTTCATAGCTGCCATCCTCTAGATGTAGTACACTCTCAACACAAAGTAGAACGAGAGAACCTTCACAAGGCATTGAATGTATGGAAGCTTTTTGGGCAAGCCACTGGTCATCGTATCAATGCAACCAAACCCTCTCTCATCAGTTGTGGTGAACCAAATTTATGGTCTTTACAATGGCAAGGGATGGTGATGTCGTGTGGGAATGTTACATGCAGCATTTGGGTTACTCCTTGAGTGTTGATGTTTAGCCCAAGCAATTGTTGCAATGGATTTCATAGAAATTAGAGGTCGAAGTTTCTTTATTGGAAATTGCAGGCTTGGCCTTTCCACGTCTGCCTTAAAGTGGCATAATTCATCATGGTCCCCATTCTCACTTACTTTTTGCCGCTATTACCTTGGACTGCCTCGACCTTACGGGTTCTTACCGGACACATTTGCTTTGATGCTGTGGACAAAGGATAGTTTGCATGTAGGCATCTCCTGGATCTCTTGGAGCCATTCTTACACTCCTAAAAGTATGGGCTGTGGATGCGCACACGCACATGGTTGCTTTTCGATGGTCTCTCTTTTGTGCCATGTGTACTGATTGAGACCCTTGGGTCTTTGTTGCTCGGTCCTTTTTGGAAGAGCAGGATGTGGGTCATGGCAATACGACCATTCATGGAACTTGATGGCAAGTTTTAATGTTGATGCTCCCTTTTCCTTGTCCTCTTCTTTCCTGGTCCGTTAGCTCGTCTACTTGTGGAAGTTGGTTCTTCAAAGGCCTAGTGGCACCCTATCGATGATCATTTGGCCATGAACTGTTTTTAGGTAGTGTCCAAGCTGTATTGTGGGATAGGAAGCAAGAGGCTCGTCCTAAATTAAATCACATGGCACGACTAGGCTTATTGTTAATTTTCGATGCCACTTTGGTAAGTTGTTGGGGGTTGATGTCTTTCCACACCACTAGGAGGGGTTTTCACATCCCTTGAGGTGATAGAGACTTGTTGGAC
Organism: Lygodium microphyllum; assembly: GCF_053477565.2. Classification (NCBI taxonomy): domain Eukaryota; kingdom Viridiplantae; phylum Streptophyta; class Polypodiopsida; order Schizaeales; family Lygodiaceae; genus Lygodium; species Lygodium microphyllum. Next base: position 6,490,533 of record NC_141153.1, on the reverse strand, counting down.
CACCTTTTCATGACAACGGTTTCCCTGCCCTTGTTTTTGATCATCGTTGGCAAGATTGGGACCTTGCAGGTCAACTCCATTTGGAAAAGGCTTCCGCTAATCAAGGTACCATCTTATAATTAAGGATCACCACAGGCTGGTCACGTAAGGCCAATATTGTTTGGGCCTTGCATGAATCTCGGGATTGGTGGAAAATGATGGTCATGGAGGTGGTTCAATAAGACACCCTGCAAAAGTAAAGTCTTTCTTTAGCGTCATGGTTGGTGGGCTGCCCCTTGCTGCAACACTTGCAAAACACTGCATTTCCAATGGCTCCTTTCTTTTTTTTTGCCTCACCAGTGTAGAATCTTTTTGCCACCCTTTTTTGGTGCCCTTTGGCAAGGAAAATCTAGTCTCTATTGTCTACTATTTGGACGGTTGTGGTTGGTATGTCACTGCGCCCCTTTGATTGGGTCTTTGCTCGGCCCAAATATCCTACTCGAGTACAACCACATATTAGTATTCTATTTCCATTCCTCTGTTTTTGGGGTTGTTGGTAGAATTGGACAATTTGGAATGCTTTTGTTTTTGATTCCACGTTTGGGGGGCTAGAAACATCTTGCTAAGTTGAAAGGTCTCCTACATTGGCAGCTGGGCCTTATTTGGCACACTGATCTCCTTTCTAGGGAGGACTTGGTCCCTTGGCATATGGCAATCTTTGCTGCTTCTTTCCTGTACCTTTTGTACTCATTTAGTCATCTGACCTTATGTAACATAGAGCTGAGTTTCTGCACAATGGCCTAGAGCCATCCTGCATCTTGTAACCTTGTATCTTAATTAATACAATTACCTATTTATATATATATATATATATATATATATATATATATAGAGAGAGAGAGAGAGAGAGAGAGAGAGAGAGAGAGAGAGAGAGAGAGAGAGAGAGAGAGAGAGAGAGAGAGTCGATCTGCAGCAGAGGAGTTACTGGCTTTGGTCCGTTCCTTGCTCCTGGATTCCCCGGATGATGATTTTCTGCTGTCATTGGAGAGGCATTTGGCCCATCTTCTTCAAGTATTTCAGTTAAAATCTTATCAGCAGGCCAAACTGCATAACTTGACTGACACATTGCAAGATAGTGCCTGCCAGTCTCATAAGTTCTTTCGTGCCTTGCATGCGTCTCCGGCTCGCGACAATATGACCAGACTCCAGGATTCGGAGGGTCGCATGGTCACTGATCCGCAGACCATTGTCAATATGTGCAGAAATTATTTTATGGAACTTCTTGGTTCTTCTCCCTTGCCTTCTAGCCAGGTTACGCATGCCCGCTCGGTCTTCTATCATCTGGTCCACCAGCAGGTTCCATTGGATATGCAAGCCACTTTGGAGGCGGATATTTGTGAGGAGGAGGTTATGGATGTTTTGTTGCACTTGCCGACGGATAAAAGTCCTGGCTGGGATGGTCTCACTAATGAATTCTTTCAGAGCTCGGCCACGCAGTTGGTGAAGCCATTGGTGGTCATGTTTCAGCAGGTTTGGGAAACAGGGGTCATGCTCTCCTCATGGAAAGAAGGCCTTATCAAACTGATTCCAAAGGTCCCTTCGCCGTCAAAGCTGCAACACTGGAGACCAATCTCTTTGATGGGCTCCATGTATAAAATCTACTCCAAAGTGTTGGCGAATCGGCTTCACAAGCACCTTCCCACTATTGTGCATCCTCTCCAATATGGTTTCATTAAGGGCCGCAACATTCTGCATAATATCTTAAATGTGCAAATGGCTATTGACTATGCGCGACACTCCGGTCAGGAAGTGGTATTGATTCAATTGGACTTGGAAAAGGCGTTTGATTATGTGGACTGGTCTTTCATTGCAGATCTCATGTCTGCTATGGGCTTTGGTACCCGGATGTCCCGATTGATCTACACCATTAGTGCGGCGGCTTCATCCAGAGTTATGCTCAATGGTGGGGTTACAGAGCCCTTTGTCCTTGCACGCTCAGTCAGACAGGGTTGTCCTTTGAGTCCTCTTTTCTTTGCCCTGGCAACTCACCCGGTCCTTTCAATGTTATCCTCCATGGCAGATTCTGCTCAGCTGGCAGGGTTGTCTCTTCCTTTGGGCCAGCACTTCATTAGCCAATCTTTGGCTGATGACACCTTTATGATTTTGCAGGCGGACAGGGACAACATTCGCAAGGCATTAGATGTTTGGACGCTTTTTGGTCAGGCCTCGGGGCTTCGCATCAATGCCTTTAAGTCAGCCATTCTCAGTTGTACGGAGCCCGATTTACAGTCATTAGGCTGGCAAGGCCAGGTGGTTTCCCGTGGCTCTATTGTCAAGCATCTTGGATACCCATTGGGGGTGGATGTACGGCCAAAGGACCTACTGGAGTGGATTTCACAAAAACTGGCGGCAAAGCTTATGTATTGGAAGTCGCAAGCGTGGCCCTTCCATGTCTGCCTCAAAGTGGCTCAGTCAATTATGCTCCCAATGCTAACGTATTTCCTGCCATTGTTGCCATGGACGCCTACTACTTTGAAGGCTCTCACTCATCCCATCCGTTTCATGCTATGGAAGAAGGATTCCCTGAAGACAGGCATTTCATGGATTTCCTGGTCACATACATGTATCCCTAAGCGCATGGGTGGTGGAGCTCTTTTGGATGCAGAAAATCATATGCTAGCTCTCCGCTGGTCCCTTTTTCGTGCCATGTGTGTGGATCATCACCCGTGGACCATCATAGCTCGTTATTTTCTTGAGGACAGCGGGCTCCGCCATGGAAACACCCGGCTTCGGGCCTCCTGGTGGCATGTCCTTAATGCAGACTCCCGTTTTTCTAGCCCCTCTTCCGCTTTGTTACTGCACTTGGTCGGCTCGTGGAAAGTGGTGCTCCAAAAGGCCCGTTGGCACCCGGTAGGGGACCGCTTGCAGACTAACTCCTTTCAGCTGGAATTGTTGGCAGTATTGCGACTACTTTCATGTGAAGATAAACATCAGCTCAGACTGAGATTTAACCGCATGGCCCGTTTAGGTGTGACGTCGGTTGCGGATGCTACCCTTGCCACTCGCAATGTCCTTGTATCGTTTCGGACTGCTAGACGACTGTTCAAGATCCCGCGCGGATACCGTGATTTATGGGGAAAGCTTTCGTCGGAACTTCAGGGTAGGCAACCCTTTCCTGCCCTGGCTGTGGATCGCCCTTGGCAGGACTGGGACCTTGCAGGCCGGTTGAGTCTGGAAAAGGCCTCTACTAATCAGGTGTATCATCTTCTCATTTAGGATCACCAATGGCTGGGTGACAAAGCTAATACTGTTTGGGGACTGCGGAAGTCGCTGACATGGTGGCAGACAACGCTAATGGAGGGCTGGCTGAATAAGGCACCTTTCAAATGCAAGGTCTTTCTTTGGCGGGTAATGATTGGTGGTCTTCCTCTTGCCTCGGCCCTTGCCAAGCGTTGCATCTCGAATGGCACTTGTTTCTTCTGTGCCACAACGGCGGAATCGGCCCGACATCGTTTCCTTTCTTGCCCGCTCGCCAAGAATATCTGGTCACTCTTGTCGCACATTTGGCGCACTGTGGTGGGGTCCTCACTAACTCCTTTCGACTGGGTTTTTGTGCGCCCGAAGTATCCCACACCGCCGCAGTTGCATATGAAGATCTTATTTCACTTTTTCAGATTCTGGGGATGCTGGCACATTTGGACCACGCGCAATGCTTTTCTCTTTGATTCGGCCTCTAATGTACCGCGTCATATTGCCAGGCTTAAAGGCCTCTTGCATTGGCAGCTAGATCTCATCCGACACTCAGACTTGCTCCCTCGGGAGGATTTGCTTCCTTGGCATATGGCAATTGCCTCTGGGTCGTTGCCATGATTGGTGTAACTTTTTAGTGCATTACTACGGGGATTTCCCACACGTTGGCCTAGGGCCCTCGTGCCTCTTGTAATCAGAAAGAGAGAGAGAGAGAGCGAGAGAACTTCTTCACCTGATGGCTTAGTGTCATCAACTATCTTGTAATCAAGTAATCTTGTATTTTTTTCGTAATTAATACAATTACCTTTTACGAAAAAAAAAAGAGAGAGAGTGTGTGTGTGTGTGTGAGTGAGTGTATGTGTGTGATGAGATGATGGTAGGGAGATGGCACAAGCAGGGTGGAAGTATGGTGCATGGGCAAAACAGGGCGAAAGGACAGGGAGAAATGGGCCCAAAAACAGGCCCTTCAAAGTTTTAAGTTTACTGTTCCAAGACAACCCATTCCTTTTACAGGGAATGGCCTTGGACCGTCTTGGGGGACTGTCAGGAACTTGGCTTGGAATGTTCCATCCCTGGAGAATGCATTCCTTGTCCCTAGCTGTGAGGGAACATCATTCCACCATTCGGAACCCTGCCATGTTGTAACTTGTTATGATAAAATGCTTCCCAAGGTCACATAGAAACAGTGCAACCGTTTTGTCGTTTATGGGACTATCAGCCAGAACCCTGCCATGTTGTAACTTGTTATGATAAAATGCTTCCCAAGGTCACATAGAAACAGTGCAACCGTTTTGTCGTTTATGGGACTATCAGCCAGATGCTACCTTGATGGTATTTATGCAAATGACAATGATGTAATTATTATGCTGTAGTGAGCCTCTTCACCTCTAAAGAAGCTACCTTGAGGATATTTATGTGATGGCAATGATGTAGTAAGCCTCTTCACCTCTAAAGAACGTATACTGCTTCAACCAATGGTCACCAAATGAAAGGTGATTTGTCTCGCATCATTGGAAACTTGCTGTAAAGGCTTTGGTGATCATTGCAGATCCACAGGTATCTCATTCATAGTTGCAGGGGAACACCATTCCACTCCCTTGGGAATGGGGAACGCGTTCCACTCCCTGAAAAAGGCTAGGGAACAGGGAATCCTGAAGAGGGAATGTGCAGCAAGGGAAACAGCCTGGGGAACGAGGGGAATGTGAAGGGGAACGTTAAGGGGAATGTTAAGGAGAATGTCCAGGCTGCCCTTCCACCAAAGGGGAATGTGGGACTTCAATGTTCATTGTTGGGAAAGAGGTAAAAGTCTCACCTATACAAGATGTCTTTGCAACATCACATTCACACCTCCATAATCATATCTATGGACCAATTGTTGCACTCAAATAGGTATATGCCAATCCTCTCTCTCTCTTAAACAGCTCTCACCCTATCTGTTTTTACTGTTTACAGCACGCGTGCACACACACACACACACACACACACACACACTCACACACACTATCTCTCAAACAGCTCTCTGCATTTATATGAAATCCTCACACACACACACACACACACACACACACACACACACACACACACACACACACACAATCTCTCAAACAGCTCTCTGTATTTATATGAAATCCTCTCTCTCTGTTTCTTTTTTGCAAAGGGAAATCCTCTCTCTCTCTCTCTCTCTCTCTCTCTCTCTCTTTTCATGAAGATAATTGAATTGAAAGGCAATATTTACATAAGACCATCAGGCCAGCTAAGAAAAACAAAATAAACACAAAACAAGCTGAAAGGCCTCTAGGACCATAACACAAAAATATCACATAAAAAGGACAGCTGGAGTGGAGTGAACAATATCCAGCCAAGGAGCAGCATTGTCAGGAAGAACTAGGTCAGTTGAAACCATAGTCTCTCTCTCTCTCTCTCTCTCTCTCTCATGCTTTCGGGCTATCTTGATGCTTCTTGTCTCTTCATCTAGTTTGATCTTAGATTATCATCTAATTGGGCCTTATGTGCCATTTCGATGTAATTGATGCATCATCTATGGAATAGACGATCATGTTGTGCAAATTGTTTATGCTTCATTTGAAGTTTTTTTGTAAAATATATAAATCAATGAATCTAGATATATATTTACTATATATACAATAGAAGTCATTTCCCGCATGTTCCTGTTCCCCTTAGGGCCTCATTCCCATTCCCTCAAGACCTCCGTTCTTGTTCTTGTTTCCATTCCGTGGCTACTATGATCTAATTGTGGTAATCGTCTCGCTCATTACCACCTCCAAGCAAATGTGCTTAACATAGAAATAGCAGCCTTGAGAGATGGACACATACTAGTGCCTAGTCTTGTAGAGGAAAGTGAACAATGGTGGACAACTTCACTCAATCGGACAAAGAAATGCTAGCATGTCAGGATTGTCAAGAAATGATTGAGCAACTAGAGAGACAATAGGGTTTGTGGGGAGAAACAAGAGTGTGTATGGCAAACACTGAGAAGAGAAGAGAAGAGAAGAGAAACTCAAATGAATGAATGAAATAATGAAGTGAATCTAATACAAGGGTGCCGTAGCATGAAAGATGCCCCGAAGCAAGGAGATTGCTGAAGAAGCCTCTGAGTTTGCAAATGTAGGAATGATGAGGTGTCAGTTGGAGCAAGGAGATTGCCATCAAAGGGTGAGGAGCCTTTGAATCTACAACGCAGGGAGGATGAAGAGTCGTTGATTAAGGTGACCTCTGAGACAGCCCAAATGCAGGTGTTGGATGCCACCTAGAATTGGTGCATTGTTGCCTAAAGGAAGGGATATCAAAAACTGCCAAACGCAAGGATGAACCACCTTTGATGATGGAAGCGCCAGCTGGAAAAGTGATGGAGAGTAGCCATGAACCAAAATGCAAGCTTGAAAAGATTGACACTAGGCTGATGATGTAGATGCTTGGTGGAGGAGGACCTCCAGGGCAGCCAAACGCAAACACTGAGATGACGCTTGAGAGGTGAGAGCTGTCACGAGGCTAGTGGAAGTTGATGCTAGGTGGGGGTGAGCAGCAAATACAAGGGGGAAGGTGCTTGGAAGCTGTCGCTTGTGTGTGGGAAGGAACGCTAGCTGGAGAAGATGCCACTATCACCATAAATTTAGCCCAAGGATGTTGGAGAATGGCACTTGGCAATAGGGAATAGGGAAGGAGATGGTGGAGGGAGAGATGATGATCTCACGAAGTGAGTGAGTGTGGTACAAAAATAGCTGAAGATGAGCTGAATGCAAATCGTAGTGTGCATGATGATAGATAACAGGTGAGGGAAACTGATTCTGAACAGATGGAGGTAATATGTGTGAAAAGACAGGCTGCTGCATTTGAGACTATCCCCAAAAAAGGATGGTGGACATACAGCAACCCAAAGACCCAAATAATGTATGAAATGAATGGCAACGGACTAATGGAACAGCTCCTTATGTCTCCAACTGCTAAGGGATGACCATAATACCCACATATGTCTTGAAGTATATGAACTCCCTGTTTGTATAATATCAGGAGCTTGTTTTATCTTTGTATTCAGTCAACATTAATCAGATGTTGGATATTCTTCTGTATAAAAGTTGCATTAGTAAACATCCTTGCTTTCTCTCAGTTGCAGAGATTTAACTATGCAGATTGTGGTTTCTGCTAGGAAATGGAGGCATATATCCGAGGGTTGATCCCTAATCTTGCACAGCTTCGAGAAATACCAGTGCCCTTCTTGCCAATGTATTGCCGAATAGCAGCTCGCAAGTTTTTCTTTTTCTGTGATCCACACAGGCGAGGTATGTTTCAGGGAGGAAAGTAAAAGTAAGAATTGCTAGAGTATTGGCATTGTCAAGATACAAACTGGCACTCTAAGTACATCTGGGATTCTTGTCTAGTGCTTGGTTTTTTTCCCAAGAATGTTCTCTATTGCAAATGAAAATTAAGATGTTCTGGTGCATGAAACATCGTGATGCTGTTACAAGTTGTTTTTGAGATTGCCTGAAAAGAACCTGTTCCAAAAAGCTGCTATGGTTAGGATGGATCCCTCTAAGTAGTCTTGTGAGCGTACCTGTCCTTGACAAGCTGACTCATCTAGAAGTACAAATATTAAGAGGGATTCATTGTCCAAGGAGAATATGAACTTTATTCTTAGCATGGAGCAGCACTAAGAATCATCTGAGCTTTACATAGCAAGATATCCTTTAGTTTTATAATGGGGGCTAAACATGTGATATGTATGGCAAGGGCTGCCCAGTATCAGAGCTGTATGCTGATGTTGGTGGCACGGCAATAGACGTTGGACAGGGCTACATTCAAGATTTTCGTTCCTCCCTGATTTTCTCTGGTTTATGAGTTCCATTTTACTGCCTTTTCTGGGTGATTTTGTAAAGAGGTTATTAGCTGTAGCCTCTGTTCTAGTTAATGTATGAAGAGGTTAACAATAGAATCCGTTGTTTGCAGGAAAGCTTTGCATCAAGAAAGTTCTTTTGAGCAACTGCCTTGCAGAATTGATGGAGCTTCATCAGGTATGCATCTCTATGTGTATTTTCATGCTGATTTAACAGTTTGAGCTTTAAAAAATCTGAAACATGTTTGCCCAAACATAATTCCAAACATAGAACGATTGGCACCAAGTTCAAATACATACACCTCTCTCTCTCTCTCTCTTTCTTTGTAATAGGTAATTGTATTAATTATGAAAAAGTACAAGTACAAGATTGCAAGTTTACAAAAAGTAGGATGGCTCTAGTCCATCATGTGTAAAAGATACAAAGTCACAGCAAAGGAACAGAGGAGATTACCATTTGCCAAGAAACTAATTCATCTTTGACCAAGATATTAGTATGCTGTAGAAGGTCAAGCTGCCATTGGAGAAGTTCCTTAGGCTTTGCAACAGGACATTGAATGCCCAAGGCGGCATAAAAAATGAATGCATTGCGAGTGACCCTTTTATGCCAGCAACCCCAAAATCTGAAAAAGTGAAATAGGATCTTCATATGAGGTTGTGGCAGACCATGGTATTTAGCTTTACCAAAAACCTAGTCAAGTGGATGCATCCTTGTGCCTACCATTGCAAGCCAAATGTCCAAGAGAAGGGCCCAAAATTTTCTGAGTAAAAGGGCAGGAAATGAATTTGTGATGGGAAGACTCAATCGTAGTTCCCATGAGAAATACCTCTGCGGTGAAGGGCTGATGCAAGGGGGAGGCCCCCCACCACCATTCTCCCCACCAACCTTCTCCAAATGAATACCTTGCATTTGAATCATGTCTTATCGATCCATCCCTCCAATATTGTCAATTTCCAACTAGCTTTAGATTTGCGCAATCCCCAAAGAGAATTGGCTTTGGTGGTTACCTATGTGTGGTCTTTGATCATGAGATGATAAATGTGATTAAGTGAAGAGGGCTGAAGGGTCAAATGCTTGCAAGATTTGAGTCTTGCCAAGGGCAATCGGAATCTTGAATAGACTCCACCGTAGAGATCATTGTAGCTAGGAGGTACCCGAAAGACTCTTATGATGGTGCGAAAGGACATTAAGGTGCCTAGGGGCAAGAAAGTGGCATGAGCAACCGAGTCAATCCAAGACATGCTATGCAATGAAATTTAGGTCTCTTCTGGGATTTTCCTTCCCACAAAAGAATAGGAGACATTGCTAGAATTTCCATTGGCAATGAATTAGCCGCTTGTGTGTCCTTTGTTAAATGCCAATGTGCCTTGGAAGTTGGAAGGGACAATTTTCTAGGAAGACACCAAATGAGTAAGAAGAACCAAGGTAGATGTAGAAAAGTGAGCCTTAGCATTAAGCACATGCCACCAAGAACCTTGAACCCTTGTACTGCCATGCCAAAGACCCCGGTTCTCAAGGAAAGTGTGAGCAATAAGAGTCTAGGGTTGTTGACCAATACACACGGCTTGAAACAGTGACCAACAGAGGGCTGTCATATGGGACTCCACATCCAAAACAGCCCTGCCTCCCATGGATTTCGAGGTGCAAACATGAGTCCACGATATCCAAGATATACTTGCCTACATAGAATCTTTCTTCTAGAGCATGAAATGGAAGTGATAGGTGAGATCCTTCGAGGCAGCATTGGTCCAAGGCAGCAATGGCAAGAAGTAGGCGAGCATGGGAAGCATAATGGATTGGGCTACTTTGAGCACATAGAATGACCAAGCTTTAGATTTCCAATTGACAATGCTTGCTTGTAATTTCTATGATGTCTGTTTCAGCAAGACTTTTGGCTGCACATCAACCCCCAAGGGGTAACCAAGTTGCCTTACAATGTTGCTGTGCTGGACAACCTGACTTTGCCACCTAAATCTAGCAAATTGGAGGCCATGCAATTAGTAAGGGAAGATTTGGTAGCATTGATTCATAGGCACGACACGTGCCCAAGTAATTCCTATACATCCAAGGTTGACCGAAGATTAGAAGCATCAGCTTTCAGAACCATAAAGGTATCATTAGCCAGTTGCCTGGCCAACAAACTGCCGTTGCAAAGGTAGAGAAAGACCACCTAAGTGCCCCGTATCCACAAGATGCGATAGCATGGAAGGAATAGGGTGAGTAGCAAGTGCAAAGAAGAGTGGGATGAGAGGTCAGCATTGTCCCATTGATCGCGCAAGGGAAAAAGACTCGATGATTGCACCACGGGAGGTGGAAGCCATATTGATGGGGTATATCAACCTTGACATGCGAGGTCCAGAACCCATAACTTCCATGAGGTCTGCAACAAAAGACCATTCCAAGAAGTCAAAGGCCTTTTCCAAGTCTAGTTGCACTAGAATAACCTTGTGCTCTATGTGCTGCACATAGTCAATGGCCATCTGTGTATGTAGGATATTATGAAGAATGTTTTTGCCCTTAATAAACCCATATTGGTGAGGATGAATAAGATCAGACCAGTGTTTATGGAGAGGGTTTGCCAACACCTTGGCAAAGATCTTATACATAGAGCCCATTAATGAAATTAGTCTCCATTGCATAAGTTTGGATGGGGAGGGGACTTTGGGAATCAACTTAATCACCCATTCTTTCCACAATCAAGGCACGTTGCTCGACTCGTGAACTTGTTGGCACATGACAATCAAAAGTTTTACCAAAAGAGATGCATAGGTGTGAAAGAATTTATTGGTGATGCCTTCTCAGCCAGGGCTTTTATCATTTGGTAGATGCAACAAGACATCCATAACTTTGCCCTCATGAATATTAGCTTCTAAGAAGTCTTGCATGTCATGGGGAACCTGATCTTTGACAAAAGCATAAAAGGGCATACGGGGCTTGCGCAACTTGTAAAGAAGATATTTGTTGCGAACCGGAAAGTTTTGCGAAGTATTCCATACACATACTTACAATTGATTAAGGATTTGTGACCATGTGACCCTTTGCATTTGCAATCTCACCACATTTTCCCGCTAGGGATGCATGCAAGGCTTGAAAGAATTTATGAATTTGACAATAATTGTCTCAAAGACCATTAGTCAGATTCCTTAGCTTAGCTTGTTGGTAAGACCGTAGTTGAAAGCCTTGAATAAGTTCATTGACTTGAGCTGTTAACGAGATTAGAAAATCATCATGCGGCAAGTCAAGCAACAGTAGACGGACCAAGACTAACATGTCTTCCACAGCATGCAAACAGTGCTTATTAAGTGAAGCATGACAGATCCCATATTGTCTTGACACCTTCTGGACATTTCAAATCAGTTTCTTGAAGGAGTCCAATCCTTGTAATGGAAAACCTCTCTAGTAGTTGGGTCATGTAGCCCTTGAAAACAACATGACTTAGAAATGAAGAGTTGAATCTTTGGGGAAACCTAGCTAGGAGACAGATAAAAGCATCCACCAGCTACCTAGTCATGTCAAGCTTCTAAGGGAAATGGTCGTTAATACATAGTGTTGCAAGATTCTTATCTCCAAAATTTCTAGTAAGAAAAAGTCTTCATGCATGGCATAAATGCGGTCTAGTCGAGACCACACGGCCAAGTATTGAGGTGAGTGAAAGGTAAAACTTGAAGGCGATGGAGAAAGCCAAGACCAAAGATCTTGTTTCAAGACATCCATGGCAAAGGTTTGCCATGCCCTGATTTTTGGGTTATTCATCAGGGAGTGTTCCAAAGTAGAGTGGAACATGTCAACACACATGTTAAAATCGCCCATAAGCAAACCTGGTCTTTCCAAGCTCAAAGAATCTCGAAGATGGCTCCATAGGGCTGGATGATGTAATGACTCATTGGGCACATAAAGGGCAACCAGCCATAAGGCTTGCCCTTCAAACACAATCTCAATCATTAGGAAGTGTATGTGAACATCATTCTTAACAAGCAGTGGCTTGAATTTCTTGTGTATAACCATGAGGATGCTAGAATAGTGTTTAGTCTTGCAACCAACATAAAGAAGGCGGAATCCATGACAAGTCGAAACACGACCATCATCATCATCCCTTTTGTGCTCAACAACACACAAAGCATCCTAGTAGTTCTCATGTAGAATAGGCCACATGTCATGTTTATTGCAGGAATAAATCCCATGGACATTCCAAATGGCGATTCGCATTTGTGAAATCAAGGAATTCATGGGTGAGGCTGCTGATGTTTTGCTTGTACTTTCTAAGCTAAAGCCTCCAAAATTTCTTCACCAAAGAATTTACCAAAACCACAAAAGCATTCTGTCCTATGCGAGAAAATTTCGCAGGGGAAGGATTGCTTCCATTTGTTGCAGGCAAATGAGAATATTTACGATCCCACAAGGTGATCACCTTGCCTTTACGGTCAAAAGCTAGGCATGTAGAAGGATCCTTGGGGTGCTCTAGAGGGTGCTCAGCCTATGATATTGGTTGCATAGCCTGCTTTGAACTGGAGAGGTTCATGACAGTTGTACGGGGCAGCTCAAAATATTTATCCTTTCTATGTACATATGTATAGAAGGTATCTTGAGTGCTTGATGAAGAACCTGTTGGCAGCTGAATTTCAACCTTCTTACCCTTTCTACGCTGAACATCAATCCATCCCGAATCATGTGGGTCTGAAGAAAGCAGATGTTGCTTTTGTTGGACCACATCCTTGTGCAGAGGCCATTCCCTAGTGGCGGTGCCTCCACTATTATTTTAGTATGCCCATTACGATTAACAGTAGCAGCCTTTTTGTTTAGACTCTTGGCCATGAAATGACTAAGCTTGCCACAAGAAACTCTAGTAGATGTCCAATCCAGTTTTTAGGAATCATTGGCAACCTGCGCATATGAATGTGGCAGGGATTCCAAAGGTGTTGAGCTATCAAGAGTCATCATAGGAGCATAGTCATCGTGCTTATTGAATTTCATTTTAGGTTGTGCATCAGAGGTTGGAGCTACTTCCTGAGCCATCTCTGTGCACGAGACTGTCTCATCCTAACCAGCTGATCTATAAATGCCATATTGAGCTCAGACACGGTGATTTTGCAACAATTCACTCCTGTTTGAATTGCAAAATTGCACAGTTGCTTGTGTGTGTGTCTCTCTCTCAGATCATAAGTTTGCAGGTTACCTAGCCACTGGTTGGTGCAGAATATGCTGCATGTCGTACCCTTTTGATCACACGGGCTTGCTTTAATTCTTGCAGCTCTTCTTCTGTAGGACACATAGAAAACAGAATGTTCCTGGCTGGGTGCAGGACAGGGACAGCATAAGACAGAGCAGAGGACACACTATGCTGCAAGCCCCAAAGCCAGGGCAGGGCTGCAAAATGGGGCCCCAGGAAGAGTGCGAGGGCCAGAGCTAGCAGATCAAAGGGCAGGCGTGCAATGCAACAGGCCCTCAGGCCCAGACGGGTGCAGGAATGCTAGGACTAAGATTCTCTGTCCTTTCTCCCGCTGGTTGACGTAGGCCCTATCCCTGTGCAATGCTGTAGCAAGGGCCTAGGGGACAGGCACGATTTACTGCAGGTTGGTGGTGTGCAAGGTGCAATCGAAGACATAGAAAGGTGGTGCTAGGGCAAGGGGCACATGTGATGGCCTCTCGTCCTCTTTGTCTCTCCTGTGTTTGTCTGTCTCTCTTTGTAATTAATTATATTATATCAAATCACATGGGGAATACAAAACTCACGGCAAAGAAACAAAAGAAATTGCTGCATGTCAGCATGTTGAATGAGAGCTAATTGCCAATGTAGAAAACCGTTGAGCCTAGCAATGTCCTTGGAAAGAAGAATTTGAGTAAAAAACGAATGCATTCCAAGCGACCTAGTTGTATCAACAGCTCAAAAACGAAGAAAGTGGAACAATATCTTCATATGTAGCTGCACCAGAGTGGGATATTTTGCCTTGGCAAAGCCTTAGTTAGAGGGACACAATGATGGCCTAACCGCAACTCTTCAAATATTAGACAAAAAAGTTTATATTTTTTTGGCAACAAGGTAGGAAATAAATTTGTGATGAGAGGATTTCACATTGGTAATGCAAAAAAAAAAAAAAAAAAAAAAAAGCTGTTCAAGATTCAACGCTTTGATAGAGCCAAGGAAAGGGGACTCTGTGTATGTGTCGTGCAGAATTTTAAATTAAAGTAGGCAATGTCAAAGACAAGTAGAATATTGCATAAGAAGTCGGAAGGCTCGTAGGAATTAGTGTCAAATATGCCACGAATTAAAGTAGGAACTGTCAGAGACAAGTAGAATATTGCATAGGAAGCTACAAGGCTAGTAAGATGCTCTAAACTTAGGGACCCCCTCAACATGGATGCCATCTGAAAGCTCTTTACAAGTACATTAGAAAAATAGTATTGGAATCTATATATGAGTTTTCTATGCAAAGATATGTGCACTTCAAAATTTCAGCCTACACATGCACATTGTATAAACATTCCATGATCATGCCATCTTGTTGGTTGTAATTATTTGTTTTGTTCTATCCCACACTTTAAGGCATTGATCCTTTTTGTATGCGAGCTTGTATATGCTTGAGTTTCTGTCATAAGCAGCCAATCGGGTCATGTAGGTGGAAGTGTGTACTATCTTTCTTTTGACTGACTATGTAGCTCCACCATAACTTGTGACCACTCATCAGTATCTAGCTCTAATGCACTTTCTTTGTATCTAGGAAACACAAAGAAACAAATTTAGTAAACAATTAAATATGTAAAATAATAGAAAGGACACAATTTTTTTTTCTATTCTATTATGATACTGCTCCCACTTTTATTTAGTTGTGCTCAGTTGAAAAGCTCCTTCATATGGCTGAAGAATGTCTCAGTAATTCTTTATACATTTTTCATCTATCCATTGCGCATTTGTTGTGGGTGAATTTTTGAATTTGAGTAAGAAATTTTGTGTCATAAAGCCACTTCTTGTGGTTTTATCCTTGTGAAAGAAAATTTGTTCAAGCTCCAAGAGTTGTTTTGTTTCTTTGACTTTTGGGGATATAAGACAAGCAAGCTGAAGGAAGAAAACTGCAATGGAAGAAAAATGGGTGAATTAGTAAATAGGTGAAGTGGAAGATAAGCAATGTCCTAAACACATACTAGCCTAAGGACACAGTAACCTATGATCTTGAAAGTTTTGGTAGCTCAATACAATTTTTTCTTACTTCGTACAGCCTTAAGCAAATGGGCCAAGCCTTAGGCAATTAGCGCATAGTCCTTTATGATTGAAAGAAGCTCTCGAGACCCGAGAAGGATTACACTTGCCTAATCTCCTGGAGAGCAGGTTACTCAAGCATCACCTCATCTTTTCAAGATTGATCATAATACCATTGGTTGAGATGATATATCCAACATACAACCTCCATGTGGAAGAATCTACACTTCTATGGTTCTATAAACAACTTTTCTCACATTAAAGGCCTTAAAATGATACATAAGCAATCCGAGTCTTACTGCAATGACTTATAATAGACAAGTACATCATCAAGGAAACCAAAGCAATCCAAGTCTTACTCCAATGACTTATAATAGACAAGTACGTCATCAAAGAAACCAACTATGCACTTTTTTGGATCAAACGAAATGAATCATTCACCATTTGTTGGGAAGTTGTGTGTTTGTTAACCCAAAAGGTAAAACCAAGAATGAGTAGTGTCCATTTTGTGTATGAAATCCAGAATTAGTCATGACATCTTCAAGGGCTACCTGTAACCAACAATAAATGGATCTCAAATCCATATTGGTGAAGTACTTCACAACAAGATACCATATGCAACATTATCTATCTCAGGCAATAAATACTTATTCTTGATGGCCACCTTATTCAACCCTTTGTATCTGTGTATCACGCAGTCCTTTTTGGTGAGAGGACCATTGTGCCCCACCCCATGGAGAATACCTCAGTCCAATAAAACCCTTTGCAAGATAGTCATGTAGCTACCTAGCAATCTCATCTTCCTCTTTAGGCCTGAAGCATAAGACTGCCAAGAGACATGACAGCTAAGACAATGCTTCTATCTTATTGTTTAATGTTCTACAACACTATGGAATTGTGTCGGACCAAAAAACATCAACAAATTTATAAAGTGACAGTTCTGAATGGTTTTACAAGCGTTATTTTTATCACATAGAGAATTACACTGAAGCAAAGGTTGAGTTTATAAGCAAACTATAACTATACATATATTTGCATGTAAGGACTGAGTGCAGGCTGGATTCTAGGTGGGTGTTCTATTTCATCTATTGGCAGCCCTAGTAGCTATGGATGTGGATGAAGAAGCTTCTAGCTCCTTGCTCATGTTCCTTTGTGCTCTCAGGTTTATACGTCTTATTTGGCTTGGACTCTTGTTACACCACTTAGGACACCGTTAAGACTTGACCATTTTACACATTTAGAAGGTTTAGGCTGACCACCTTTGGTTTCTGTGTGGCCGAACAATTCTGATGGTCAGTCTCACATCTCAAGCAAGGTGCTTTGTTGTCTTCATTGACAAACCTGATCACTCTGTCTCAGATTATCAAATGGACAGCTGTATTTGAAGATTCTGCTGCCCTAATGAGGGCCACCACAGCTGTAACACTTAAGAGGCTCCTTTCTGTGCTGTCAAGGTGATGTTTTAGCTCTGGAATGTGGATATCCACTCATATAGTCTCCTCAATGGTGGTAAACTTCTTATCTGTCACTGTCCCTATCTGACTTTTGATCAACAACTCCTGTTTTGTTTATGTGTGATGGTTGTTGGTATAAGTATCCAGGGTGGTTCTGCCTTGCAGGTGATTGTTGCTGTGAGGCAAGGAAGACTTAACGTTTGTCTTTATCCAATTTGTTCAGTACTCGTCTCACATATTGATTCTGGTGACAATGAGCTGCATAATGATTGGTTAATTTACCCCAGCGATTTCCGCAACAATGAACTGTCCAGGTCTAGTTGGACATGAAATCTTTCCAGTTGCTCTTCACTAAGGTGGTGTTAGCAATTGGGCCTTGCATGAAGCCAAGTCCCTTTCTCTATTATAGAGGAGGGTGCCATACATGATACCAGTTGGCTTTTCACCCCACCTTCCAATCTGTATTACAAGGATTTTACCTGCATTAGAATGCATTGCTTGTTCCTGGTTGTGATGCCCATCCTACATAATGAGATTATGTTTGAATCCAACAGGAAAATCTGTGCAGAATCCTATTGTAAAATCTAAGGGATGGCATGGTCAATTATATATTGTCTTGACAAAACATAAAATGCCACACATCCAAGTATGACCATTCTTCTTTTCTTTCTCAATCAATTCGTTATGTGATTCTTATCTGTCAAGTTCAATGAGGGGTGCAACAACCTTTATTTTAACCTTAAAAGTCTCTTTTGACTTTATTGAGGGTTCTTTTAGCTATCAATCACAGCTAATGGCCCCAAAAGTTGTGCTTGATTAGATAAGTGCAAAAATATAGCAATTGCACAGAGCCCAGCTGGATGAAACAGACTTCTGGTACCATGTTGCATATCTTGCTTATTGGAACGAGTTTAGTTTCTTCTAAGAAAATTTTCAAAAGCGAGGTGGGAAACTGGACCCCTGTATTTGTGCTTTAAAAAAAGCTATTGTTTTACTCAAGCACTTATAAATAAGCTGATGGCAAAGGGATAGCCCAAGGTTCTTTCATGATCTAGCAAGTATAAGAGAAGTTTGAGGTGCTAACAAAAGAAATTGGAAGTTGCAAGTTCCTCGGTGAGCTGATTGAATTGTATGCTTTTGATGGTTATGTTCTGTCACAATCATGCGTCATGTTCCTAGATCCAGTCCTTAAATGTCAGTGTAACTAAGGACTGTGAAGGATGCCAAAGACCAAATACTTTATATCTGTAGTGAAAGCGTGGGCACTCTGGACCCTGGCTCTGGTGAAGGCAAGGGAATTTGGCTGCAGGGGATGTCAAGCTGATGCTTTCATTACGTGTTCCCTCTGGTTGATGCTTGCTTGCACATGGGTGCTTTATACTATAGCAAAGGAAAGAGATCTCTCTTAGGAGTTTGAATTTAATGGCTTTGCCTATAAACATTGGACTGCAACTAAACGAGTTTTGAAGTATTTGAAAGCCACTAAAGATTTTGGGTTGGGTTATCTGCACCAACAAAACTCTGATTCTCTGCATTCACTTCACCTTTTGGGTTATACAGATGCAAATTGAGCAACTTCTTACTTATCTATGCGTTCTACAAGTGGAAATTATTTCTTTGATGTGTTCCTCTATTTTATCAAGACATTCTTAAAGACCCCTCTATTGTACCACTTTCTAAAGCCCCTCAATCATCTAACAAAAAATGTGGAACAAGTCTTCTAAAATTCAAGTCCACTATGCATCTGAGATTGCAGTTGTGGAGGTAGTAAAAGGAGATAAGAAGGTTGAAAATGTAGAGATATAATGATGAAAGGAAGAGAATAAGAAGATAGAGAGAGCAAAGTTAGTAGAAAGAAAAGTTATTAATTATGGAAGGAAAGACAGTGAGATAGGACCCTCTACAGTGAATGTATTGTCATCTTCTTCAAATCAATCAATAAATTAAAAAGAAAGGTACTAATTGTTCATGCCTTATTGTACAGGAGGTTGAGGATGAAGCAGGTGAAGGGGAGCAGGCAGAGAACTGGTTCTCTTTGAGCAGTGCACAAAGGATATGCGGTAAGAATTTTGTGACACTACATCCTTCAAGTGCCAAAAAACTCATTTGCTGCAATGATTGTTTGTGTGTTAAGTGCTTTCCGAAAGGTACAAGGATGGATTATGAGTCTATACATGGGCTAAGGTGGCCATAATACCACATTCAAAGTATCTCAGTTTTAGACTTTCACCTCATCCTGGCCTATGATAAATTGGTGCCTTGGTACACAAGCTGCATACCACCTGACAGGGTGATGATTAGGCTGACAAAGGGCTGATGGAGTGCTATTTTCAGCCTTTGTTTCTGGTATTTGATTATCTTTGCTTCTATATATTTCTGTCAGACAGCCTGTGTATAAACCCATGCAGTTCTTCTCTACCCACCTCTGTGCATGTTTACACGGTCTGTGAGAGTTGCGATGTTCTCACTCAACGTATCTAGTGAAGCCATCTGTCAAAATCCAATCCACATTATTGTAATACTGCATGTGTCTGCCAGCTTGGTCAATCCTAGACAGTTACCATCTCCTCAGGAGACACAAATATGTTTTCATTCAAACTTATAATGAATGTTTAATGAAGAGATTTGCATGAAAACAGGCTGTCAACAAGGTATGAGAGGAATCTAGTTATTATCTAGAGAAGCAATTTGAGTTATTCTTCTGAGCGATCCAGCTCTACTTCTAGATTATTTTATAAAAGCTTCATCATAGCCATCCTTATAGGTTGAATTGTAGCTGCTGTTGTATATTTGAACCATTTAGTGGTTGAGTTACTTTTCGATGACCATGGGTTAGACTTCCAAGCAAAAGTGGATGAGCAAAGTAAGTCCTTCAATAATGTTTCAGACATTGTAATATTGAGAATTGTACTCTCTTTTGGATTTACTTCACCTTTTACCTTTGTAAGCAAAAAGGGTTCTCTTTTCTTTTATTGCAGATGTTTTCCTGTCCTTGGACAAAGATATGAATGGGACGTTGAGCAAACAAGAACTTCAAGAATATGCTGAAGGCACACTCACTGAGATATTTATTGAACGGGGTAAGGATTAACCTTCAGTTAAAAGTTAAATAATGTCTATAGTAATGTGATGAACAGCCCTCTAGAGTGTCTTGAGACTTTAATAGTGGCCTGCAGAGCTTAGATAAATCGAGAATAGGATATTATTGTCATAGCAGGTGAAATGCATACTTATATTGTACATGCTTACATTTTCTGTGCACACTCCGTCTGTAGTTTTTGATGAACATGTGAAGAGGAGTAGAAGCAGTGGTGGCAGCGGCCGGGAGATGGATTTTGAGAGTTTCCTTGACTTTGTCCTGGCATTAGAGAATAAAGATACACCCGAAGGCTTGACTTATCTTTTTCGTTGTCTGGATTTGCACAACAGAGGCTATCTTACAACTGCCGACATTCATATGCTATTCAGGTCAGTGAATCAATCTACAGTATTAATGTTGGATGTGAATGATAATTGACGATGAGCAGTTTCCAAATTTGGGTGGTTGGTTGGCTTCAGAATTGCCATTCAGATGTGCACACAGCCACACCCAGTATACTGCTTCAATCTAACTTCCTCTTTATCATGTCCGCTTTGCACAACAGCGGCTATCTAGTACACTCAATATCCTAGTGCTGTACCAATCAGCGAGTCCTTTGAGGGTATTGACTGTCAAATGATTTCATGCAACAGTCCCTAAAATTGGGTGATTGTTTGGCTTCAGAATGGTCATTCAGATGTGCACACAGCCACATGCAGTATACCGCTTCAATCTAACTTCCTCTTTATCATGTCCAATTTAGTCACCAAGCATGTCTGCTACCTGCAAGCAATGTGCAGGCATGGTGCATGGCACATAAGCATTCACACACTGGCATCACACATGGATGTAGGCTCGTTCTGCATTGGTATTTTGTTTTCAAGCATCACTTGATGGTGTGTTGCAGAACTTCAGTTTCAAAGTAACGCTGCTATCTGCAGATCTTTTGCTTGCAACCCTGCATAAACAAAGAACACAAAAGCGGCTAATTTTGTTTTTGCACACAATGTATCTCATGATAGTACTTGTTCATGAATTTTAGGGATGTGCATCGAAAGTGGATTGAAGGTGGAAACTACGACCTTAATATAGAGGATGTGAGGGATGAGATTTGGGACATGGTGAAGCCCCGAGATCCTTTAAGAATCACACTGCAGGATTTGCTTGATTGTAGACAGGGGGGAACTGTTGCAAGTATGCTAACTGATGTGCGAGGTTTCTGGGCTCATGACAATAGAGAGAACCTTCTCCAAGATGAGGAGGAAGTGGAAGAAGAAGAGTAAGTTTGCTTGTCCTTGATCAGATTGACAATTTATTCTCATCCTTGGTGAGGTTCAGGCTGACTTCTCCATTATGATTTCAGCTCATGCTTGGGGAATTCTGTTCAAGCTTATTAAATTATGTCTATGACTAAATATTTTCTAGAAAATTGTTTGGAGCCCAAGGTTAACCTCTCGGGTCATAATCTTGTATACTGCGCTTTTAATGGGATATTTTCAGTTGTTGGTATTGTGAACATGTTGAGTGCAAAATATCTGTATGTATTTATATTGGCCTAGAATGCTCCTAAACCTGCATATCCATTCATTGGATGTCAAATGATGCTGTTCAAAAGTGCTTTTCAGTGTTTGTTACTGTTCCCTCTCCACATTCCAATGGTAAGGATTGCAGAGTCCCTGGATAAAACAATGTAGCAATTGGCTAATATCTTAGGGCGATTACATTGATAGTTTCCAATGATATTATTTTCCAGGTTTTTTGAAGTTATTTATGAACGTATGTCATGTGATGTGTGACTACTTTATTGGCCATTAAGGTGTAGATTTCCCAGCTGTGTTACATATATAAGTCTGGAGGTTTTACAATTGAAGGGGATTTAAAGAGTGACCTTAGCAACAATACTTTTGTGGTTTGTGCTTGAATTTATATACACAGACATACATATACATGTACATATACATATGCATGCATGGATGTTTTAATATAATGTATACACAGGTACACATGCAGAGACATATATAAGCACTGAAAATTGTGTCTAGAAGGTACTTCCTGTAGTACAAATATATATTGAAGAAATGTAAGAACTTATATGTTGAGTGTTATATAATTTAAATATTCTTAAGAGAGTTGTATCATATATTGCTCAAAGTTATCCAAATGGTATGGTTATTTGTGATTCTTACTCTTCTCCAAATGAGTTTTGAGATTCAATACTCCATGAAATATAATATCCCCTTGCCAACCCTACCCACCTACCCATCCATTCCCCTCCCCCCCCCTCCCCTATTTCTTACCTCCCCCCCACATTATTTTACCCCCCCAACATTTCATAGCCCTCCTAACATTTCTTTCCCCACAATATTATTTACCCTCCCAAATCTTAATTCCCCCCGTGCCCAACCTTAATCCCCGCGCCCAACCTTAATTACTTCCCCTCCCCCAACATTGTTCTCCCGCCTTCATTGTTTTGACTTTGTTGCAATCGTTTAGAGAGTTCAAACCAAGTCCCATATGTGGTAGCTTCAGCTTAGACTCCACCTGTCGAAGATCTTGTGGCATAGTAGTACTCACTGCAGTACATCCGTACTTACTGCTTTGCCGCCTTAGATTTCTCTAGGGTTTCTCCGTTTTTGCAAGCTTGATGCAAGATTTTAGTGCTATTGACTCCATTGAAATCTAAGTAGGGAGTTAGAGCAGCCAAGTCCACATGTTTCACAACGTGAGACTTTTGAAAACAAACCATACCCATGAAGTTCAAAGTTACAATTTGCGCATTGTCATGCATTTAAAAAATGCATGTGAAAGAGAAATACCTAAATTTTGACAAGAGAGAAAGCTAATCAAAGGAGAGAGATTGTTAAAATAAGAGAGAATATACTTATAAGCGAAGTAATACACACAATCCTCATTATCTTGGCAAGTAAATGGACTGTTCACTATTTTTGAGGGTACTCCATTTAGTTGATTAAGTTCTCTTTTTCAAAGAAGCTAGGCCAAATCAAGTTTTATTTTTCAAAGAAGCTAGGTCAAATCAAGTTAAGTTTGTCAGCCTCACCAGTGTTTATGTGGATTAGGTTGATTGCACATGTTGATTGACCTATGTGTGTCCTGGCTCTTAAAATTTATGAAAATAAGTCAAGAGGGGGGTTTAATTGAGGATTTCAACAATCATACATGGACTATTGATGTATAGAGAGACTAGTATTTTAGTTGAATACAGAATGGACCATGTTGTTGTTTGGGATGCTCAAGTGGATATGGAGCTTATTGAATAAGAGTTTGTGGCAACTTCTCTATGGTGCAGTATCTTTCTTTGCAGTCACTTCTTCCATCTCCATCAGGGGAACATGAAGGAGATCCTTGAGCCCCACTGAGGGGATTATTCAGAATATGTGAAAGTGTAGAGTTGTGATCCAAGAAACAATATTGTGATGGCCTATCTAAAGGCAACGTGCTTGAAGAAAGAGAAAAGAATCAACTAAGTCTATGTATATACAAAGATGAAATGTCGATATACTATCGAACCCCCATTATCTGGCGGCAATTAGCAAACTGCTTTGCTGGAAGACCCTTCGTGAGAAGGTGTGCAGGGTTATTATCTGTATGTACCTTGACAAGCTCAATGCTTTTGCTGTGAAGTACATCCCTGATAAAGTTTTTTGGCTCTCTTTCTTCAATTGAAAATAGTCCCGTTTGTAGTTCTTTTTTTGCCACAATGATGGCACTTTACATTTTTGCCATGAAACTTGTTGCATGCTCTATTTTCAGAACTGCATTTTTTGCTGAAATATGCCTCTAGTGTGCAATGCATTAGAAGAGTTGTTTGCTGAGTTATTTTGCTTATTGAGTTCTTCCATTAGCAAAGAACTCTCCAATTAGAGTATGACAACTGAGCATTCGAGTTACTCAAAGCTATCTTGAAGGTATCCTAACTTTCAGGCAAAGTGCATAGCAAGAAAGTAGCCTTGAATTCATCATCAATATGGAAATCCAAAGCAATCAGCTAACTAAAAATTGAGTTAAACTCATTCAAATGTACAGACAGGGTTGTGCCTTTTTTCATGCGAAAGTCCATTAAAATTTTCAACCAGTAAACCTTGTTAGCTGCACTTTTCTGAGCATACAATTCTTCAAGCTGTTGCCACATTGCATACGTTGAATTCAACTTCTCAATGTTAAAGAGTAAGTTATCCAACACCGAGAGCTCAATGGTAGAGTAGGGAAGCTCATCCAAGTCATCTCGTTCGTCTTGTTTTATGTCTACTGGTTTTATTCCCTTTGTTTTAATGGGCTTTACATATTTCTTTTGCACCAAGACATTGTAGCATTGTTTTTGCCATATTGCAAAATTATGTGCACACTCAACCTTTTTGATGTGTAAAATATTATTGTTGTCACTGTTTCCAGCCATAATTTGCAGTATCAAATTAGCTAAGTAGTCACCAAAGGTAAGCCCAAATGTTACACAAGTAACCACGGTACACAAGTACCAACCAACAGTGAAAATCCCAAGATTGCAGAGATTTTAGATTTGCAAATAGATTTTCAGGAAAAAAAAGTCTATTGTTGCAGTCCTCAAGCAATTATTGACACATTTAGGTACCAAGGCACCAATTACATGTGAAATCCCCAAAAATTCGCTTTAATTTTTGCTCCAAAGGCATTTCCAGGCACCAATTTGACAAATTCGATCAAAATGCCGAAATATTTAGAGGGTAATCCATCCAAATTGCATCAATACATGTACTCGCATGTACCAAACATTCGTTGCACAAATTGAAGGGATTTTGTAAAAGCCCCAAATTTCTTGGGTTTAGAGTGCACAAATTTTAGTGAAATTGAAGAAATTTCACTAAAATGTGAAAAGCTCCAAATTTGTTTTGGACAATTGTGCACCAAATGTGCAAATTTTGAGTCGAATTGTCTTGTCTTGCGCTGAAATTCCCAAATCGTAGAAAAGCCGCATTTTTCTTGAGCAAAATTTCACGTTGTGCCTATGTGTGAATGCCTGGGAAAAGAATGGCAGAAATTAAGGACAAAATTTTAAGAGAAAAAAAAAGGGATGAGCCTGTCTTGGCATTGACCAGGGCCCGTCGGATTTGACACATGGTGACACGCAATATTCCCGTTGCCGTAGGTCTGACCCCTGTGATGCCTACGACCTGTTGTGCCCGCCTGCAACCTGGCGCTTGCACGAGCCTGTCGTCTACTCGACTCGCCCTGACTGTTGCACGCCTTGACCTTGACTGTCGCCTGTTACCTTATGCCAGTCACCTGTTTTGATATGAGTTTGTCGGATATCGAGACCGAGTGAGCTAAGGGTGAGAGCGAGATATTGCATAGAGAGGAGTCAGGAGTGTAAGCACGACACAACGGGTATATGGTACAGTAACGAATGTACCACTTTTTAGGTTTAGATAGTGTATAAAATACAAGAGTGTAAGAGTGCGTTCACACCCGAACACTGAAGAAAGGCATAGTAAGCCTTTATTCCCAACAGATTAGCGTCCCTTTTCAAGGTTCTCCATGAAGTTTAAGCGTCCACAAAGGTAGCGTTATTTGGCCTCAGCCCCTCGAAGCATCTGGCCAAATGGTTAAAGGGCCTCGTATCCTTTCCTTGCTTGGCATATGCATCAATCACAGTCACCAAGGTTTTATGATCCTTTCAGGCAGAACACCAACTATGCAAAATCAAGGTCAATAAGATCTGCTTCAAAACCAATGGCAGTAACATCTACATGTTATCCATAGTCCTTGGGTGATGGAGGAAAGATTTGCGCAAGCACAAAAAAGAATAAGAAAAGTAACTAACTGTCTTGGAACTCACATGCTCCTGTTGCATTTTCCAGAGAAGCTCAAGGCCTCTGCATAATGTTGCTGCTAGCAAAATGCTGAGAGAACTGTGTTCCATGCAACTGCAACGCACACAGAGATTCTCAGAAATATTGTAGATACATGGTGTGAAGAACCACATCTATCATCCACGCTAACCAATGCAGTTTCGATCATGGGGTAGCACTCAAGATAATGCAAGCATGAATGCAGGAGCTCTAGACCTGCCATGTCTGTGCATGTTTGCAGCACCCTTACGATGAAACCAATCTTTTCTGGCTTCAGCATTGCATCAGTCAATAATGTGTTGCTTATTTAGATGTTGTCCAATCTGTCTGGCTTTGGGACTAGATCAGTTACTGATATGCTGCATCCTTCTATCAGGTTCAATTCTGAGGGATGTTGGCCAACACTCTTTAACAAGCTTTTGCATCTAGAATGTTGGCCAACACTCTTGGACTAAGGATCTCTCTCTCTCTCTCGTGAAGAGTAATTATATTAACTATGATAGAAGAGTACAAATATCATAGAGAACTGCGAAGATGTTGGCAGGATTGCCATGGTAACCTTCGTATGCCAAGGGACTAAATTTTCCTGGGGGAGAATGCTTGCATGATGAGCAAGATCGAGTTGCCAATAAAGTAGGCCCTTCATTGTGGTTGCATGATGTCGAACACCAAAACTAGAATAACAAACAAAAGCATGTTGGGTGTTGTATTTATGGCAACATTCCCAGAATTTGCAAAAGTGAAACATAATCTTCATGTAAGGCTATGATGAAGTAGGAAACTTAGATTTGCCAAAAACCCAATCAAAGGGACGAAGAGAAAGCTATACAACTTTTGACCAAATCTCAAACAAAAGAGACCAAATCTTCTTGGCCAATGGATATGAAACAAAATGTAATGGCCAGAAATCTACACAACGATAAAAGATGGTGCCATTAGAAACATGATAGCTACAAAGAGTTGACGTGATGGGCTAGTCGGTAATCAATATTTTCCAAAGAAAAACCTTGCATTTAAATGGAATTTTATTGATATGACCTTCCATTATAGGTCGGTTCCACCATGACATACTTTTATGTAAGTTCCATACTAAACTAGCTTTATCTAGTAGCCAATTACAATTCTTAATACATAAATGATCACTTTGTTTGACAAAATTGCTCTTCAGATGCAATTGGCTTGCAAGGCACCAATCCTAATAGGGATGATTAATAGTAGGGCTAGGAAAAGGCTATGATCTTGCAAACGCAAAGCAAGTGTATCCCACAAGCCATGGTAGCTCTATTTGATTCGATAAAGTCAATGAATGGTGTGGAATGACTCAAGGACATGTTGTAAAGAAAGCATGGCATCAAGAATAGTGACCAATGCCAAACAAGCCATTGGATTAAATCAAGGATAATCACCATGTTTTCCTTTTCGATAGAGGAGCCTAGGCATGTCAACAACTCATCTTGAAAAGATTTAACTTGTAATTGATCTTGACACGGATGACAAACCCCCTTTCGAAGCACAAGCTTCCAAGAATGGACCAAATGGGTCAATAGAAATTAGCATGGAAGAAAAGTTGGTTGTGTTAAGCACATGCCACCAAGAGGCCTGAGTTTTAGTGTTTCCACGAAGCAGACCTTAGTCTTCAAGGATGAAACAAGCACTTTAAATGCAAATTAGGTTTAGTGCACTTGATGAGGGAGGAATTACATGTGCTAATATATAGGTCGAAAGAATAACCAAATATGTCCTAAATATCCAATGCCTTACCAATGGAATTCCTATTAGCTTTAAACATCATAAAGGTATCATCGGGAAATACCTACCCAACGAAGTGCTGATGTGATGGAAGAGACAAACCAACCAATTGTGGAGTGTCTAGTAGATATGATAGCATTGTAAACATTGGGTGGGTAGCCAAGGCAAAAATCAAGGGACTAAGAGGATAGCCTTGTTTGATCACACGTGCAAGAAAAAGGTTAAGTGAGGTCACCGTTCAACATAACTCTAGAAGTATCATAGTTAATAGTGTAAATCAAATGAGATATGTAAGGATCGAAACCCATAGATTGCATTATCTCTACCAAGAATGAGCATTCTAAGTAATCAAAAGCCTTTTATAAATCCAAACATATAAGTACAACCTCTTGGTGAGAATGCCACGCATACTCAATGCTTGTCTGAATGCTTAGAATATTATGCAAAATATTCATGTTCGTAATAAAACCATTTTGATTAGGCTATATAACATGAAGGAGATGCTTATGGAGGTGATTAGCCATGACCTTCGAGAAAAACTCATCCATGGTACCTATCAATAAGATTGGTCTCTTATATTTGAACATTCACGGGGTGCATGGAGTTGGGGAATGAACTTAATGATACTCTCCTTCTAGGATGCAATCATGACTTTGATGGCCCAAGCCTATTGGCACATGATTATCAATAGTTTTTCCAAACAAGTCGCATGAGTCTCAAAGAATTTTTTTGTGAGTCCATCCCATCATGGACTTTTGTTCTTGGGTAGAAGCTACAAAATACCCACAACCTCCTCCTCATGAATATTAGACTCCGCATCATGAATGTTAGGAGAAACATGATCTCCATAAAAAATTAAACGTGCATGAACAATCTAATTAGAAAGAGGCTATTGTGAACCAAGAAGATCCATAAAATATTGTTTGCAAATATGCACAATAGACTGAGGATCTATAACTATGTGATCATTGGCATCTTGTAGTTGTACTATTTTTTCTCATGCAAAAAGATGCATGCATTCCACAACACAGTTTATATGATTGGTAGGAGTTATCTTGCAAACCATTTATAAGCACATTAAATTTATGTGATTGGTAGGAGTTATCTTATGCACCATATGTAAGCACCTTAAGCTTGACCTGTCGTTAAGAGTGCAATTGAAAGTGCTAAACAAGATCAGTCAATCATGAAGATCGCTAAAGCCTAGCACTGAGGTAAGAGTGCAATTGAAAACGCCAAATAAGATCAGTGAATCACGAAGATCAATAAAGCCTAACACTGAGATCAAGATAGCTTACAGAACACAAGTATAACTCTACTCTATCATAATTCTACATTCTCATTAGGGCCTTGATATTAAGATAGTTTTAACCTTGTCTTGAAGATCTCTTTCGTTTGTAGATCTTGCCCATGCGCTCAAGCCTGGCACTAAGTACAAGATAGTTCCAACTCTATCATGATGATCTCTCGGAATGCATAGCTTGGTGCTGCGCTCAAGTGTGGCACTAACGACAATGTAGTTTAGAGAATACCAACATATTTCTACTCTCTCATCATGACCCCTTGAGAGTAAGCATGACACTAAGAACACTAATATAAGGGGCCAAAAAAGCAAGCGATTTCATAATCAGTCTATCAAATGATGCAAATCCCATAGAGGGAAAGTCCACTGAAAATTGCTTGAGTAGTTGCACTATGTAGCCATTGAAAACATCATGACACAGAAAGTACTTAAAGTGACAATGTAGTTTACTCAGGAATGGTGCAAAGGCATGAATGGGTTGGTTGAGCATCTCAAACTTCAGAGAAAAATGATAGTAACATCCCAAATTCTGGACAAAAAAGCATGATCATACATGACATAGATCCAATCTAAACGACTCCATGTCTCATTATGTTGTAAGGAATGGAAGGTGCCTCTAAAATTTGATGGACATAGCCAAGGCCGCAAATCCTATTCAAGGATCTCTAATGCAAAATCATTCCACTCATGGGCTTATGGATCATCCATCAAAGAATGGAAAGAAGTGGATTGTATTGTATCCACACACATTAAGATCACCCATTATTAAATGTGGCCTACCAAGAGTGAGGGTATCTTGAAGGCATCTCGGTAAGGCTAAGCAATGCAGGTCATTAGGAGCATAGACTCCAACTAGCCATAAATGCTCATCGTCAAGCATAATCTCAATCACCATAAAATTGTTTATACTCATTGAAATGGATAATCCTGCTTGCTTCTTTATGATTTTTGTGCTCTACTGTACACAACACAACCCAAGCATTTTCATGCAAAACAAACTACATGTCATGTTCTTTGCTACAAGAAAAAACACCATGGACATTCCAAGTGGTAATCCTTATTTACAAAAGAAAGAAGCTTCTCTCTCAACTTTTGTGTGTGTGTGTGTGTGTGTGTGTGTGTGTGTCTCCTTAAGTCCCTTTACTACTAACATAGCATAGAAATATACCACTTATTTGATAGGATGTATCTTTAGACATCCATATATATCTCCATTTTCAATGTTGGCCAATTTGCATGTGTGTATTGGTCCCATACTACCAATGTAGCGCAAAAAATTGTAACATTGTTTTACATGATGGTCCTTTATCACATCCATAGAGATCTCTAGCTTCAAGAGAGATCCACTTGCCAACATGTGCAAATGATGTGTGCGCGAACATGGATTTGAAGTGGTATCACCTTTCTTGTGCGAATATCTTGTTTCCCAAGCATAACAAATAACATGTCACAAAGGGAGTGGAATATGTTCATTCTAGCATAGAGTTGCTTCTTGAACATTTGAGTTGAATAAGAGCCCATCAATTTCACTTGATAAAATCTTGAGCACATACATAGGTAAGCCCAACATCATTGAGTGGTGGCATTGAGAGGAATTCAAGGTTTTATTTGCCTTCATCATCTTGATGATAACTTTTGCCCCATATAACCATACTCTTTCAGCATCATCAACATCTTTGAAGGTGCCATCTATCACGATTGACATCATAATCTATATCACCCAATGCAAATCCACCTCAATAGTGATTGTCATTAGCTTTGTATAAACGAAAGAGAATTAGATTTGAAAAAGGGATTTGAGTTGGAAATATCAAAGTTGAAATTTAAAGTAACATAGAAATATGTATTGAGAGTATGAACTTTCATTTACAATTGAAATTTGAATTGCAACATAGCATGAATTGGAAGTTGCTCGTAAATTGATGCTATGAGACTTTATCCAAAAGTATGCATATTAGACTTGAAACCTGCATTTTCCTTTTAGAATACTAATTTTTTAATTTATAAACAATTGAGCTTTAGACTCACATGGAAATGTGAGATTACTATACAAAACTCATTTGATTTCATAGTCAAATAAAAATAAAATTCAAGAGGCTACATGTGTAAAACTAGCTAATATGATTAATTGAATAGAGATATTTTGAAAATATAGCCTAGAAACAACTACAATATGAGATTAGGATCGATCTTCAAATTGTAATTACAACTAGAGTTATGCAAAAGTATGTTGATGTCTAAACATCATACCTTCTAGCTAGCTCTAGAAATGGTACCATTCTATCCCACACATGTAAAATATATCAAGCTTCTGGGGCTCTATTTCATCTTCTCATTCGAACAAATGTTTTAGTTGTGACCATCTTTCATGCTTTATTAACCATTGCAAACAAATATCCTAAAATTGTGGATTTGTGATTTTTGTGGCTAGATCTTGATGCCTTTTTTACATTGTTTATAGATGTACTACCTTCAATATTACCTAGGGATTCTTCTCCTTTCAAAGTTAATTTCTCTAGGGTGGGTGAAAGAAGCATGGCATATATATGTAGCATGAGCAAAGGTGTACATGTGATCATCCACAATGTCATACCACTTACCTTCCTAACGTTCCTTTAGATATTAGCATATGCTATGGTGATGATGTGTGAAAACACTTAAGAATCCTTTTTTTGAAACCACAAGAGGTTTTGAAACTCAGGTTAGCATACACATAAACCCAATCCATTTTAGGATTGTGTACTTCTATGATCAAGACTAGATCCACGCTTGCACATACTCCATGTTGAGCCTAGATTGGCTAACCATTTATGCATTTAAGTTTAAAGTCATCCTATAATGTTATGTGAAACATTTATCCTTTTCTATGTTGTTTTCTTATTGTAAAATGTATGATGTGCATGTCTTCTATATTACGGATCTCATGAATGTATAATGTTCCTTATGCGTCCATTTCTGTGTATTTCTAGGCAAAGCAATCTTGATATCCAATAACATGTATAGTGTCTATTTCCTCTTATGTTCAATGTTTAGGTGTTTTGTGCGGGTATATGTTGTTCATGTAATGGGGTCAAAAAACACTTCACGATCCTACCATAATTTGATCATTTTGAACAGATGCAAATAAAGAATGGAGATCTCTCGCAACATTCTTTTGCTGATAAGTT
The DNA here is from genome assembly GCF_053477565.2 of Lygodium microphyllum. Taxonomy (NCBI): domain Eukaryota; kingdom Viridiplantae; phylum Streptophyta; class Polypodiopsida; order Schizaeales; family Lygodiaceae; genus Lygodium; species Lygodium microphyllum. Next base: position 6,458,668 of record NC_141153.1, on the reverse strand, counting down.
ATGGTACTTTTGGTAGTAATTCTTTTCCACTTGCCATTCGTGTATGATGGAAAGATTCCCTTGCATGCAAATGTCATTATCACGGGCTCTCGGGCAAGGTCATTATGAGCTCAATAAGGAAAAATATGGGATGATTTGTAAAGGGTGTGAGCATCCCCTGCTTTTGCACAAAGGGGTGGTCATGCAGACATTGAATTACAAGCATGACCTATTGGCCCATCGAATTCTTTTATGCAAACCCCACATGATGTTTGGTGCTTGTAGTAGTTTCTCTTAGTAGGGATAACTAGTAGTAGAAGGTAGTTGCAATTTGATCCATTACCGTCGAAGCCAAAGAAGAAGTCAACACTTGTGGCACTACCACAACCACCTAATCCAATACATGAATAGACAAAAATTTCAACAAAAAGGCAAGTGAGACCCTAACTAACATGTGGTCAAATTTGAAACTAGATGGGAAGCTAGTGTGGATTATGTGTTGTATGGTGATCTTCTAATAAACTTGATAAAAAGATCATGGAAAAGCTCAAGGATATGGGAGTTTCTATCCCAATAAAAATGGGCAAGCTTTGTCAAATATGTAACAAAACATGAATCAACAACTTGCTAGTATAATCCAATGATAAAACAACATTCATTACAAAGTGGTGAGCTTTTCTTAGTACAATGATGAATTTTTGGATTAGAGAACGGTCTTGTAGAGTTTCAGGGAGTAGCACAATAGACATTTGATCCTTATTTGACTCTCTTCATGTGCATTTTTTTTGGATGAGATTCAAAGAGATCACTTCTGTCATGTGAGGTTATGTTTTGAGAGATGGTGTATGTTTGAAATGTCCCTAAATCCCTTCAAATTTGTGTTTGTAGCAAAAAGGGGGTATTGCTAGGTCATATCATCACTAAGAAAGATATGATTATTGATCTAAGAAAATTTGAAGTGGTAATTAAAGTTTAACCACTAATAAAAGTTTATGAAGTCACAAAATTTGTGGGTCAAATCAAATAGCATAGCATATATTCTACAATATTTAGCATATATGTGTTTTTTTTACTATCCTAAGAAAGAAAGGGATATATATTGTTTGGAGGGATTCTCAACAGAAGGATTTTAAGACTTTGAAAAAAATTGAAGTGGTAGCATCTATTTGACAACCTCTTTGTTGGCATCTTTAAATTCATGTGTTTGTGGATGCATCTAATGCAACGATAAGTTCAATGTTAACGTAGGATGAGGTATTGAGCGGGTATCATCTAGTGTACCATATTGACAAAAGACTTAGTGCTACAAAAAGAGAATTATTCAGGAATAGGGTAAGACGATTTGTGCATGGTTTTTATATTGTAGAAGTATAGATACTCAACTAATAAACTAATTTTTCATGTGGATCATCAAGCTCTATTGTATTTGCTTAGCAAACCAACAGCTAATAGGATGCCTAACGTTGTGGATGCTACTAATATAGTATTTTGATTACTTAGTGGTTCATACGATCATTCATGTCCAGTAAACCTCTTCAATTGCTCCTTTCAATTGCACCTTGTTCCAGTGGATCTTCCACCCTAATTGATCCTCCCATTTGCAATTTGAACTATAATAGAACTAGGACGATCTCAATGTCCTATATGTTGAGATAAAGAGAGAGAGAAGATATGTAGAGACGTGAGAGAGAGAGAGAGAAGAGACACCATGTAGACTTCTAAAGACTATTTCATATTGATCACAATCTACATATATATAGGTGAGACTTAGTCTAGATGGGGTGACCTATATATAGCTACAATATCCCCACTCAAACAAAGGTCTCTAGTTGCGGATGGAAAAACCCTTGGGAGCATAAGGGAAAAACTTGAGCTCCTATATATAAATGTACAAACATGATCAAGAAGGATTATTGTGTGCATGTAAAGTGCATTTGTACATGTGAAGTGAAACCGAATATGTATGTATAAATATAATCAAGAGGTCTGAGATGTATGTGCGCATGCTAAGTATATGGTGCCTACAAGCAGTATGTACAATGGTACTACAATACCATAGTAGATTAATTCCTAAAGGTTGAAGTCGAGACAACTCCAAGTTTTGAGTGCAGCAAAGTGAAGCGTGCTTCATTGAGTCCTTTGGTGAATATATTTGCACAGTCATCTGATCACTTGAAGAATATTCAATTATGATCATGCCTTTCTTTACTTCATATCGAACATAATGATAATGCACTGCAATATGTTTAGACTTGTTATGTTGAACATAGTCTTTAGCAAGACTAATAGCACTTTGATTATCACATTGATGTGGTGTGTTGGAGAGAGGATGATGGTTAATGTCTGATAGAACTTGTCAAAGCCATGCTAACTCTCAAGCTGCTAAAGATATAGCTATATATTCAACCTTTGTAGTGGAAATAACAATATAGCTTTGTTTCTTGCTAGTCCAGATAAAGAAACAATTTTCACTTGTAGAACTAATAGATAAGTGAGAGCTTGCCCAATCTGCATTTGTATAACCCAAAAGTTGAAGTGAATGCAAAGAATCAGAGTTTTATTGGTGCCAATAAACTAACCCAAAATCTTTAGTGCCTTTTAAATGCTTCAAAACTTGTTTAATTGCAGTCCAATGTTTAAAGCATGGAGAACTAAGATGTTATCCAAGAAAATTTGCAGCAAAAAGAATGTCAGGGCAAGAATTTAAGCCAACAAATTGAATACATCCAACAAGATTAGCATAAGGTTGATGTAATGATAATTGTCCATCATTCCGCGAGAGAGAGAAGAGACACACCATGTACACTCCCAAGGACTATTTCATATTGATCACAATCTACATATATGTAGGTGAGACCTAGTCTAGATAGGGTGAGCTATATATAGCTCCAACATTATAAGCCCCATTTGCCTTCTGTAGCTTGTTGTAAGCCACCATAACCCTTTTGATGATTAACTTGCAGTTGCCGACGGGTTCTCCCTTACCAAAAACACAATCACTAGGTGCTATGATAATCATAAATCTCCAATCCACTCTCTATCATGGGTCACATGGTCTTGCACCTCCAAAATTTGATGCCAACCGGATCTTTAAAATCCTATTCTTTATGGGTATACTTCTACCCTAGAGTGTTCTGCTATTGACACTCCCCTCCCATATCTTGCTTTGGTGTCTATCAGCACAATGCTACTTGGCATCCTATCTAGACTAGAATAAGAAAACAGCCTTTAGAATAAACCCGTCACTTCCTGATTACGAGCTTCACCCAAAGCTTCAATACTTGCGTCTCTCAGCACATTCTGTATTGTAAGTTGAAATATTGATAGTACGCTCTCTACAAGAATCAATAGAAGGAGCCTTCAGTGCGGGGTGCCATTCCTTCTCTGGCCAAGAACTAGATATTCAGCTTGTAGCCTTAAGCTGTGGCCTCTACCCTTGCAAAGCTCATCGTGCAATAAGCATGCTACTACCAACCATTGGAGGCAACATTCCACTTGAACCCACCTCAACTTGCTATGGTATTCCCACCCATTTGCGAGCTTGCTTGTTCCACCCACCCACACACTCACTCCTGTCGCCAGCTGGCCGCCTTTCCACCACCGTTGATGTTGCTATGGAGCCCTTATATTCCTCAAATTGTGATGTTCACCAATGTCTCCAACCCTATGACTATAAAAGATAATCCCCTCTTATTCTATAAAAAATAGTCAATAGGTGATAGGCCAGGTCTTGGTAGGCTATACTTAGAGAGAGAGAGAGAGAGAGAGAGAGAGAGAGAGAGAGAGAGAGAGAGAGAGAGAGAGAGAGAGAGAGAGAGAGAGAGAGAGAGAGAGAGAGAGAGAGAGAGAGAGAGAGAGAGAGAGAGAGAGAGAGAGAGAGAGAGAGAGAGAGAGAGAGAGAGAGAGAGAGAGAGAGATCCTCTCCTAGGGCAGTGCCAACAAGAATGAGTGCTAGGATCCATGCGTTACAAAGATAGAGAGACAACCACTGCTCATCCTCCTTGCACCACATTGGTTTGGGGCCATTGTCATTATAATAAATTCTAATGAGAAAGAAATCTCTGTTTACTTTTGCCTTTGATTCAAACCTTCCTATTACTTGTCTTAAGTATCTATGTGACCTAGCTATAGCCATAGCAATAGACACTTAGAGCACCAAATGCAGGTTGTAGCCTATTTGGAAGGTCACCATGTGCAAGGAGCTTTCACCAATGTGGAGGTGGATAGTAACGAAGATGTCAAAGCTTGTTGTATTCAATCAACCTTCTAAGAGGAGGATTCGTAGAGTCAAGTGTTGCTATCATGCCCTCGTCGTCAAGTAAGGGAGGGTTTTGATTTTCAAATCTTTCTTGACATGTCCAATTTCAAACTATTACAAATGTGGAGTTCTGGCAATTGAATTTTAGGCCATTAGCTACACATAATAGGAAGAACACAGGATATCAACCTCAAGAAGGGTAAATAGAAATCAAGATACTTGAATTTGAATCTTATATTTTCTACTATTGGATCAAATTCTACAAGTGGTGTTGCAATAGGCAATTGGCAAAGGAAACTATTGGTAGTCTAGTGGTTAGTGAGGGTGTTGAATTGCCGCATCATCCGCAATTTTTTGAGGTGTTTAAAGCATTAAGTAAATTAGAGAAGGTGCCTAATTTCTTGAAGTGTTTGACCATTAAATCAACAAGGGATGACAAAGCACTCAAGGACCTGAAGGAGAGGTGTGAGCATGAAGTGTCTACGGTTGTCAAGTTATCACCTTACCTAGAGAAATGCCAAAGGGAACATGCCAAACAACTTGAGGAAATGCAATAGTAGGTTGAGGATCCATAGCAATAAGTTTCGCAAGAAAAGTTGTCTACTAGAATGTTTATTTGATCATTTGAAGAGTTGAAAAGCCAAACTTGAATATGATATTCTTTTGTTAAAGTAATGTAGAAATATTAATGGAGCTCCTACTACCTTTGGAGAAAATATTGCTTACTTTGTAGCAAATCAAGAGTGATCCAAAATTTGGAAGTGGAAGTGGAGGGTTCTGATTGGAATAGAACAACAATGAATGAAAGAAAATGTTTTGAATGTTACTAAGCAAGCTTGATTTGTGATTGTGTGGTGCTTAGGTGCTATTGTTAATCACTTTTATGAAGTATTGCATGGTTTGTTGATTACAGGGAATGTAGAAGATTCGATGAAGATCAATGAAGCCCAAAGGTCACAGGTTGAAAATCTTCACAATCAGGCAAAATATCTTCAAGAAAAAATCCAAATTGCTTAGATGGACAAAAATGTGGAAGCCCATGTACAAGTGGATTTAAGAAGCTCATTGTTAGACATAAAATAGGAGTGCATGCATGAGGAGCCATTAGTGTAAGAAGCCATAGTGTAAGCACCAAAGCCTAAAAATGAAACAGTTGAGGATTTTGAAGTCTTGGAAGAGTAGAAGGCACCTATTAGTAGTACAAGGGTTTAGGCAAGTAGTTGACATGACTCTAATAATAATGAGTCTACTTTTGTACGAAAACTTGTAAATGTTTCTAGGTGTCTTAAGATTGATCAAAGCAAGAAATGGTTTTAGAAGTAGATTTTGCTACAATATTTTTGAGGTGTCTTGTTGAGAAAAATGTCTAGGCCTTGAATCAAAATGAGGTTACAAAGCCTAAGTAGGAGCCATTGCCCAATGAAGATGGAGTAGAATAATAAAGAAAATGAGTCTAAAAATATGCTAACTATGTAGTATGGAAGTGAAGAGGGAAAGGAAAACTCAGTTTGCTACTACTTTACATGGCAAAAACATGGCTTGGTTTACTACATATGGATTGGTTCATTTTAATAGTTATGATGCATTGAAACATGCATTCTTGCATAGGTTTCGAAAGAATAAAACTCCACAAGATATTTTAAAGAAGATAAAGAAAACTAAGCATGAAGGCATGCTAGTGGAAGATTAGGCCTAGCAGTTTAAAAACTTGGTAAAGAGGTTGTATTAATAGAATTGACTATTACAAGATATGCAAATCTTCTATTTTTTTTGAAAGGATTGAAAAGCATGATTCATGGGACAATAGCAACCTTAATCCATAAGATACACGAGATACTCTAGATGCTTCCTTATGGGTGGAAATATGGCTTGGCTTAAGTAGTGCCCAAAAAAGGAGAGAGACATGTTCGAGTTTTGGAAGTCATGCTGATAGTGAATTTGATGATGATATTTCACATGAGATAACATAGTAGTTTGGATTTTGACTTAGATGGAGATATGAATATGATGAAGATAAGAAAAGAAGGAAGAAGAAATGATTAATCACAATCCACATAAGCTTCATAAATCTAAAAACAATTAAACTAGTAATTAATATTAAAATAAATGATGAAAATCATGAAAAATGAGTTTTTTGGTGGGAAAATTAGTTTTCATGCGCTAAAAAGTTGCAATAAATTAGGTATCTGTGTATGAATGTATGGTGAAGGTAAGGCATGCAAAGCATTGTTTATGTAACAAGCTAGACATGAAGCAACATCTTGTTGGTATAATCCAAATGTTTAAAGTGCCAATTAGCACCTATTTTGGAACCACCTACAAGAGTGCAACAACCAACAATGGTGCATTAGTTGATTATAAAAACTAAATGCAAAGAGGTTTTTAGGGGCCTAGAAGATTTTTGAACGTGCAAAATATGAAATCAGCCCTAGCAACCAATGGAGGGTTAACAAGGAGATAATCATTACTATGTACTATGTAGTCTAGAGACACTTCGTGGGATTGCAATATGATCTGTGGGTTAGGCATATAGTTGAGAGATGAATTCAAACTATGAGAAACTATAATGAAAGATGGCCTGTGGGAGCATCCCATCTATATGTTGGGGGTAAAGGCGCCTCCGCCTAGCCGCTCGTGTATTACTACACTGACAGTCACCGCCACTGCACACTGCAGGTGGTGGGCGCTCGTCACCGTCACTTTATTCTTTATTCTTTTAGTGACAGTTTGAATAAAGGAAGGCCCGGTCACACATTGTGACTATTGGAGTTCCCATTTCTTGTCTCTCTCTTTCTTGCTCTTGCTCTCCTGCCATAGCTCTCGAGTGCAAGCTTTGATCCTTTCCACCTTTCAACTAGTATCAGAGCTCGGCTTCTCGACTCTTGAGCTTGGTTCATGGTATTCTCAGCTTCCCATCAACTCCCCACTTGCATTGGGTCTCCTTCCTAGCAACCATATCCGACTCCTTCGAGCTCCCGTCACTCCCTAGCTTCCCGAGCACCTTCCCCACCCCTTTGGGCATCCTCAAGGAATTCACACAAAGGTATTGCTTCACTCTTTGTAGGGTTTACTTTAGTTTTTAGGTCTCTTGAAACAGGGCAGCCATTACACTCCCAGATCTCATTTCATATGTGGGTTGCTCTCCCCTTGCTGGAGCTTGTTTGAGGCCTTCCTTGGCTTTAATCGGACCCTTTGAAGCTTGGCCACCATTTTTTGTAGCCCCAAGACTAGCATTTATAGTTGACGCAATCACACAACCCTCCCATATATGTCTTCAGCATTGACAGTCACAACAATAGCTCTCCCTCTCCATTGGCACTTCGAAAGGCTCCATTTCGGGCATATGAACATGCTTTGATGCTTGGTTTTGATGGTTGATGTGTTGGCATAGCATTTGGATTGATTTAACACTATTTTGGGACTGTCATAATAGTCCACATGCAATTTATGACAGTGTTACACTGACATTTGATACTATAACTTGTTTGGCATTGTCATTTGATGCCCAGTTGGTCCCGTTTGATGCCCGGATGTTTGGGGAATGTATGCCTATTGTTTGGCATTGTCATTTGATGCCCGATTGGTCCCGTTTGATGCTCAGATGTTAGGGGAATGTATGCCTATAGTTTGGCAACCATTTGGAGCTGCTTTTGATGCTCAAATTCTCAGTTTTAAACAATAAATCACTGCTGTACATAGTTGGGTTGAAGTCATTTTACTCATGTATGCTTATGCCTATGCTTTTCGGGCTATGTTTCGGGCATATATGGTGATGCATTGACACTTGGGGCTCGACATAGAGCTTGGTTTTGATTCAAGATCGTTGGTTGAGCTTGAGCTCGCTTTGCAAAGCATTTGGATGCTTCCTCTTGGATGTACTTATGGCATGTATGTTGCTTACGTCTGATCGATCTTGACATGCTTAGCCTATGCCATTACTACATGCTAGTTCCATTGTTTGGAGCCTATTGCTACTGGAGCTGAGTCTTGGCTTGACCTTGGATTCCCGGAGCTTACTTGAGCTATTTATTGGCTTGCTAGAGTTGTATCTTGGGATGTACTTGATGTTTTAGATGCTTATGGATGCTACACATAGATGCTCTACCGCCTACATGTTTGGGATGTACCATTGATGCTTGATCTTGGACACTTGTCACTGGTGCTTGTATATGCTTTGTTTGAGCTTTGTTGCTTGATATTTATGCCTTTTGTGTCAATGGGAGCATCTTTGGATGCTTGACAGGCGGTCTATGCTCTTTGAGCTTTTGAGACTATTTGGAATCTTTTACCCTTCAGGATGATGCATGGTTCATATGTCTTGGTTCCTCTGATGCTTATGAGCTGACTCTTTGCTTTGGGTCCCTCTCTTTGTGAGCTGACACCTACTTGTGTCAAGTCTTGGTAGTGGCAGGAACACTTTGCCCTGTTGAGTGTGCCTACTCACTAGCATATGTTTATATGACATGTTTGGGTATTGGATTCATGCTTATCGACTGTCATATGCCTATGTTATGCCTGCATGATGCCGGCTTTGGTCTTGGTAGTATCTGATTGACTTGGGATCCGATTTTGGCACTGTTAGCTCTCATTTACTAAAAGTTGTAATTTATTATAGCAAGCATCTATGTATGGACTGACATGGATTTTTCATGTTGAAATATTCTGAAATGATGTACCTTCACTAGTACTTGGTGGGCAGCAGCTTTGGTTACACTTTTCTTGCCATTTTCTCTTGATTTTGGTGATTTTTTGGTCATTTTTTGCAATAAATAGCAAGCAGTTTTGAACTGTCTACAGTCTTCCAACCTCTATTATGGCGAGTTCGTCCACTGAACATGCTATTTTTAACATCACTAAGCTTGATGGTACGAATTACTCTTATTGGAAGAGCCAGATTTGGCAGGTGTTGGTGCAGAAATCGCAAATTAAACCTTTGAGGTTGAGCGGGCATCCGCCTGCAACTATGCCAGATGAGGAATGGCTTGAGCTTGATGAGTTATGCAAGTCCACTATTGTATTATCTCTCACAGAACAGATTCACTACAATGTATTTGAGGAAGAACAGAGTGCATGTCAGTTGTGGGATAAAATCAAGAATCTCTATGACAAGAAAAGTCCAGCAAGTCAGATGTATTGGCTGAAGCAGCTTATGGATCTGCGCATGAAGGAGAATGTGACCATGTATACTCACTTGAGCCAGTTCCATGCTATACTCAAGAACTTGACTTCGCAAGACATCACTTTTGCAGAGGATGTCACTCCTCTTTTCTTGCTTGGTACTCTTAATGAGTCATGGGATGTATTCCGCACTGCATTATATGCCTCTACTGCTACCTTGAAATTATCTGATGTTGAGAGTACTCTTCTACAGGAAGAGGTTAATCGTAAGAATTTGGATGCCTCTCGTGTGTCGCATGCTATGACAATTAGAGGCAGGAATGATGGATATGGAAAGCATGGCAATGGCAGTGGTAGTGGCTGTGGACGGGATTCTCAGAAATCTCAGTCCAAGTCTCGTGGGAAGTCACGTAGCAAATCCCGTTGCAAGAATGCAGATGTTACTTGTCACCATTGTGGGAAAAAGGGCCATATTAGGCCACAATGCCATGAACTGCGCAATGAAAGTCGCAAAGATAAGGGAAACGACAAAGTGCAGGATAATTCTTCTGATCACAGCATAGTGCCTGCAAAGTCCAGTGTTAAAATTGAGAGATCAATGTTATGCAACCTGAGGATGTTGATGATGATGATTATATCCTTGCATCTTCTTCTAGTGCTTCGCAGATGACATAGATATACTCTATGTATGCACAGTGTTGGCTCTTGGACTCAGGTGCGTTCTTTCATGTGACACCTTGTCGAGAGTGGTTTCATTCATACCTTATTGTTTCGGGTTCTGTGCGCTTGGGTGATGACAGCTCTCTTGATATTGTGGGCATTGGTGATGTTAGGCTGGAGTTTCCTTCTGGCAACAGTTTTGTTATGCATTATGTACGTCATGTATCTGCTTTAACACGCAGTCTCATGTCAGTTGGATAGCTTGATGATGCAGGATATCATGTATATTTTGGAGACTCTACATGGAAGATCACTTGTGGCAGACTTGTGATTGCGAGAGGTGCCAAGGCTAGCAGCCTCTATTCCTTGATTGTATCAGCTTCTTCCCTTGATCATGTTTTGTCTGCGGGTTCTATTCCACATGTATCTCTTTGGCATGCCCGTTTGGGCTATATGTCTTTGAAGGGAATGAAAATGCTTTCTGGTTTGCAGTACTTACCGCCCCTTGATTATGCATGTTTTCATTCATGTGAGCATTGTCTTTATGATAGGCAGACTAGGTCTACGCATAAAAAGTCTGGTAGGCCACGCATGAGTGAGCCCTTGGCATTGGTACATTCAGATGTCCGTGGGCCCATGTCTTGTCAGTCTATGGGTGGTGCCAAGTATTTTGTTACTTTCATAGATGATTTTTCACGGAAAGTTTGGGCTTATCCCATTAAGCTGAAATCTGATGTCTTGGCTGTGTTTCAGAGATGGCTTGCATTGGTTGAGAACCAGTATGAAATGCCTAAGGATAGATAATGGGGGTGAGTATGCCTCACGTGCTTTTGAGCAGTTATGTGATGAGAGGGGTATGAAGCGTCAGTTGACCGCCCCCTACACCCTCCCCCAGAATGGTTTGGTTGAGCAGATGAATAGAACCATCCAGAGGCATGTACGTAGTATGCTTAGCCACGCAGGCCTACCACAGAGCTTTTGGGCTGAGGCAGTTAGTACAGCTGTGCATATCATAAACATATCACCTTCTACTGGTTTGGATTTCCAAGTTGCCGAGGAGGTATGGACTGGAAAACCTCCCTCTTATGCGCATCTCCATGTCTTTGGATGTGAGGCATTTTGCCATGTGCCCAGGGACAAGAGAAGTAAGCTAGATCCTAAGAGTGTCAAATGCATTTTCCTTGGTTATGGGGATGCAGGCGAGATGGGTTACCGTCTCTGGGATCCGTAGGTGCGAAAAGTCATTCGCAGTCATGATGTAGTCTTCCATGAAGACAAGATGCATAGGCAGGCTGAGAGAGTTGTTGAGATCCCCAAGGTCATATTTCAGGAGGAGCCGAGAGCTCTCGCATAGCCAGTTGGATAGCCTACAACTGCAGTAGATGCTCATGGTCAGGGTGTTGGACAGGCAGCTGGGCAAGCAGCAGAGCCTGCCGTGAGACAGTCTACTAGAGACAGACGTCCACCTGATAGATTTCAGCCCTCGTTGCATTATGTCTTGGTCACAGATGCAAGAGAGCCTTTCACTTATGATGAGGCTATGCGTAGGGGTGACGGTCACTCCTGGGAGAGGGCTATGCAGTCTGAGATAGACTCCTTGCATAAGAATGAGACTTGGGATTTGGTTTTCTTGCCTAAGGGCAAGAAGGCTTTGCCATGCAAGTGGGTGTACAAGCTGAAAAGTATCCCTGGACACCCCAAGCCGGCATACAAGGCTAGATTGGTAGCAAAGGGTTTTAAGCAAGAGTATGGTGTGGACTTTGATGAGGTATTTTCTCTTGTGGTTAAGATGACCACCCTGCACTTAGTCTTGGCTTTGGTTGCTCAGCTTGACTTGGATTTATACCAAATGGATGTCAAGACAGCTTTCTTACATGGGGACTTGCATGATGAGATTTATATGGAGCAGCCTAAGGGCTTTGCAGAACCTGGCAAGGAGCGCCTAGTGTGCATATTGAAGAAAAGTCTTTATGGCTTAAAACATGCACCTAGGGGGTGGTATCATAAATTTGATGCCTTTATGCAATCACACAGGGCTACAGCAGGAGTGTTATAGATCCGTGTCTTTACACGAAGAAAGCCCGTGATGGTTCTTTATTGATTTTGGTCTTCTATGTGGATGATATGCTGATAGCAGGGAAAGCTCATGATGAGCTAGATGCTCTTAAGGCTCAGCTCAAGAAGAGCTTTGAGATGAAAGATCTGGGACAGGCCACTCACATACTTGCTATGCACATTAGACATGATAGGCATCAAGGACTCCTCTACTTGTCACAAAGGGAGTACATTCATAAAGTCCTTGAGTGCTTTCGCATGCAGGACGTAAAGCCTATTGGTTGTCCATTGCCTTCTTATGTGAAGGAATCACAGGCTGATTGTCCGTAGATAGATGAGCAGAGGGCCGAGATGGCCAAGATTCCCTATGCATCCGCAGTGGGCAGTCTTATGTATGCCATGATAGCCACTCGTCTAGATATTGCCTTTGCAGTTGTTGTTGTGGCACACTATATGGCTACACCTGGCAAGAAGCATTGGGATGCCGTGAAGGGTATCATGAGGTACCTGAAGGGTACTGCAAATATGTGCATATGCTATGGCAGCCAGGATACAGGAGTCGTGGGGTACACTGACTCTGATTATGCAAGACATGTAGATAGTAGGAAGTCCACTTCTGGCTATGTATTCACCTATGTTGGAGGTGCTGTCTCTTGGCGCATAAGTGATTTTGAGAAAATATTACCTTTATAGTTGACACTAAAGAAAGTCCTTGATTTGATTCTTGGTTCTAAGTAGCATTTGTATCATAAATTAAGAGAGGAATATAAGGGGTTAGACAAAATCTATTTTCAAAATTGTAGTCTTCCAGTGTAACACAAGATGAGGTGGAAAAACCTCATTTGGGAATTTTTGGTGTTCCAAAACAAATTAAGTTAGCATTGTTGTTGATCCTACATATAAAGCACGATTGCTAAGGGCACAAACTGATAAGAGGGAAGCCAAGTTTGGCGAGGAATCCCTCAAGGAGCACTTCAATAAAGGGATAGGTGAGCAAGTCAAAGAGAAATGGGTCCTCTCACTACCAAAAGGAAGTGATATAAGTATGAATTGACCTTTTTTATCAAGTGCTCTAGAATACTTTTCCATAGGAATATTTAGATGTGAAGGGCTTTGATCCAAAGGTATGCCAACATAGAATAAATATAAAAAGGATGCCTAATTTGTAGTTCAACATTGTTATAGAATGAATCTAGACCTTGCAAAATATAGGTTGAGGAGTTGGATAAAGTTTTGCATGTCAGATTTGTTAAATCTATTAATGAGGGGCCTTGGTTATCACCCATAGTAGAGTATCTAAAGGAAAATGGTAAGATCATATTTTGTGTAGATTACCATAAATTGAATGCAGCTACAATTTTTAATCCTTTTCCACTACTTGTATTCTCCAACAAAGCTCCTTTGTTTGTTGGTTGCAATGTGGATCTTGAGTCATATTTCTCCAACAAAGCTCCTTTGTTTGTTGGTTGCAATGTGGATCTTGAGCCATATTTCTCATTGTAGTCTCTGCGTACTTTGGCCAAACACTATACACAAATGAAGCAAAAGGGTATTCACATTCACTCCAATGGAATGTCAAGTAAACAAGTCTAATTCATATCTACCTTTGCTCACTCCTTCCAAAAAAATCAAACATAAAAAATGACCCATTTCAAGGAGCCAAAATAAGTACAAATACCAAATGATATATCATATCTTAGTCAATAGACTCCAAAATATCACGGTCAATAGGCCAAACCAACCATAGATAACAAACAATAAAAGCCACAAAATATCATGACTAGCACTAACACATATGAAAGTAGTCTAGATGCTCACTAGTCATCACATGGAGAGACTCTTACCAAAACAACCATCAAATCATTTCTTACCTGCAAGAAGCTACTAGCAACCTCCTCAATTTGCTTCTTCCAAGGATGAAGAAGAGGCAAAACATGTGAAGAGATCAATGCCCTGACACTATCCACGAAGACACTGAGATGTCCTATCTAGAGGTAGACATGCAGTAATGGGGCAGTACCACACCCCAACTCGAGGGCGATCTCCCCATGACAACAAAGAAGCTCCAATTAACATGCCATAAATGCACAAATGCTCTGCATGGGCTCCCTTAAATCATCCCCTCTACTATCACATGCTCTACTCTTGAGAGGTAAGTAGCAGTAGACAACAAAGTCTAAGGGTCCAAATTGAAGCACCTCAAACATAGGACGACTAGAATCCAAATACATAGGTGATTCATATCCATGCCTTCAAACCAAAAACAACATGGAGGTAGAACACTGCCTAGCAACAAGCAAATCATTAACCCATTGCCTCATACCATAAAAATATTGTCAAAATCACATGTTTCAAGTGTGAAGAGTATCTCCACCTTGTCACCTGCCAACTCCATACAACCACAAGGAAAATGATACAACACCAAGATATGATGCCATATCTCAATACTCGAGATGCATGCATATCTCTCTATGCATCCCACACAAGGTCTTGCAAACCACAAAGTTGTTACAAGTAAGCATATGGCTAAGTGCAGCACTACATCCCATGAGAATCATTATAGAAAAACAACATATGTAGTGGAGGACACCACCAATAACCATCCATAATTTGTTAATGAGGTTGCAACCACAGATATACCAAAATCACATGGTCCTCCGATAGCCTATCCTCCCACAGTGGACATGATTGGGATTCGTGAAGCATGCCACCAAATGGAAGATTTAAGAAAACCATGTATACAACCCAATCGATGGACTTTCCATTTTGGCTATACTTTCTACCCTTTAGACAATTAGCCCTCATATGCTCGTGGACTTGTGTGTACATTGGGTTCTTCATCCCACATGCGAAGTCTTTCCCAATCATGACATAATCACCTGTAATGGCAAAGCAATGATGACCATTACCTGATGGCACAAAAGCATAGTTGTGTTTCAAAACAAAAACAAAAGTAGTGGTCTTTTTGGCCATGTGTTTACTTGCTCTAGCACATGCACACTCATTGGTCAACAACCTTGAAAATATGAACAAGCAAGACAAAGTAAATAGTCCAACCCACAATGAAGGTGTTGGTCACCTGCAATGAAGTCATCCTCATCATTCATGGTGTTACTTGTATCATGTGAAACCCTCTCTACATGACCACAATCTCGTCATCTTGACATTCCTTCACATGTGGTGCTGCATAACACCAAAATCATAAGAAGGATTCTCAACTTGTCCTCCCAAAGGCAAGTGATAACATGAAAAAGCAACAACAAAGCCAAGTTACCTCTTGAAGTCGAGGTCATCTCATCATCATCCACTCCACCATTTTCTTGTTGCACATGTGCATGAATCCCACTTTTTCTCTCCACAAACTACCCTTTGTTCATATTGATCCAC
The DNA here is from genome assembly GCF_053477565.2 of Lygodium microphyllum. Taxonomy (NCBI): domain Eukaryota; kingdom Viridiplantae; phylum Streptophyta; class Polypodiopsida; order Schizaeales; family Lygodiaceae; genus Lygodium; species Lygodium microphyllum. The sequence continues at coordinate 6,443,211 of NC_141153.1, read as the reverse complement.
CATGGACAATTCTTTAGCTCCCATTGTAAGAGAGACTACATAATGGGAGTGTACATTGTCATTACTTCATTGGCGAGTGACATCCAAGTCTTGCATGCTACTAGAAGGAAAGGCAAGTCGTCACCTTCCCTCAATAACATTAAAAACTTGCCATAAAAAATGAGATCTCAACAGCGGTCCCAATAAAAGCCAAAACCAAGTTATTATAGCAAATATACTCTCACTTGTAAAGCACTAGCTTTTTTGAGTTGTTAATCTCATTACTCCTTTCTCTTGCCTCAAGATACACAAGTAGGGGAAAATAAGTTTTCTTTTCTCATTGTGAACCTTATCATAATATATCCTCAAATAATGCTCATCAAGCACAACCACACCATTTGGTTGCTCAACAAAGTTCCTGAGGATCTTAATAGCCCTTAGAAGCACCATCTCCATGATAGCCTCTCTCTATAGCCATCTCTTATCACAAAGGGAACAATCATTCCAACAAAGCATATCATTGAAAACTTAAACCAAACTTAGCAAGACTATGCAATACTTGCAAAAGTCGTGGTCCCCCCTTGGCACTCCATACATTGCTCTTGTGGCCTTGTTTACCTCCAACAATGACAATCATAAAATCTTCACTTTCACATGTGCTTGATGGCAAATAGAAATTAGGTTCATCCTCTCCAGTGTGGCAAAGCTCTCAATATTCCATCTCAATGATAGAACTTTTTGCCACCAGTAGTCACCAAAGCTCAAGTCCATAGTATTTAGGACGTTCATTATGGAACAAACAAAATTCAAAAAACAACATGGAAATAAAGTATGACAAGTAAGCTTCTTTTAGAAGCTAGTTCAAGTGCATATTTATTGCAAGCTTCTTTTCAAATCTAGCCCAAGTGCATATTTATTGCAATAAACACTCAAATGAAAAGCAAGCCAAAAAAGTAAGAGCATCGGACCATGAAGGACAACGCATGGTGACACCTTTTCAATTCTATCATTTTATTTTCTAAACAACTCTTATGTCTCTTTTGCCTCCATTTTTTGAAATTTAGTAGGTGTCATAGAGGAATGCAAGGTGTCCAACTTCTTTTGAAGGTCACTGTTCATTTGGACCTACAAAAGCAAATGAGGATCATGCCTTCATCACACATGCAAGAAAAAGTCAAACATAGTGTGAACATGTGTTCCACTTACCACCTTGACATTTTCTTTAGAGGGATTCTTAGCATAAGGCTTTTGAAATTTCAAAGACAATGTTAATGGTAGCACCTATTTTATAACCTCCTCATTGGCATCATCCCAATTTTGTTTCATTCTGGTGTTGGATCTTTGCATCGAAAATAGTTTATAACTCTTAATATTTCTCTTAGTATGGTCTTTTCTATATCCTACACTAGTCTTTTTGATTTTGCAATACAAGTACAATAGCTCCATATAATCAACTTGTGCTAGAAGCATACATATTTCTTTCATGATTGGAGATACTCTTTAGTTGTGGTTCAACTAATTTACTAGTGTACAAGTCTCTAGGAGGTGTATACTTGACTATGTAAGTACTAGTGTCTACTAGTAGGAGTTGTATACTTGACTAATAAATTGTTTGCTTTATGAAAACACACGTGTTTTACACTCTTGAGTAGTTTTCAAGTGTTGTTTGCAACCCTAACACACTATCTTTTGGTAGTTTTTCTTCATTTTGTGTCTCGTTTCTACAGTATGTTTCGTCACTATTTTTTATATAGCTTCTAGGTTCAATAAATTCACTCATATTTCTTTTGATATGGTCTTTTCTATGCTTTGACAATAATCATCTCATGTGGAAGCATGCACATTCTTTTGTGGTTTGAGGATACTTTGCAAATGTGGTTTGATCAATTTACTTGCGCATTGGAGATATCAAAATGTTTTGGAGCAATGATGTTGTTGCTAAAGGGACGTGGAATATTACTACAAAATTGAGAAGTGGTGCAAGTCTCTTGCTAGAATCATTGTTATAGATACTACATTTGAAGACATGGTGGAGGATGAGGCATGTCCTAGTAATGTGATGCATTAAATTTCTAGCATGACATTTCGGAGAAAATCCAAAAACACAACAATTTTCTTGTGGCTTGTTATAAATGATGTGGTGTGCCTTGAGCTAGACTAATTTTGATCATCATTGCACATGATTTGGGCAACATAATGACTTGCTCATTACATTTAACTTTCTACAAAAAGATGGGCAACACAATGGCTTGCTCATAGCGTGTTAAGATGTTAAGAAATGTATCTTAAAATTTACTTTCCTTAAGTAAGGAGAGTAAAAATAGAGAAAAATCATATAATAGTTTCCACATGGCCCATTGTGATGATAAGAAACACAATAAATCTAACTTTCTTTTTCAAATGAAAAAGGCCAAAAAATCGAGCAACGTAACGACTTGATTATGGCTCGTTATGGATGATAAGAAGCTTTAAGAACTAGGTAGTTTAATCACTTGCTCATTGCCCATTATAGATGATAAGAAGCTTTCAGAACTACGTAGATTAAGCACTTGCTCATGGCCCGTTATGGATGATAAGAATCATATATATACTAGCTAAATTTTGTGAATAAAACTTGGGCATAGTAATGACTTGATCCTATTATAAATTAAATAAGGCACTTCAAAGTAATCTTAGTTTTTTGAACCAAAAGCTTAGATATTTTTAAAACATCGAGTAGCATAAGACTTGCTCATGGCCTATTACAAATTATTAGAAGCATACCTAGGCAATTTAAACTTTCATCATTTATAGCATATCCCCTAGCTCATGTATCAAGATCTCTAACCGGAATGAATAATAGTAATTTTTATATTATAGCCCCTAACTCATGGTTCATTGGGATCTCTAACAAGAATGAATAATCAACTCATCAAAACTATCAATGCATCTCTAGACATGGATAGAGTCTATGTATGGAGAAGTACTAATAGAAGACTAAGAAGGGTGCCCTTTTACCTAGAGTTTTCCACAATCCAGATAAGGTAGAAAACACATGCCAATCTTGCTAAACATGGTTGCTTAGCCAACCTCTAACTCAATTGCTTGTGGAAAACTAAGAATGGTGTCTTACCTATGGATTTCACAAGCCATATGAGGTAGCAAACATGTGCTAATCTTGCTAAATGTGGCTGCTTAGCCATCCTCTAACTCAATTACTTGGTCAATGATTGCTCACTCTTGATAAACTACTTTAAAGCCTACTAAGTCACTAACCATAAATTGGGATGATTTTCTAATATTTCTAGTCCTAGTTTTAATTTCTTAAATATGAATACTTTCATGATGTATATACAATTAATTCAATGAATCCTTATAATTTTGTAATACCTTATATTTTCTTGTAACTATTTTGATTGGTGGAACATAGAGTAAGTGTAGTTCACAAGCATTTTCAATTTAGTTTTTAGAAAGTTAAAATATTTTGTTTCAATTTATGTCTAAACAACCATTCAAAGCTAGTAGCCTTATAATTTCTCTTGCTTAAGATCTTAGCACAATTTTTAAAATAATTTTCTAGATTTCTTCCACGATTTCATTGTGGATTCCATCCCCACTTTAAATGTCTGACATCCCCGATTAATCTTTTTATAAAGCTTAATCTCCTAAAATTCAATGGCAGTGGTGCGACAGGATGAACTCGACGACGTCGACTGTGATCAGGACATGTCGTCGTCCTAAAACGAAAAAAATTAAGTCATTAAGCTTTTTCAAAGCTTAAAGATTTTAAGATTCTCTAAAGCTTAAAACAAATTTCCTCTTTAAATATTCTCATAGCAGCAATTCCCACAGAAACAATCACGAACTTGTTTTCAACCTCCCTACAAGCCCCTGTTCACACCTGTGGTCTGGCAAAGTTAAATTCTAGCAAACAGATTGCTACACACAGTCTACACGGACGAAGTATATGCTTGGAAGAAGACAATGCCATCAATTTCAACATCCGCAAAGAAGAAATACTGCAAAAAGCCACTTAAAGAAAAAAAAGCCTTGTAAACCCGACTTTGAGCTACGCTCATCCCGCTAACAAGATTTCGAGTGTGTGAGGTTGCTTGAAATTTTGCAGGATGTCCGATCAAACCATGGAATATTTTATGACCAAAGGTGATTTACCGAAACCAAGGATGGAGCAAAAACTGGACCTAATTATGATGTAGCTTCAAAGCTTCAAGAGGAATGAAGAGCACGTCAAACTTTGCAAGCTCAATTGGCCAATTTGCAACGATCTACCGCCGACCAAAATGGACCACAATCTAAAGATCTTATACAATGTACGATCAATGCGACACTTGAAGTGCAATCTATTCGGAAATAAACAAAGATAAGTAAAAGAAATTTCAAATGTTGCACTTTCAATGGGTCATGTGATGAAAAGACTGTACTTGCTTTTATCAGTTAATTTGATGATTATTTCCATGAAGAATAGTATGCTGAAAAAGACAAAATTAAGTGTGTCACTAATCATTTAGTGGGCAGAGCATCCCTATGGTGGACTGTTGTCCGCAAAAGCATTGATTGTCCTACTACTTGAGAGACTTTCCAAAAGAAATTTTTGCAGAATTTTCTTCCACCCCAATTCCACAAAAAAGCAATCAAACAGTGGGATCTTATGCAACACACGGATCATGAGCCTATTTCACAATATACTGAGAGTTTTTGGAATGCTTTATTGCAACTTCAAATACTCGAAGATATACCTGAGGCAACCCATAAACGCAGGTTTATGTCTGGCTTACTTGGACATTTTCATGTGGAGGTGAACATGTTCAAGCCAACGACTCTCGAAGATGCAAATTCCTTGGCCCATGATGTTGAAGACAAAATTCGAGGACGAGAGAAGCGACCACAACAATTCCCAACTAATGGTAACTTTGGTTCAAAACAATTCAATTCAAATTTTCGAAGATTCAATCAAAATCGTTTCCTTCCATCTTCATTCCGTAAAATCTGGACACGACCCCCTGCTTTACCATCAAACACAAATCCAAATCCTAAGCCATCTTTCCAGCCAAATCCCAACATTCCTAAACTTCCTGCTATTACCAATAATGTGTCTAAGGCCAAATCCATAGTCTGTTACAAATGCCATTAACCTGGACATCTAGCAGCGAATTGTCAATCCAAAAAGCCAACTGTTTACATCAACTATTTGGGAGCGACTGAAGATGGAGACCATGAAGAAATGCCAGATTTCACGGAAGATGATGACGATATTGATATTACTTTAGACACTTTACCAAGTATGCCAAATTTCCATTCTTTATTAATGATGAGATGTCTTGTGCATGGTAAAGAAAAGATTGTTTTACATGATGATGGGAGCAAACATGACTTTATTTTTGCAACATTGGTCAAATAATTAAAATTACGTACTGTTTCCACTCATTATTGCATCAAGGTTGCATTCTTAGGCATTAGATACAATGGAACACATGAAGTGCATGACTTAGAAATAAAAATTGGTGATTATGTTGAACGTAGAAATTTCTTAGTTGTGCCTTTACAATCTAGTGATATTATCTTAGGAATGCCTTGGCGTCATCAGTATAATCCCGATATAGATTATTCCACACATTCAATGAAGATTCATTCTAATGGGAAACAAATCACATTGCATGGTATGCACACTTTCGATAATTTTCCATTGCTTAGTCATACACAGGCTAAAAGTGCATTACGAAAAGGTAGCAAATCCTACTTAATATGGGTGAATGAAATTGAAGTTAAAGAAAATCAGATGCATCCTAAGCACGCACAATTTCTTTCACAATTTCAAGATTGTTTTGCTGCTGACTTACCTGCTGGATTACCACCTATACGTCTCGAAGATCAGAAAATAGACCTAATTCCTAGATCACAACCACCATATAAAGCACCTTATAGACATAACCAAATTGAACAGAAAGAAATTCAAGCCCAAGTTGAAGAATTGTTAACTCGAGGACTCATTAGACCCAGTAGTTCTCCATTTGGTGTACCTGTCCTATTAATGAAGAAGAAAAACAATACCTATAGTATGTGCATTGATTATCGTGCCCTAAATAAGATCATTGTTAAGAATAGATGTCCGATCCCTAGGGTAGACGATCTTATGGACAAATTACAAGGGTTTGCAATATTTAGCAAGATAGATCTTAAATCTGGATACCATCAAGTACGATTGGACACAGTATGCCTTTTGGTTTAACTAATGCACCAGCCGCATTCAGTTGTATAATGAATCGCATATTTTTGAAGCATCAGCTTTGTGCCATTGTTTTCTTTGATGACATATTGGTTTTCAGTAAGAATGAAAACGAGCATTATGAACATTTGTCCTTGGTTTCCAAATTATTGAAAGAGAATCAATTATATGCTAATCCTGAAAATAGTGAATTTTTCCATACACAAATTGAATACATAAGACATATTGTTTCATTTGAAGGTATTAAAGTTGACCCTAAAAAGATAGAAGCAAATTTGAATTGGCCGATACCTAAAAATGTGCACGAATTACGTTCTTTCTTAGGTCTTGCTAGCTTTTATAGAAAATTTGTGAGAAATATTTCATTGCTTGCATTACCTTTGACAAAATTATTAAAGAAAGGCATTGTGTATCATTGGTCCGACAATCAACAAAAGTCGGTTGATTTACTGAAACATGCTTTAACTCATGCTCCTGTATTGCAATTACCTGACTTCAATAGACCATTTTCCTAGTAGTCACTACGCTAGTGTATCTGGAATAGGAGCAGTCCTTATGTAAGATTCCCATCCCATAGCATACTCTAGCTACAAACTTAAACCCTCTGAACTTAAGTATTCTACCTATGATAAGGAATTGCTAACTGTAGTACAAGCTTTACGTCAATGGAAACACTATTTAATGGGATCTGAATTCATGATCAAAACTGACCAACAAAGTATTAAACATCTCCTTAGTCAACAACAAATATCTAACCAATACATTAAATTGACTGCTTTTATTCAAAGTTTTCATCCACTCATACAATATCAACCCGAAAAAGAAACTGTTATTGCCAATGCTTTAAGTAGAAGACCAACTATCCATAATATCTCTGTGATTTCTTTTGATTCTCTTCTCCCTATGAAAGATACCTATGACCAAGACCCTAGTTTTCAAACTGATTGAAATAAATTAGTTGCAAATAACTGGATTCCAATTGATTCATTGTCTTATGCTGATGGATTTATGTTTTAAGAAAAAAGATTATGTGTAACTGTTCCATTTCGATCATTTGTCTTGCACGAAATTCATTGTCCCCCATATCAAGGCCATAAAGAAATTATTTCTACTTTGCGTACACTGATTGAAGATTTTTATTGGCCACACATGGAATCTGATGTATCTAACTTTGTATCTGAATGTTTAATTTGTCAAAGAGTTAAACGACACCATGGTAAACAATATGGTTTATTAATGCCTTTACCCTTCCAGAACGACCATGGGAATAAATTTCAATGGATTTTATCACTGGTTTGCCTAATACTAATCATGATATGATTTGGACTATTGTCGATAGGTTTAGCAAACAAGCATATTTCATTCCATGCAAGAAAACGTTAATTGCATCTCAAGCTTCTCAATTGTTTTTGTAGAAATCGCATCTGTGTCTTTGACAACACTTTCAGAAGGAGGTTGTCTTAGGGCCTCGACTATCCCTTGTGGATCTGCTTTCTTAGATTGAAAATTTGCATGAGGCCATTGTTGCTAGATTCCATGTTTCAACTTAGGTGATAAAGATTCCTTATATTTGGGAGACTTCAAACCTTTAGATGGACTAGCAACTACCTTGGATTGCTACTTGTTAACACCGGATAGCTCTATTGTCTTCTTTTTTGGACTTTTTCTTTCAACTTGAGTAGCATCATAGGGATGTAGCTACTTTGTTTTCTCCTTTTAAGTTGATGAATCTTTAGTCATGGTTGGTTTCTCTTGTGACTTAGCAACCATAACTTGCTATTGCACTTTAGTGGTTGTTGGCTTAGGTGTCTTTTTTTAATATGCAAGGACTTCCTTTTTGGCCTCTAATTTGGTTAACTTTGTCCTCTTAGGCATCATAAACCTTGACCTAGATCTATGTTTAAGTCTCTTTTTCTTCCTTGTTGATTTTGATGGACCTTGGCCTATGGTCAATGTAATGAGATAAATAAGGCCAATGACAAGCTAAAAGCCTTTGTAATGATATTAGAGGACTAGGACTTAGGGTTTGCTATAAATAGGCAACCCTAGCCAAAGTTAGGGGCCTTTTGCCAATATGAACTTGGAAGTCATGTAAGCTTTCTTAGTAGTTACATTAGTTCATGTCTTTCACCTACATGGAGGAGTTTTCCATGGCACTAGCTTGTTTAAGCATTTCTTTCATGTTTCCTTAGATTAATACATTTTAGTTTCTTTTCCATGTCAATTCCTTGTTGATTCCATTAGATTAGGAACATTTGATTCAATTAGAAGATCCCTTCTTTACAATGGTATCAAAGCCTTGCTTTGATCCAAGGCAGGCTTTAATTCCATCATTTTCATGATTATGATCTGGCTAGGGAGGTCATTTTCATGGAAGATTTGGTTACAGGCATCATTTCTGTGTAACTGGAGTTGAAGACACAATTACATGGCTTGGTTTCTTCTTGACAATGACTAGTCACGTTGTACTACTTCAAACTGTGGTTATTTTAGTGCTCCTTGACCTCATGGGGGCAAGATGGAGGTTCATAGCTATTTTGGCAGGTCATGACCAAAATTTTAACCAAAAGCTAGGGTAAGATGGACAAAATGAAGGCTACAGTCTTTAATGGAGACCAAACTTGAGTTACTTTTTTGAAAGACAGGGTTTCTTTTCTCTCTTCAAGCTCTCTTTCATGGATTCCATCGAAAATTTCTACTCCTACCTTGATTCTATGGCTTCTATGCTGTAAAAGCATTCCATAGCAAGCTTATTCATCTATTAAGCTTGCCTACAAGCACCATTTATGGTGATTTTGTTTCAACTGTAACAACCCTGCCATCAAGGTTGGAATGATTCATGGAGTGCATTAGCAACAAGTTCAGGGAGTGCATCAGCAACAACAAGTCTGCATTCAAGCACCTTTCTTCTTGTGAGAAGTAACACACCAGAGTGCTAACATCCATCAATCTGATGATGGCTGAAAGGGGAGCTGTGGCGAGGCATTTAATGGAGGCTTCATCATCAAGGAGGCCGGGAAGATTGTCGATTGTGACCAAGAATATTTCAACACATAAGCCTTTTCGAAGGATGACGAGGCAAGAGAGCTCCTCCTCGCAAGGAGACAACTTTGGACGTTGATGAAGGGCAGGTAGAAGGCAGCCATGGCCGTCTCGCATCTCTCTCTCTCTCTCTCTCTCTCTCTCTCTCTCTCTCTCTCTCTCTCTCTCTATTTGTGTCTGCAGGGTGCTTTTCTGTCAAAGGTCGTGAAAGCTTGCAATCCTTCAACAGTAGCCATGGCCAATGATCTGGAGTAGAATGATCCGCTTTGTCAAACAAGAGCATGAACGTAGCAAATTCTGTCAAGGACATTGTCGAGCCGCGCAACATCAGCTTCATCAATTTGAAGAGGGGGACAAGCATGATGACCAAGCAACTTCCCAAATATCAAATTCATTTGTGACTGTGTGATAACCGTGGAATAGAAAAGGTTTGAGAAGGGCAGTTTCCATGCTTTTTTTTTTTGGCAACTGTCTAGGGATGGCTGGGACTGGAAACGATCACTCTCAAATGGAGGATTGTAGCTATCAGCCTCCACTTCCATTTGCATGTCAGAAGCACTAGATCTAGGGAGGAGTTTACAATACTTATCTTTCAATCTCCTGTTGATCGGTTCACTTTCTTCACCATCATTTCTTCTGGAAAATTCTTTAGCCACTTTGCAAAACCTAAGCATTCATCCACATATTGATTTGGTTGCCGTGACCATAACTCTGAAGAGTACAACACATCTGGAGGATCATCACATGAAGCATTAGCATTGTGCAGTAAATGCTCCAATAGACGGAATAATCCAAGATGACGCATCAACAGAATCATCATTCAAGTTGACATATAAGAAGAAGGCCTATCACTGGTAGGAGTCTTTGCAAACACGATCAAAGCAATAATCTTGATGTGAGCACTGGTCTCCTCTCTCAGTTGCTTGATGCGCTCCATCCTTCCCAATGGTTTTACCAATCAATTTAGAAGGCACTAGGAGTTTGAACGACACATACCTCTTCTTGTTGCTGTAAATTCTGACCAAAGCTCGAAATAATTGACTTATTCTCTGGATATCATTGCTGGTCAACAACTATTGAGACTTTCTCTAGTACTATCCAAGCCAAACCCAAAGACAAGGATTCATCCTTACTAAATGTGCCATAAGAATTGCTACTTTCTAGACAGTCAAAATGAGAAGTAGCTAGTGTTGTACGATTTAAGGATTAAAGATGGAGCTCAAACAAAACTACTACAGCAGACTGGCTGGTGTGAGGGATGAGATCATGAGGAAGAGGCAGGCTAGTAAGCTTCCTGTTTCGACTGCTTCACTTCTCAAGCACTGGTGGAAATCACATATAGGAATGGAGGCATCTTGAAAACCTTATTTCATGATAGTCATTTACAATAGATATTCTCAAATTTCCTCATCTTGATCATGGAGCTTTTAGCCTTTGATGCTTCCTGAGGGTTCCTCGTACCTATAACCATCAACATTGGCCATCATTGATGCTACATTGTGAAGATTGGGCTTCTTCTTGCTCATAAAAGGTTATGGGCAGCTCGATCATCAAAAGCTTATGAAGATTTAGGGATTTTCTCAGTTTTAGAGCTCTCTTATGACTTTTGGAGTAATAAGCATTCATTCTAACTGGTGTTCTTGTTATTTGAGAATGCATTGTTAAGTCGTCTCTTGGTACCAATTGAGCACCAACTTCACTAGTTTCTCTATTGATTTTACTACTTATCTGTCCCTTTGAAGCAAAGCTGGATTTGGAGGGAAGTAAGAATGAAGGCACTGCGTCAGTATATTTTGATGATCCTGAGTTTTTTAAAAACCAATCAAAGTATTCGAGGGTGCATTTGCAGGCTGATTACTGGTTTGAGTACCACCACTGGCCTTGACAGTATTTACACTAACTGAGGCAACACCCGCCGCTGAGCTAGGGGCAGACACAAGTTGACCCTTCAATGTGTGACTTGACTGGATAGGATTAGAACGCAAAGGATGAGAAGGAGAGAATCCAATGGTAGGAGCAAATTTTCTACTTCGAGAAGGACCTACTCCTTCACCTACATTTCTTGGACTACTTTGAGATACCAACTTCACTTTGCTTGTATCTAGAATTTTGAAAGATCCGTCCCTTGAAAGACCTGGCTTGGACAGCAGGGTCTATGTCTACAAATTTTGGATAATTCATGATCATTTTATGGGAATTTTACTCTTTTACACTTCTTGAAGGTCCTTGACATGAGTAGCAATCAACATTTGAAGATTCTTCATCAACATTGAAGAGATTTGGCTATCTCTTGAAGATTGAAGAGCTTGGACAGCATAGGCATTGCGTAGAGCATAAATTTTGGGATTCTTCTTCAAATCTTGGGTCCATTTATACTTGTGGAAGGCTTAGCAACACTCCTTTTGAAGATTCAACAAAGTATTGTGCCATGTGATTCCTCTTTATCAAGCTACCTTGTATGGAAGACCAATGGAGCTTTCTCAATGGTATTTGGTTGTTTGGTCAATGGTAATTGATCAATGCACACTTATGGACAAATGGTTCAATGTAATGGATACAATATGGCAATGATGTATGGCTTTGTGGCAAGAAGGATGGCGATATTGGATTCAATAGCAAGTTTTAATCTCCAATGGGCTCTCTAATGGGCATATGTAATGCAGGGGTGAAAATGCAATAAATGTATAATGCAATCTATTTCAGCCCTACAGTTAGAAGGGTTTGTACTTTGGAGTACGCAGTGGTATTGACAGGACGTACATGTTCATTGGCATTCTTATGGCCACCTACAAGCAAGATTTTCTTCAATTTTGGATTTGCAGAGGTTAGAACTGTGGTCAGCAATGTCATCATACTATAGTGAATGAGTATGTATCTCATGGCAACTCAGCATATAAACCATATGGCACTTCTCCCTCATATGAGGAACATTTTGGCAGATGTCTTGAACAAAATGGATGCTATACTTCATGTCATAATGAGAAAAATGGGTATCATTCAAATCATTCTAGTCAGCAACAAGATAATGTTTCTTATGAGACAGATTTGATCAAGAATATCATGCATGTATTCCTTACCAAAGCAATGACTATCATGGCTACTTTGAGGAAGGATATAATGCTTGTGAAGATTCTTTTTCTTATGATGAGCATGTACATACATTTGGACAACAACATGATGTATTTGATCAGCCCTCTCATCATATCATGTTTCTCCTTCAAGGTTTCATCCACATGACTTTGGACAGCATGCCTATAAAGATGCCTATGGTAATGTCTATGACATTGATGAATGTAGTAGTTACACTCATTTTTATGGATAGCATTATGGGAATGAGAGCAATGACACTTACTATCAACCCAACCATATGGGTTATGTACCACATGAGCCACCTAAAGCATTACAAGCTGAAGATATCTATGAACAAGAGCAAGTACATGCAGATGTGGACATCATAGATGGTAATAACGATAATGAAGAAGAGCAAATGGAGAACAATGCTGAAGAATATGAAGACAATGAGGAGGACGCTCATGAGAACCTTACTAAGGATAGCATGCAACATAAGGAGGACTTTCATGAGACCTCTATCCTTCAAGAGGGACATGGTTATGCAAATTTTGGTTTCTATGGTAATTCTATTGATGATGCATATCAGCCTATAGGTGACTGGGATCTGTACATGTTGGATAATGAATATCCTTTACATCCATTTGACCTTGATGACTATGAGGCGGATTATGAGAATGTTCATTACCCTTTTGATCCAGGGGATCATTGGGATGATTCTTCTTTTCCATTTGACCCGCACATAGTTATTGACAGTTTTGGCAGTTGTTTTCATGATGATGATCACTTTGATGGATTCCCATTTGATCCAAGAGGATTGCTATGGAAGAATGGCTAGAATTTTTGACCCCTTGACCTACAAATATGATTGATAACTTGTCTTCATTGATTTTTATTTGGTTTATGGGAGAAACAGTTGAAGAAGTATGAGTTCATTGTTTAATATAGCTTGCTATATTAAATTCTTGTCATAAAAATAAATGGTTTGACGTCAACAAAGTCAAGACTTTATGCTTGGATGTGATGCTCCTAGGTGTATTCTTCAAAATGACACCTCATTTGTTTGATTCTGAGCTATATTTCAGAAGTTATGACTCTTTTACTATGACAGCCCTTTCTTTAATAGCATGAGCAGCATGAAGACAGTCATGAATTTCTTGGACCATGGATTATTCTTCAACTTGTGCCTTTGAACTTGTATGCTACATCCATTGTAGCATCTTCCCATTTGCAGCTTTGAGGACAAAGATAATTGAAGCAGGGAGGGTTTGTAATGAAGTAAATAAGGCCGATGATAAATAAATAAGGCCAATGATAGGCTAAAAGCCTTTGTAATAATATTAGAGGACTAGGGCTTAGGGTTTTCTATAGGTAGGTAGTCCTAGCCAAAGTTAGGGGCCTTTTGCCAATATGAACTTGGAAGTCATGTAAGTTTTCTTGGTAGTTACATTAGTTCATGTCTTTCACCTACATGGAGGAGTTTTCCATGGCACTAGCTTGTTTAAGCATTTCTTTCATGTTTACTTAGATTAATACATTTTAGTTTCTTTTCCATGTCAATTCCTTGTTGATTCCATTAGATTAGGCAAAATTGATTCAGTGAGAAGATCCATTCTTTACAGTCAAGGCCTATGGTCAATGAAGGTGGTTAAATGTGTGGGTTGTTTTGGCAATTAGATCCATTGAATTCTTGAATAGTATCCTTCAGCATGTAGGAGGGTTTCAAAAACCTATTGTGACTTTGTGCTAACTCTCTATTGATGCTCCCTTTTTTGCAATAGGAGGATTTCTTGTGAGTGGTTCTTGCTTCTTCTCTTGTGCATTGACAAGTTCTCTCAAAACTCTATGCCCATCCTTATCAAGGTTTGTATTTGACTCTAAGGTAGACTTCTTGCCCTTCCCTTGACGAGAGGCAAGATTGTGTTTACCAAGAGCTATGATTATCTTGATGCTTGGTAAGCTCAAGTATATTTGGTGTACTTCAAAGTCCAATTTACACTTGATTACTCACTTGAAAGTTATTCTAGACATAGGACTTCCCCACATCTTCTTGATTTAGAAACACATAAAGCATGATTATAAGCTCTCACTTTTGATGGTGTTGAGAGTGTAAAAATACTGAATTTTTTATTGATTTTTGTTGTTTTTGAGGTCTGAATGATTGATTTTTGATGGATTTAGAGTGATGTATGGTTGTTAATGGAAGTGTTTGAGAGTGTTTTGGATGATATTGATTATGTTTTGGAAGTTCATGATGATTCTCAGTAGAGATATGAAGCTTTGTGATGTTCTGATAGGTTCTGTTGAGGTTGTGATTGGTTCTATATACCTTCTGTTTAGCTTTGGTTTTGTTCTGATTTTCTACTGTTTGTATGAAGCATGGATTGATGATTGATGAAGATTGAGATCTTTTTTAAGCCTATTGAATAGTTTTTGATAGTTTGGAATGGTTTGAGTATGATTTATGAGGTTCTGATGACCTTCTGTAACCCTCTGTAAACCTTCTGTAGAGCCTCTGTCTCTACTCTGTAACTGTTCTGTATCTACTCTGGTACTGTACTATACTGTTCTGTAGACCTTCTGTAAGTGTTCTATAGAATGTATGTGTGAATTTGGAAAAGTTTTCTAACTGTTGGAAAGGATGAATCTAAGTTCAAAAGAGCTAAAACAAATGGAAGAAGTAGCTGCTGAAGACTGAAGAGAAGACTAGAGTGACAGTGACAGTAGTGAGCTGTGAAGAGACACTGTAGTGGCTCTAGTGCCTCTTCATATCAGACATACCTCTTGGGAGGTGCATCCATGACCTAAGAAGGATTATTGAGAGTTATTATGAGAGTATTATAGTGAGGATATGATATACTATTGAGAGAGAGAGAGAGAGAGAGAGAGAGAGAGAGAGAGAGAGAGAGAGAGAGAGAGAGAGAGAGAGAGAGAAAGAGAGAGTTAGAGATAGCCAATTCTATCAAAACAGTGTAACTGTATATGAGAGATTGAGAGAGAGAACTATGAAGATATTGAAGATGAATACTATGTGATTGATTTCATTCAAAGATGGTGTATTATTTTATATTCTTTGTTCTATTGAAGGATTCTATGAAGATGTTGAAGATTATGGTCGATTCTATTAAATCCGTGGGAGATATTTACTATGATGCTGCATGAAGAATTGCTGTTTTCTTTGTTTTGATGATCAAAAGAATGAAATGAAATCTTATTGATGTTACAAGATATATTTTCTTGCAAGAGAATCCCCTTTTCCTTGGTGTCTCTCTTGGGGCTCCATGTTTTTGGTGCGCAGCCAGGGAAACTTGCCATCAACAAGCATTAGAAGAGGCTGAAAATGAAGGAAATGGCATTGCCAAGAAGAGAAAAATTCAATGGATGTTTGCAAAGTCCCTTTTTCCACTGAAGAGTTGGAGATTCTCATTATCAAAGCCACTTTCCACAAGAAGTTCATCCCACTATGGAGAAAACATATCACCATCATGATGCATACTCTATGTGGTGAATTGTTTCCTCTTCCTGTTGAGGCAGTAGAAACTTGCATCTTGGTGGCAAACTTTTTGGGAACAAACTGAAGAGCAGAAATAGAGAGAATGACCATCCATGGAAGATTTGGCACTCATTGAGAAGTTTCCAAACATCATCAAGTGGGAGATCACGAAGAAGCTTCAAGAGTCGTGGTCTGTGGAGGCTCACGAAGACAAGAAGGAAAAGAGTTGGAATTTGTTCATGGATGCTCAACAGCAAGATACGTGGGATACTTGGTGCACTAACAATCTTCTGTTTGTCCAATTAGCAACCCACTGGAAGTTGG
Source organism: Lygodium microphyllum (assembly GCF_053477565.2). Lineage (NCBI taxonomy): Eukaryota > Viridiplantae > Streptophyta > Polypodiopsida > Schizaeales > Lygodiaceae > Lygodium > Lygodium microphyllum. The sequence goes on along the minus strand of NC_141153.1, from coordinate 6,427,081 downwards.
TAGACATAGTGTTTTTCACAACATACACTGTTGAAACCCTCAGAAGCTGGCATTATTATAATGACACAACAACGATCCTAAGAAGAATGAGTTTTGATACTTTCATAATGGAATATCTCCCCCTCTGTAGTGGTTTGAAAGCCGAATTTAGAGATGTTGAAAAGAAGGAAGTAGAAGAGATGTTGGCCAGAGAATCTCCCAGAGACTGAAGCCCTCTCTAATTCTATTATGTTAAGTACTGAACAACTGGTTGGAGCAAACCCCCTGATGAATGACGCAATCAAGAGGCAAGCATTAGAACGAGTCCAGAGGTACGTGAGAAGAGAGAAGGAAAAAATCAATGTTGAGAACGAGCTCGTAGGCAGAAGCCTCCTTTGACGCCCTAAAAGCACTCTTTACAGAAGTCCCCATGGCGACTCAAGGTCCGCTTCCTAGTCAGATTTGTCCTAGAAATATTGATGACATGCCAAGAAATGTAGTCCCATTGCCAGTTTTTAAGGGAGAGTACAATGAAGACCCTGATATTCATGTAGCAGAATTCATAGTAGCATGTGTGGCTAACAATGCCAGAACCCCTGAGCATTGGTTAGCAATATTTCTCGCCACTTTCAAGGGCATGGCGTTTCAATGGTATGAGAGACAAGCAGCAGTAACTTTTGGTACTTGGGACGATCTAAAGTTGGCCTTCCTCACTAAATTCATGCGTGAAGGTTTTGAAGAGTGGATGCAATAGGAGTTCATGAACCTAAGTCAGTCCTTTAGAGAAAGTGTAGAAGCTTATGTCTCGCGAATGGAATCCATCTTGAAGATATGGACTAACCATCATTTGGATGAAGGCATCCAGAAAGGAGTGTTTCTCAGGGGCCTACAACCAGAGGTTCGCAAGTTCGTGGAATTGAGAAGACCAGTCAATCTGCAAGCTGCAGTGGAAGGTGCAAGATTGTATGACGAAGTTGAAGCAAGGCTTTCAATGACTCTAGGAAGAGGAGTCTTACCTCCTCCCATGCCAGGAATGGTATACCTACCAAATGCAATCCCAGGGATAGTTTCCTACCCCTATCCCCAAATGCAAACAGTGCCGCAGTATAATGCACCTAATCCAATGTGGTCACCATAGACGACAGTGCCTCAAATGATGGTTCACAACAACAGTGGCCTCAAACAGTTCCTCCAATGGTGACTCAACAATAGTGGAATCCTACCAACTGGAATCAACAATCCCAAGTCTCAGCAGGAGCTCTGAATTAGAACCAGAATAGAGGACCCTCTAGATCAACCCAACCAATGTATGTAGTAATTACAGAAGCTTCCCAAAACCTACTACAAGTACTTTAGGAGGTGAAAATCTGAAGGACTATTTATCCAACTCAATTGCAAGCATCAAGAAAGAGATTTTGGATGTGATTACAAAGCAGCTACAGACGTTGAAGGTGAATACCGCCAATATATCCACTCCTGTGGGAGCTGGAAGAGATGTGATGCGCTCTAACACATGGTGCAGAAAGTATCATCAAGCGGGACATTTAGCCACTGAATGTACCCGAAAACCAACCATTCCTGGAGCCTTATGTTCTTATTGAGGAAGAACCATACTGAGGATATTTGCTCTCTGAAAGAGATGCATGAACGAAGACTGATGGATGAAAATGCAAGATTCAACTTGCTAGAATCCAAAATGACCACATGATACTGGACCAAAGCCTAGAGAATTTGGTCCTAATTTTTGTCCAAGGAAGTTTCCCTCTCAAAGTTACAGAGGTCGATAGTTTGGCGATAGTCAGAGATCAGAGGTGAAATGTTACAGGTGTGGAGAAAAGAGACATATCTCCCCAAATTTTTCAAACCCTAGACAATCTGTGGATTACAAGCCCTTATGAAGCCGATGCAAAGGTGAAGGCCACACTGCAAAGGACTGTCCAAGCCCAGCCCCTATAAAGGCCAATGGCATTGATAGCCAACAGAAGGTACAAGAGCCTGCCTCCAATTTGGTAGAGTTGGAAGTTGCCGTTGTCACGGGCACCAAGAAGAAGAAACTAGTTGTTCAAAATGAAAATAATTCTCATGCCAAGACTGTGAAGTTCAACTTGCCAATAGAGGGATAGAGCAGTACAGAACATAACAGTGCAGTACAGAGCACTGTAGTGCCACAGAGAGTTACAAAGACAGTCCTAGAAACAGGACCAGAGGTCCAAGAGATAGATGAGACAGAAGCACTTCCAGAAATAGAAGAAGTGCCGATGTTGCAATTATTAGAAGAAAAAGGAAAGATGAAAATGGGTGTAGCCCCATTTCTCAGCAAGCTGGAGAAGCCTGTGGATCCTATCAAAGATTATGACTTGGTAAAAGACCTAGATGCTTTTAAACCTAACTTAACATTCCGACAGTTGCTGATGCTGTCTCTCAGCTGCTGAAAAAAATTCAAAAGTATCTTGACAAGAAGGCATGGAGTAAGGATCGCTCCTTCAACAACGACCAAGACTAATAAGGCCCCAGAGCCTGTAAAGGAAGTCGATGTGGCTAATGCCTTCCTAGATCCTGGAACCCCAGAGATTAGTGTATGGATAGAAGGATGCTTTATTTTAGATGCATTGATTGATGGAGGCTCATCAGTAAACATAATGATGGATGTGACAATGAAGGACTTGGGGTTGCAAGGAATTCAACCTACACAGTGGCTTATGAGATTGGTAGACCAAAGCAGAATCAAACCATTGGGCATCCTTCCATATGTAAAAACAACCCTTGCAGGAAGAGATTATTGGCTGACAAATGTAGTGGTTAAACCAAATTCTTATGGGACCTCATACCCTCTGCTGTTGGGAAGACCTTTGCTTTTTGAAGCAAGAGCCAGGACGGACTAGTTCAAAGGAACCTTAACCCTAGGCCAAGGACCCAACAAAGTGGTGTTAAATTTGTATGGATCGCAAAAAGGCAATGGATCAACATCCATTGAAGTCATAACTGACTCCTCCAACGAGGTAACAGATGGTACATTAGGAGACAAAGAGACTGTTAAGCAGATATTTCCTAAGAAAACAGAGGCACAGTCCCTAATAGTGGGCACTGTAAGTCAACTGCCAAAGGAAGTAAAATCCTTGTTCATGGGAGAATACCTCCTGCCTCAACTAGAATTAACTTCTGAAATCACCTCTAACAGTGAAATAGAAACATGGATGTACTGTTCTCCCTGTTACATGACAGTCGCAGATGCAAAACAGAGACAGAATAGATACAGAGAGCAGTAATAGATACAGAGACAAAGCAGATGCAGAACAAAGACAGAGCAGAAGCAGAGTCAGAGACAGAACCAGAGATAGTCACAGAGATAGTGACTGTAACATAAGCAGAAGCAGAAGCAAATGCAAAGGCAGAAGATCTGTTCTTCTCCTACAGAGCCTCTACAGAAGTAGAGACAGAGCCTCCAGAGGAAGAGGATGAGAATGATGAGGAAGAAAATGAAGCAAGTTATGAAAGTGTAGATGAAGAATTTCCTCTAATAGCGGATAATCTTGTTGATGTCCCTACAGAGACCTCAGAGGCCAAAGATCTCAGGGTGCTGGATGGAATGACCATGGTTCCATTTGGGTTGGCCAATGGACCACAAAGTATGCAGAATCTGTATAAGCAATGGATTAAAAGCATAAAAATTAAGTTTACCAGTGGTTCCTGTCACCCTGGCTATTCAGTCTAGAGAAAAGATGATGATGATGCCCCTTGCCACAGAGCTATCAAAGCCACGGCCTCTAGAAGGTCTGTGCTATGTGACATTCCTGGACGCATCCTCTGAAGATGAATACCTAGGTCCAAAAGAAATTACCACTCACATAAAAGTAAACAAAGCTCTGATACCCTTCCAGCAACCTCAACAGACGAATGAGTCATTTGTTCAGAAGGAGGACATTGGCTCTAGTGGAACATCAGATGAGGATACTACTCTCTTGAAAGAGTCAGACCTCTATCCAGAAGCAATCCGCCCAGAAGCAATCCGTCAGACATTTATCTGTGAAGTGGAAGGTGAAAGATAAGTGACGTTCTTGGATACTGACGATACTAAGCGTCACCTGAAAGTGGGTCTCAATCTTCCAAAAGAAGAACTAGTGGTCCTACGAGATCTACTAAAGAAGAACTTAGATCTGTTTGCTTGGTCATATAAAGACCTAAAGGAAATTGATCCCACAGTATGCCAACATCACATTGATCTACAGCCCGATGCCAAACCTGTAAGGCAAAGACAAAGGCGTATGGATCCTAATTACTCTGCTCTGGTGAAGGATGAATTATTGAAACTTCTTGAAGCCGAGTTCATTTATCCCATGGCTAACAGTGAATGGGTTTCGCCCATTGTGGTAGTACCCAAGAAGAATGGGAAACTTCGAATATGTATGGACTTTCGAAAGCTCAATTTGAAGACGAAGAATGATCATTTCCCTATCCCTTTTACAGACCAACTGTTGGACACAGTGGGAGGCCATCAGCTCTATTTCCTCTTGGATGGATTCAGTGGATATAACCGAGTCTAAATTGCAAAAGAGGACCAATCTAAAACAACCTTCACCATAGAATGGGGGACCTATGCCTATAGAGTGATGCCATTTGGGCTCTGTAATGCTCTTGCCACCTTCCAACAAGTAATGATGGCTACGTTTTAGAATCATCTACATGATTTCATTGAGGTGTATCTTGATGACTTTTGTGTCTATAGTTTGATCCGTGAGCATTGGGGACACTTAGAGCAATGTTTTGACAGATGCTAGGATTATGGGATTTCTCTCAACCTCGACAAATGTGTCTTTGGCGTCTCATCAGGAGTTCTTTTGGGCCATATTGTCTCAGCACAAGGGATTGCAATAGACCCGGTGAAGATTGAGAAGATTGCTACCTTAACAGCATCAACAAACCTCAAGCAATTGAGAGGATTTATTGGCTATGTGGGCTACTACAGAAGATTTATTGCACATTTTGCAACCAAGGCAGCCCCTTTGCACAAGCTCCTAAGGAAAGATGCAGATTTCCTTTGGACTGATGACTGTGAAGAAGCCTTTAATACCCTAAAACAGTGCCTTATCCAAGCACCTATCTTGTAGCCTCCTGATTGGACGAAGGAGTTTCATGTGCACACAGTTGCATCAGTTGAAGGGCTAGGTGCTGTCCTATGTCAAAAAGGCCCTTCTAAATTAGATCAACCCATTTATTATGCAAGCTGGAAGGTCACTGATAGGGAATGGAACTACACAATGACAGAGCTTAAGTGCTTGATAGGGAATGGAACTACACAGTGACAAAGCTTGAGTGCTTGGCAATGGTGTTTGCACTAGAGAAGTTCAGACACTATCTATTGTCAACGCATTTCAAGTTCTATGTGGATCATGAAGCCCTCTCCTTCCTGATGAACAAAGCAGATGTTAAAGGACAACTGATGAGATGGTTGCTACTATTCCAGGAGTTCGACGTCGAAGTAGTCACTAAGCCTGGTCGTTTCCATATCCTAGCCGATCATCTATCACGGATTCCTCAAACAGAAGAAGAGGAACATGATGATCCAGCCCTTCCTGATGCTTCTTTGTTTCTATTTCAAACAGTTACTCCCTAGTATGCAGACATAGCCAATCTCCTAGCGACTCAATAGTATCTTCCTAGCATCTCAAGCCATGAGAAGAAGAAGCTTCTATTAGAATCAGCCCCCTACACTTTGCTAGGCAGTGCATTGTACAAGAGAGGCAAAGATGAAGTATTGCGAAGATGTGTTGTAGGGGATGAAATCGGCATAGTATTGAAAGCATGCCATGATGAACCATGTGGTGGACACTTCCAGGAGAAGTGACAGCCAAGAAGGCTTTGTTAGCAGGATACTGGTGGCCGACCCTTCACAAGGATGCGTATGATTACTGCAAGAGATGTGATGCTTGTCAGCGAATGGGAAAACCCACCAAAACAAGTGCCATGCCACGCAACCTATTCTTCCCCTAAAGCCATTCGAGAAGTGGGGGATTGACTTTGTGGGTCCCATTGATCCACCTATCAAATGGAAGTAGAACATATATATCTTAGTATGTACGGATTATGTCACAAAGTGGTGTGAAGCTAAAGCCGTGAAGTAGGCTGATGGTAATAGCGTAGCCCTGTTCATATACGATAATATTATCACTCGATTTGGCAGTCCCCTAGAGTTGGTAAGTGACAGAGGTACTCATTTTCTTAACAAAATTGTGGAGGAGCTGACATAGCTGTATAAGATCCGCCATCATAAGTCCATTCCCTATTACCCCAAAGCCAATGGACAAGTTGAAGTCACCAATCGCATCCTTTGATCGATTTTGATAAGAACGATTGCCACACATCGTTGAAACTGGGACGATCAACTTACAGAGGCCCTTTGGGCATATAGAACCTCCCATAAGGCAACTACAGGACAGACCCCTTTTTAGCTAGTGTATGGTACAGAAGCCATCTTCCCTGTTGAGTTGGAATTTTTCTCTTTGCGAGTGGCAGTTAAAGAACGCTTGGGAGATGATGAGTCACTTCAACGCTGTCTCCTGCACTTGGAATGCTTGGATGAGATATGTCGGATGGCCTACAGTGCATGGAAACTACTCAAGTGCGACGAAAAGCCTATCATGACAGTTTCATCAAGCACAAGGAGTTCAAAGAAGGTGATCTTGTCCTAGCCTATGATTCGAGATTTGGCAAGTTTCTTGGCAAGCTTCAACACTGGTGGATGGGCCCATACAAGGTACTTACTGTCAATTCTAACGGCTCTCTTCAGGTGCAGATCGTTGATGCCTCTGATGATCCTTTCCTGATCAATGGCTATCGCCTAAAGATGTACTTCCCTCCCTTGGGATCTTGACAATCACAGTCGACCTACCCTCTCCCTTTTGGGCGGCGCACTATCCTTCTCGTCGTGCTTCTAATAGCCCTTATGATTCTCCTCATGAGGTGGTCTCGTTCTGCTAGCCCCTCGCAGAAACATCTCAACCGACCTTGTTCTCTTCTCATCCGATCCAACAACAATGGCGAGGTTGGTTATGACACATGGCATTTTTACCATTTTCTTTCTTAAATGAAAAAAAAAAAGAAAAACAAAAAAAATAAAGAGAGAAAAAAAACCAAAAAAAGGGAGAAAAGGAAGAAATTCCATGTCATAACATGCCTCATTCCAAGAAAAGGTGGAAATACCCTTGGGCAGGAAGCTGACTATGGAAAAGGTGGTAACACCCCGTAGTTCAGGATAGCTGACACCATCAGAATCTTTCCAATAAGTAATTTGAAGCCACCTCCCTTGGTGCGTTGTTTCTGCAATATCAGTCCATCTGCCCTTCTTAATAGATGACTCTTCTTACAAGTCATTGAAGTACGAGATTTGTAGGCTGCCTCCCTGGGTTGGGTATGCCTCCTCCTCAAGATCCTAACGACAACAATAGCCGACATGATCTTCATCACCAACCCCTTGAGTGATGCGAGCTTTCATCCTAACAGGATGGGGATGTGAGTATGGGCTGCTCTCTGTATCTATTATCAGAGAGTGAGACAGAGGGTGAGGTGAGTGACCAGTCTTTCCCTTCAAATCAAATGAGAGGTGAGATGTGTGAACGGAGTGTTTCACGGGATGGGCCTCTCAATACACAATGCACGATCCGTTCTTGTGCACTCCACCATAAGGCTCTCTGGCCTTCCTTCTTGCACTGTATGCCGGCACAGGGTGGGATGCACAGTTGCACCATCAAATGCAACACAAGGCATACAACCTCTGCACAAGTGACTCTGAGGATTACATTAATGGGTTTCAGGAATGGGTTGCCCTCTGTATCTTTCAACAGAGCGTGAGACATAGGGTGGGTTGAGTGTGACTGATGTTTCTTTAATCAATTATCGAGAGGTGAGGATTAAGGGACGTTACGATGATTGGAGTCAGACCGTTTCCCTATGCACCCACAGGCTGGGTCTCTGCCATAAGCACAGGACCCATCACTCTGTTCTGTACACTGCACTGCAAGGCTCCCTGGCCTTCCTCCTTGCACTTATGCCAGATGGGCGGGATGCACTAATGCACCATCAATTGTGCACCCTAGAATACTCTCTTCGCACCATTTCCTTGTCGATTCCTAAACCAGGTGTGCGTTTTGGATTTTCATCATTATTTCCTCGAGTGATGTTAGTAATGGGGCGAGTGATTGTTCTTTCATTCCATTTGAGTGATCGTGAGTTGAGTGCAATATCCCTCGTCATCGACGAATTTCCTGCGATTCCTTCAACCAGCTACCCGCCTGGGAGCTGCCGCGTGGTCCTTGCCACGAAGGACGTGTGCTGTGAAGACACCTGGGTATCTCTTGCAGTCGACAATGATACAAGATGCAACCTCGATAGTCGACATTCCTCCTCGGCAATATGGGCCAAATTTTTCTAACTCTACACCTTCTGTTTCTCAATGACGGTTATGTCTTAAGTGTGGGGACGTTCGTGGTTGGTTTGATGTGTGATACTAGGTCCTTGATGTTGGATTTACCCTTCCTACTAAGGTTTTAAGTGTGGGGACGTGTCCTTGCGCGTCTATGATGCATACCCCCATGCATATATTCTACTATGATCATGCATCTATGCCATGACTTCATTTTACCCTAATGGGACCCCTTCCCCACTCTTCCACTCTATTTTACCCTGTCCTCTGGAGCTGTTTCTTAATCGTTTGCCTTTATTCTTTGTTTTGTGATTTTTCTATATGAATGCACCCTATGTTCAATGAAACTCACATTCAACCTTATAGCCATGTTCGTCCCTTTGAACTGTCCATTTTCTCTTTTTACCAACTCCTGTTCCGACAGACGGTTCTTGAGTTATTAATTTTTGAAGGAATTCCCATAAAATGGACGGTTTTCCATGTGAAAGAGTCATTATTGCTTCGGAACCCTGATCTGATGTGCCAATCCTATCCTACCCCTTTCCCCTGACATTTTTCCTTTTTACTCCGTGTCATTCGATGCACGGTTTATCCGTTATTAATTTTTGCGGGTTTTCGGGCCCTTTTCGTGCCTATTTTTCACATTTCTCCATGTGAACCTGCTCTCTTTTCACCGAAATTCTAGTTTAATTTCACAACCGTGTCTTGCCAGCCTTTCCCCCACTTTTTTCTTTTTCCTCCCCCCTTCTTTTGACTGCCGAATTTTTAGTTATTAAAATTTTCGAGTGTTTTTGGGTGTGTTTTTCGTGTTTTTTCCATATGAAACCCTCCTAATTCCCTTCCAACTGAGTTTTGATGTGTTATCCTTATGAATCCATTTCTTTGGGATATTTTTCATTTTTATTGTCCTCTATTCTGGTGCACGATTCTTCCCATATTAAAATTTGAGTCTATTTTTGGGTCAATTTTTGGGGTTTTTTCCATGTGAACCCATCCTATCTTGATCGGAACTGTGTTTTGCCATGATAACGTTGTTTGACACATGATTTTACACATTTTTCTTTCTTTCCTCACTTCGTTCCGACACACAAATTTTCTGATACTAATACCCGTATGTGTTTTCAAGCTTGTTTTTTGTGTTTTTTCCATGTGAACACCCTGATTTTGCCCCGGAACCCGTGTCACCTTTTTCTATCATCTTCCTCTTGTCTCCGGGCACATTTTTTCTTTTTACAGTTTTTCGATCCGACGAGCGGTTTGGATTTTATTAATTTTTATTCCTTTTTGCCGTGTGACCGTGTTTCTCGTGTCGTGCGTGAACACGCCTATTTTTGGTTTTACCCGCCTTGGGACACCCTCGTGGCGTCTATGGTTTGCGATTTGCCGTCCCTGCCCCATTTACTCTTGTCATTGCAAATTTTTTTTACCCCCGCCCTGCATATGCGCGCGGAACGAGGGTGCGTTCCTTTTTGTACACCCATACCCAATTTATTTTTATTTAAAAAAAAACAACCAAATAAAAATAAAAATAAATAAATAAATAACACAAAAAAACCCACACACACAGAGAAAAAAAAAAGAGGCAGAAAAAAACAAAAACAAACAAATACCCGACAACACAATATTAGTGAATTTGGGAATCTCCCAATTCCCATTTTTTGAATACTAAAATGGTGGCACCCAGATAACATGCCCATAAGTTTCTCAAAACCATATGATGTGACCTATCATTGGAAAGTGCTTGAAAAATGGAGTCTATTGAGCTATAGAGCGCTTGATTTGAGGTTATAGTGCTCAAGTTATGACAAATCCAAAGATTTGACCACGTGTCCCAAACTTATGGAAAATTCCCATATTCCCCAATATGATGTTCCACCCTCTTTATTTAAAAAAAAACCAAAACAAAAATAACCATAAAATAACTTTATAAAAAAACTAATAAAACACAAAAACTTTTTTCCACAAAAAAAAACCAAGCCATTAAATTAAACAACACAAAAAAAACCCAAAATAAACACAAAAAGATTAGTTCTTAATTTTTGACAAAAAAAACAAAAAAAAGCGGTTTACCTGTTCGTCCGCTGCTTCGTTGTTTCCCTCCCCCTGCTCCTCCTCCTCCTCCTCCTCCTCCTGCTTCTCCTTCTCCTCCTTCCTCTCCTCGTCTGACCTCTTCGTGTTGCCGCAATTGAAGAGCAAAAGGAAGCTAACACCTTCTCCTTGCACTTCCTCCCCCTGACCACACAACACGCGCCTTGTTGCTCCCGCTCATCATCGCCTTCCCCTCCTTTCATGCCCATCTGGCTCCGAATGCAAACCGTTCCCGGCTGCTTCAACAGCTCAAAGAGGCGCAACAGCCACAACAACAAGAGCAACAGACATCGATCCTCCACTCCGCTCGCAGTTGATAACAGGTCTTTCTCCTTCCTGTCTTCGTCCTCCATATCGTCATCCTTCACATCCACTACCTCAATCTCATAATCGTCATCATCCTCACCTTCCCCGCCGCACACGCAGGGCTCCCAGTCCTTGCACGGGCGGAAGGCCGGAATGGTGGCCTCCCATGGCCTGCTCGTGGTGCGACGAAAGAACCTGCCGAAGGCGCTCTTAGAACCTCACATATCGTGCTTTTCGACTGTGGACAAATCCGGCAGCCTAAAGGTTGATTCTGATAGTTGTTTGCACAGTTCTTGCCCCACAAAAAACGCACAATTGACTGCAAGAAGATGCCTGACGGACTACAGCATCCAGATAGCCAAAGTGCCGAATCTACTCCAGCTTTTCAACATTGATTAGGCAAGGAAAAGTGTGGGAATTAAGTGAGAGACCAGGTTCTCACTTTGGTAAGAAGGAAGGAAATGCTGTGCACGCCCCCTCTCCCAATGCCATTTCACGTTTCCGCTTCTTCCTCTCCATGGTGCCCTCCACCATCTCCTCCCCCGCCACCATCTCCTCCTCCTCCTCCTCCTCCTCCTCCTCCTCCTCCCCCTCCACCATTGTTAGCCTTCCCTCTCTCCCACCCCTAGTTAGCATTCCTTACACCTAACTAACCATAGTTTAAACTGACTAACCTTAGCTTAACCTAACTAACATTACTTAAACAGATTAAACAGACTAATATTACTTACACTAACTAACATTATTTCAATAGACTAACCTGACTACACCTAATCTAACTTAACAAACTAAACTAACCTAACTAACTTAATTGATTTAACACACTAACCTAACTTAATTGACTTTCACAGCCTTAGCTAACATAATTAACTTAACCTACTCAGTCACCTAATTCACTTAGGTTACCCCCTTACAGCCCCATTTCTGCCCCTTCTCCTTCGTTGTTTTCCCGCGTGTGGCCGCTCTCGGTGTGCGGGTGTGCTAGCGGGTGTTCACGTGTGAGGACGTGCTTTCAGTTTGTTCGTGCGGTGGAGTGTTGCAGCCAACCGTTCACACGCAGCTCGAGTACCGCCTTTTAATTTTCAAACCCAAAAAATATATAAAAATACACATAAAACACATAAAAATTCACAAAATTCATTAAAATTTATTTAAAATTCAAAAAAATTGCAAAAAGTAAAAATAAAAATTTTTGAGCACTACTAAAATCATTTGGAATACTTTTTTAAGTTGAAATTCAAGAAAATAAATTACAAAAAAATTCAAAACTTCAAAATTCCTTCAAAAATACATGTAAAATGAGTAAAATTCATTAAAAATTAGTAAAAATTTAAAAATAAATCCAAAAAATTCCACAAACCCCCCTTGCCCATTTTGCCACTAATTTCTCCATTAAAAATGTTTCCATAAATGGCCAAAATATTATTTGAAGCCAAAAAATCCTAATTTAATACTTTTCCTCATGAAAATTTATTTTAAATTCTAAAAATCAGCTAAAAAATCGCGGATGAATTACAACACATTGTTGACACTTGTTGGATTGCTGAAATTCCACCCTTACACTTTATAATATATTCATGTGTCATATATCTCGTTTTAATTTTGAAAAAATAAAAAAATAAAAAAAGAAACAGAATAACAAAAAACAAACAAACACAACCAAACAATATACACAATACAAACACACCTAAAATACAACTTTAAAAAAAGAAATAAAAATAAACAAATAAATAACTTAAAAATATTAAAAAATAAAAATAATATAAAAACACTAAGGTGTTTTATTTTTTTCAGTCAGTGGTATTTGTTTTTTTTAAAACTGGATTCCTTGCATTCGGAGACTACTCCATATGCCTTTAGTCTTTTGCATACACACCCCTATCAGGTATTTATTTTTGAGCTTTATTCATTTTAATTTTCCCTTAACCACAATTAATTGCTAAAATGAACTATATTCACCTACTTTTCACGCATGCTCATGCTAAATATACAATTTTCTAATAATTTAAAATCAACCAACCGTTCACTTTGCATACGCTACGTGCGCTTCAGAGGCACCTTAATTGTTAATAAGAATGAACCAGCCGTTACAAAAAAGCACGCGTTGGTAAAAAAGCGCTCTACATCACCATTAATTTTTAATTTATGAATTTGCATTTAGAGACCCTAGTCTGAGAATCGCAGTCCGGGTTTTGATAAAGCACGGTTTCACCCTAATAAATTGTAATTGAATTTTTAAGAAGGAACCGCCGTTTTCTTATTAAGGTTTATAACTTAATAAAATGTCACCCATTGTTAATAATTTCTTAAAATGAACCCTTCATTAAAACAATTTTCCCTCACTGCACTTTTTTTTCCTTTTAATAAACTCGCTTCGTGGGATGGGCGCGTAAAGTCCTCTAAGTTAAAATTGTTGGTCAAGGTTATGGTCAGGTCCTGATTAGATTTTTATGGTATTATGGTTTGCTTATGTGCTACGATTACGGGTATGGTTTGCAGTTTTTGTTTTTTTTTTGCATGATATGGGGTTTTGGGTGCCTGCTTGTTGCATCGCATGAAGTTTTCAATCGCATATGTGTAGAGGCCATGCCAAATTTTTTCTAGGATGTGGGTTGTTTAGGGTGGTAAATTGGTTAGTTACGTATGTGTGTGTGTTCTTCTTTTGATTGATTTCTTTTTTATAGCTATTTTGGTTGTTTTGCACGCATTCTTTGTGATTGTCTGTGTCTGTGGTGTGTGTGTTTTCCATCTGAATGGCGCCTCACGCTCCTCCTCCTATCTAGTGTGTCTCGCTGAGGGATTATTCTTTTCTACTGGCTTTTGAGCCTATAGCAAAAGCATGACTTGCAACTTTCGTGGCTGCTTCATTCCCATTGATTCCAGATGGTCCATCCCTGTGTGATGAGTTTCTTGCATCATACACTAAGAAGTCAGGTTTGGTTCATGGTGCTTCCATGGTGTTGACACCCCGAGGGTTAGGGAAGGCTTTGTCTCTTCCCTACAAAGGAGAGCCCTTTGTTACAACTAGACAATTATTCTCCAATGATGAGATTTTCAAGCTGTTGCAGAAGCAGACCAAAGAGATTCTGGATGTCAAGAAAGTAATAAACACTTCAGGAGTATCTTTTTCCATGATCTCACTAATCCTCTTTAGAAGTTAGTCTATCAGTTTCTCCAAGACAGGTTTATGCCTTCCAAAACGCCATCCCATTATTTGTCCAAAGAACTCTTCATAGCTTCCAGGATGGTGTTAAAAGGGGTGGCCATTGATTGTAGTACTTACCTACTTACGAAGATGGACCAACATTTTGTCAAAGTAACCAGAGGAAATGTCACTTATGGTTCCTACCTATATGCTTTCTTGACATACTCAGGCCTTAAGAAGGGTGTGCTTCCACCTCCTCCATCTGATCTAGTACCTCCCCCTCCACCTTCAGAAGAGTCAGAACCTATTGACATAGAGGATCTTGATTCCCCTCTTCCACTGGTCATTCAGCGGAAGCGCTTGAAGCGTGTGGCATATAAAACTCCTTCAGTCATTCTTTCAGTCACAATTCCTACTACATCTGGCAGTGACCTCCCTGCTTACCTCACATGTAACAATTTATTCAGGGCACATAGAGAGGGTTCTTTGGAAATATTAGTCCCTTCACTGAACAGTTTAGTATCAGGAGATGCTATTCCATTCCTTTGTAATGACATCCAGAGTTCGATTGAACTTTCAGTGACAGCTTGTGTTCAACAGCTGTATGGTTCTTTCTATGAAGAACTGATGCAGTCCAAAGACCAGTTGCATAAGGCAACCATAGAGTTAGCCTCTGCTAAAGACACACTTGTAGATCTGTTTAAGCAGATGGAGTAGCAGACCCACATGATTGAGACCTAGAGAGAAGAAATATCTTATTTGAAGATTCAATTAACAAAAGCTCAGTTAGAGATCACTAGAATCTCAGAGGAGAAAGGGAGAATGTCCAAAGAAGCTCAAGAGTTTCAAACTCTTTTAGATGCAAAACTATCAGCTTTACAGACTGCTCGTAATACAATGGAATCACAAGCTTCCCGAATTAAGCAGTTGCAAGACCAGCTAGCACAGTCACGGTCTGTTCCTCCAAGCCCCAATGTTCCTATTATTCCTTCTATCTCTAAGAAGGACTTGGCAATTCTCCAGAGACATGCCACATTGTGTCCATTGTTTCAAGATAAAGTGGAAAGATTGCAGTCCAGGATGGATTTGTTATGGTCTACATTTGAGCACTTTCAGGAGTATGTTTCTCCAGACCATTCTTTCTTTGTCCACTATCAGTTGTAGAAGTTGGCCTTCTATATGAAGCTTTCAACGATGGATCTTTCTCTTCCAAAGAATGGTTGGAGTGGGGCTTGGTCTCCTGAGTTGCTGACAGAAGTGGTCCGTATGGTGTTTGAAGATTCTGTGACGACGGATACCATGTTGTTGTCTTACATGTATCTACAAGGTGATATGTTGATTTCAGATGATGTAGATTTGGCCTGGTATGTGGGGGATGTGATTTTGCAAGCTGTTTTGTATGTCAACTATTTGGAGTTGCGGATAGATGACATGTTCCAGTGTTATTCCTTAAAAATGGCTACTTGCCCTGACAATTCATGACACTCAATGATTGATTCTGTGGTCTTGAATCAAGGTCAGAATACAGCTTCTACTTATGTACAGAGCACTAACCAACTGAGGGTGGATCTCCTAGCTTATCTTTCCAAGAACCATCCATTTGATTCATCCTTTTTTTATGCCTACCAAAGAAGATCTCTCTTAGGTCTCTCTGTTCTTAGCCTATTATACTATCAACAAATGGCTCATCGCTATGATACTTATCTTTCACTTTATCAAACCAACTCAGCAACAATCTTACCTCTTCTTTTCCAACCTTAGGGTTTTTCTCAAATTCCTATATTTACCTATTGTTTTTTTATCGAAGATCGAGTATTTTCCTCTTCTCCACCATGCCCTTCTCCATCTATCCATATACCTTCTACTTTTCCTGTTTATCAATTGGCACCTTTCCTAACTGATTCACTTAAATTTTTAGCCACTCCTTCTTTATCTTATTCCTCCTTTTATGATTTTGCCTACCCCTCTCTTCATCCTCTTTTACTTATTCCACTTCCATCTCCTACCACTTCTATTTCTCAACCCCCTCAGTTGGTTAGTGAGTACGAAGGATTTGATCAGCAGATTCCCAGAAGAGGAGGATGGAGCTCGATTGATTCTCTTACAGGACCCTAGATAAATTGGCCAATAATTCCAGGGGACTGGACTACTGCTAGTCAAGCATACCAGAATTATCTCCATTCTACTCACCAATATTCACAATCTCTAGATCCTTCAGTGAGATTGACAGCTCATTTTGCTTGGTATCTAGCATACATGCATAGGCATTCCCATAATGATCAAAAGGCCATTCCAAAGCTTTGTATGAATGTCAATGTGAATATTGATTCCCAATAGTTGGATGTCCTGTATTTTCATGCCCTATGTCTACCTAGCAGATACCTTGTTTTGCTAAAAAGGATGTGCTACCTCCAGTTCTTTCAAAATCCTCCAAAGACATTTGTGGATGAGTCCTTTTCCATGGATCCTTTTCGAAACCATCAAGCCTTCAAAAGGGATCACCTTCATTGATGCCTTTGCAATGTATATCGGATTATTCTTAATGATATATATCTCTCTTTTTGGAGGTGTCATTCAGATGGTTGTGTTAGTATTTATGTGTGTTGTAATAACTGTATGTGATGAGTTCATGCTGATTGAGAATAATTTGTTCGAGAGCTCTTTTCAAACTATTGATGGTAGATGGAAAGCCTATGGTGGAAAGCTGAAGAAGAACCTCTTATATCCTTTACAAATTTGTTATGGTTTTTGATTGATTATCAGATGAGTTAATGAATAATGAAGTTTTTCTTTCAAAGTATTGTTTTCTAGAGATACAGGTGATAAGTTGGGGTCGTGGTTTGGCGATATTATTGAAGATCCTACGAAAGATAAAATTGAGCTATTTAGTGAACTTATATTCTTCTTTTCCTTAGGTCGCGAGGACGTTTCCTTTCTAAGTGTGGGGATATATTGAGAGTGGAAAAATACTAAATTTTTTATTGATTTTTGTTGTTTTTAAGGTTTGAATGATTGATTTTTGATGGATTTAGAGTGATGTATGGTTGTTAATGGAAGTGTTTGAGAGTGTTTTGGATAATATTGATTATGTTTTGGAAGTTCATGATGATTCTCAGTAGAGATATGAAGCTCTGTGATGTTTTAATAGGCTCTGTTGAGGTTCTGATTGGTTCTGTATACCTTCTGTTTAGCTTTGGTTTTGTTATGATTTTCTTCTATATGAAGCATGGATTGATGATTGATGAAGATTGAGATCTTTTGGAAGCCTATTGAATAGTTTTTGATAGTTTGGAATGGTTTGAGTATGAGTTATGAGGTTCTGATGACCTTCTGTAACCCTCTGTAAACCTTCTATAGAGCCTCTGTCTCTGCTCTGTCTCTACTCTATAACTGTTATGTATCTGCTTTGGTACTGTACTGTACTGTACTGTAGACCTTCTGTAAGTGTTCTGTAGAATGTATGTGTGACTTTGGGAAAGTTTTCTAACTTTTGGAAAGGATGAATCTAAGTTCAAAAGAGCTAAAACAAATGGAAGAAGTAGCTGCTGAAGACTGAAGAGAAGATTGGAGTGACAGTGACAGTAGTGAGCTGTGAAGAGACATACCTCTTGGGACAGTGACAGTGCCTCTTCATATCAGACATACCTCTTGGGAGGTGCATCGACGACCTAAGAAGGATTATTGAGAGTTATTATGAGAGTATTATAGTGAGGATATGATGTACTATTGTGTGTGTGTGTGTGTGTGTGTGTGTGTGTGTGTGTGTGTGTGTGTGTGTGTGTGTGTGTGTGTGTGTGTGTGTGAGCCAATTCTATCAAAACAGTGTAACTGTATATGAGAGATTCAGAGAGAGAACTATAAAGACATTGAAGATGAATACTATGCGATTGATTTCCATTCAAAGATGGTGTATTATTTTATGTTCTTTGTTCTATGAAGGATTCTATGAAGATGTTGAAGATTATGATTGATTCTATTAAATCCGTGGGAGATATTTACTATGATGCTGCATGAAGAATTGTTATTTTCTTTGTTTTGATGATCAAAAGAATGAAATGAAAGCTTGTTGATGTTACAAGATATATTTTCTTACAAGAGAATCCCCTTTTCCTTGGTGTCTCTCTTGGGGCTCCAGATGGTTGCACAAAGTTTCACTTCCCTAGGAGGGAATATGAAAATCCTCCATAAGATTTGATAGCTGCATTCATTGGGACAATGTTTGGGTTATTCGATCTTTGTACATCATAAATCAAGATGTTGTAATTTTAACCTTCATCAACGAGAGCATTAGTAATGTGCTAGCACTATTTTGGTAGTGAGTTTGACCCTAAGTTTAACCCTAGATATACTGATGGTACTAATCTTCATCTTTAGGGTTAATGTTTGTGGCCTTGACCTTTGAAATGTCAATCCTAGTAGTAGATAGGGTGGGGTACTACTAGATTCCTTGCATTCAAGACAATCACAATACATATGAGTGATGCCATAATCAATGCATCTAAGGTAAGTCTTGGTAAAAATGTTTGTCTCCATTTAGTTTGTTAGCATTGGCCTTGGCTCTTATTTCACTAGCTTTGTCATCTTATCAATAAATACTTGGATGGAAATATTCTCTAATTCTTGTTGACTAATAATATTTGAGGACTTGCAAACCTAAAGTTGAGTGTACTATTTAAGAAGCTCAATAGCCAAAATGGAAAATTCTTTGACTTTTCTTACAACTCGAGTCCTTGTGTTTGTGTCTTAGTTGGGGTCTTGAAGAGCTTTGTGTGGTCTACTCTTGAGTGCGTGCATTCTTTTTCTTGAATGCCTTTTTAGTCCTTGATCTCTCAACTTTGCTCTTTCTTTGCAACTTCTA
This sequence comes from Lygodium microphyllum, assembly GCF_053477565.2. Taxonomy (NCBI): domain Eukaryota; kingdom Viridiplantae; phylum Streptophyta; class Polypodiopsida; order Schizaeales; family Lygodiaceae; genus Lygodium; species Lygodium microphyllum. Next base: position 6,408,289 of record NC_141153.1, on the reverse strand, counting down.
TCTCTCGATTGCTTATGATTGTCTCCTTGAGTTGTGGATTCTGTGTGTGTGTATGTGTGCACGCGCACGCATGCGTACGTGCACGCATGCGTGCATGCACGCACATGCGTGTGTGTCACGTGTGTGTGAATCTTTCCTTTTGATCTGGCACCAAGTGCAATTGTCCTCAACATGCATTGCTATGCTATAGGTTTTGCATTTTAGTCCTTATTTGTCATGACATGCTAGTTTTGTTCCATATGTGCAAGAGTTTGACTATTAAGTTCTAATCTTTCTTTAGTTCGTTGAAGATTTGGCTTTACTCTTCAAGAGCCATGTTAGTTTTTAGATGTATAATTGTTTGTGATTTCGGTGCTATGATCTTTCCTCTTTAAGTCTTTTTGGGCTTCCATTTTTCAAATTTCCTTGAATCCCTCTTGTTTACTAAGTTTTGGTATTTTATTATCATCCTTGCTTCTTATTCAATTGTTTCTCACTTCTTTTTATACATATGTTTTGTCTTTGAGTGTTTATTGTAAAAAAGTGTAAAATTTTGACTCTTCTCAAGTTTTATTGTCCTACATAGCAATGGGTTTTAAATACAATTCATTTGAAACACTATCACTCACATATTGCAAACAAGTCAATTTATGTATGTATGAATGGCTAAGTGGATTATGCAATTTTCAGCTCTTTTTAGATTAACTTTAGGCTCATAAGGTTTTCTTGAGTGTGTTCAAAGAGGAGAAAGTAGATGCTACTACTAAGATTATCTACATCTTATAAATGATATTAAGCTAGAAAATGTGTTAAAAATATATTGTCAAAGTAATAGATAGCATCAATTGAGGTGATGGAAAGTTGTCTCCTACAAAACTGGTGTGGTCTCACCTTTGGGTTCTAGAAGTTCAAGGCAATGCTAGGTATATTCAAATCTCTTGTTTAGATAACACTCAATTTGAGCTATTGAGGTGAATTTTGGTGTTTGTTTCTTGAAGTAGGTCAAAATATGCCCACTTAACTTAAATGGTTCCAAAAACCATTCAAGGTGGGTGGTAAATTGTCTTATGCATCTAGACTTATTTCTTCTTTTATGATCTAATTATAGTGAGCTCATTCTAGCTACAATCTATTCTACATAGGATTATATGGCTCTTAAATCAGATGCTCTATGTAAAAATTAGAGATAGTTTGTTAAGATAGGTCAAACTATGTCTTGCAAACCTAAAAGTGGTCACAAAACCACTCAAGGTGATACGGAATTTGTCTCCTACACTCTATATATGGTTTATCTAAGTGATCTTAGTACATAAAATATTACTAGGAAGACTATATTAGGGAATTTGGGAATCCTCATTTAGTTTAGGAATTCCCAATATAGTTAATAATTGGCCACATGATCAAATCTTGTCCCCTTACTTGAAAGTGGAGTCTACCCTAATTACTATATAGGTTATCTTTCCAAGTTCCACTTTGAAGCATGGTTTAAGATTTAGCCACATGGCCAAATCTTTACCCCTTATTTGAAAGTGGAACTTCGGAGATTCCCGAGTTCTCTAATATGGTGTTTAGGGACATCATAGATTGCTCAAGGTAAGATGATGCTTGAATTCGATGCTTGGGGAGGATTTTACAAACAACTTTATAAAGAGTGTCTCAAGCTATCATGTAAATTAGTGGTTTAGATTTGTATGATGGGTTTTAGCTATTCCAAATAAGTTCTTTGAGCATGCAATCAATCCCTATGCTCTTTGATTCATTATATGTGCTATCGCCATATTTTAGAGGTGATTTTCTAGTAGTTAGTGAGGAGGGTTATGCTCACTTTTCGAATCAGTCAAGGTGATGCAAAAAGTCATTTTTAGTGCTTCTAGAGTCCATGGCTTAACATATTCAATAGAATTAATATTTCTACAACATTTATAGATTGTTGATAGTCTTGACTATGTTGATTGCGTATGTACAAGTCTAGTTTGGGTGAGTACCTTCTTTTGGAACCAATCAAGGTAATGATTGAGCTCCTAGGATGCAGTCACACAAGATGTTCTAGGGACTACAACTTCACAAATTATGCACTATAGATAGCATGCCCCAAATTAATGTTGGTGATGGATCTGAGCTACATATGCACTACATGTAAATCAAGCAGCAAGCAGAGGTGATGTGATGTTTCTACATATTCATGCAATTTTGGGAGTAGTTAAGGTGAAGCACAAGTATTTCATTCCTCACATATACCATAGATCTTAGGTAGGCATTCTAATCAATATAGCAATTTCTCTTTCTTTATTGAATTCTTCAATGGAAATTTGTGATTGAAGGCATACTTGATAAGAGTGTGAGTGGATGCCATAAACAAATGATCTATAACTTCCCCTTTTATTGGATCTTACTCTTCTACCTTCCACGATGTAGTTGAACTACTTTGGGTGGCTTCGAGTGATGATTTGTTGTTGCAGATCTCAATACTTGGTGCAATCGTGGTATGCTAGGTAGCCTTTCTCCACATGTGAGTTTTGATTTTTTGACGTTTGACTTTGTTTTAATGTTTTTTCATAATCTAGGTGATTGGAAAAGTAGTTCAAGTGGTGTATCACTCCTTTGGGCACTTTTTGACATTTTCTAATGATGGTTAACTTTCCAAATTGTATAACAACTACTAAGTCATCCTACACCTCTAGAAATTATTTTCTTGCACTAGAGGTGATGTTTGATTTGAGTGGTGACATTACTTTTTTGGCTAGTCAAGGTGGCTTTTTACTTTTCAGACACCTTTTAGATCTTCAAAATACCTTGTGGATGGTAGTATTCACATTGCAAATGGGGGTAGAGTGCAGTTTATGCAAGGTTTGTCGAGTTGCAAAGCTACGTGGATGCATTAGAGGGATGCAAAAGTGACATGAGGTGATTACCTTGATAGAAAGTTGTCCAATCAAAGTGATATAGATCACATTGAGTGCTTTACCTTGAGTGATTCTAAGGCAGTTCAATCAAGGTAGAGACCACCTTGAGTGAAGTCGATACACTTGGTTTGGGTTCATGGTGAGTTTTTTGGTTTTGGGGTGGCAAAAGCCACCTATTGAATGCTTATGAAAATTCACTCCAAATGATGATCACCTTGAGTGGAATTGCTATATATTCACCTTCATCAAGGTGATGACAGTTGGTCAAGGTGAGGATCATCTTAAGAGGATGTCCTAGTGTGGATGTTGAATGCAAGATGATAACTATCACCTTGAGCAAAAGAGGTCAAGGTGAGGTGATGAATATCAATAATCCATGATTGCTAGTTTAACACAAGATTATATGTGGATCTTAGTCTGAATTTTATGTGGATTTTGGATGAAGAACAAAGAAATAAACCCTATGCTATCTTACTCTCTGCTCAATCTCCATCAAATTGGTTCCACTTTGACATGTGTAATATCTCGCCGTTAAAATTTATTTTTTTAAAAAACGAAAAAAAAATATGACCCCCTCGTTGGCGATGCCGCCAGCTGTGGTGGAGGGAGGGAGGAGCTAAATGGGTAGTCGATGAAGGTAAAGGAGGGAGTTGAACACGTGGTTGAGGTAGGTGAAGAGGATGATTATGATGGTAGGACTGAAGTAGGCGTCAACACGAAGAGATGGCGAGTAGACGTGACGACGGATCCGATGGGGGGAGGGGCACATGTGTGCCACCTCCAACCCCCCCACTATCTCTCTTTCTCCCCTAGGAGTCACGGACTGCATGGCAAGAGGGCCATTCTAGCCGCCTGGGTGAAGGCAAAGGGAGGGGAGCCCGTGTCAACACCCCCATAATACTACCCTTCTTTCTCCCCCCTATAACCCCCCTTAAGGGGAGAATACGATAATTCTCTTTTTTTCCCCTTGCTACTGATTTGAGAGAGAGAGAGAGGGAAGGGGGGGAAGAGAGAGAGAGAGAGAGGAGGGAGTGAGAGAGGGGGGAGAGGAAAGGGGAAACTTAAAGTAAGAGAGAAAGGGAGAGAGAGAGAGAAGAGGCTCCATGGAAATTCCTTTGCAAACGTAGAGTAAGAGAGAAAGGGGTTTAATTCGACTCAGTTAGGATTTAATTGTAAATAGGTCAAATTATTGTTACGACCATATGTTGACTTAGAGTCAAGTAAACACGTTCTTTGGTCTCTATCCTAACAACTAGCCGTGATAAGTCCAAAATACCCTTGGAGATATCATTTTCAAAATATGATACATCTCAAAGCCAATACAAGAAAACTTGAATGTCGTATCCACAAGAAAGAGCGGTCATTCGCCAGGTGACATTCGATGCTCACATCTATTTAAGGATTGCAAAAGGGCTTAGTTTACTCTTGACTTGCAAAAGGAATGAATAAAAGTTTCTGTTATCTTGAGGGGAGGAAACCCTAAGGTAAACTTAGAAACCATGATAAAATTCTAAGGTGGCAAAATGGTTACCAACTGACCAATTGAAATCCTAGCTTGAGTCATCTAAGACCTGTGACCTTAAGATAAGAACCCCCGACTAAAGGCTAGCAAATTAGGGGAACTACCATCCGAAAACTATTGGATATAGATCTAATAGCGAAATTGCTTGCTCTTATCACATACGATTGAGGTTGGAATGAGAGTATTCTCTATCCCTCACAAGGCTATGGAAAATGATATCGAGGCAAGAAAAACCCAAAAAGAGGGGAACGCTAACCATTCAAAAATAAGAACTCCACCTTAGCGGATGTCCTGAACACTCACCTTCATTGTTGTTTATGCTTGTAAATCTAGAATCACTGTCTGTGAAAGGGATGTATGACCCAAGCTCACAAAAGAAATTTGGATAATGAATCAGGTTGAATTTATAGAGGGCATGCCAAGCTACCCCCAGCTGGCCACCACCCTAGCCAAGGGGATTCTAAATAACCGTGATGGGAACGTGACTAAATCCACCACAAGAGGTCTCTCCGTGGATTAGTTTGTATATAGGAGGATGCTTGGATGCCAGGGGGCTCTAGCTGTAAAATCCCTGCCTCGGGATCCTACTTAAACAATCTACATGACTCGAGATGGATTCTCGAGACCCTGTTACTAGTGCAAGGGCGGAAACTTGGAAGAAATAAGGCACGTCCTCACAGATTGTGAAAATCGTCCTTTTTGAACAAGACTTGTATCTCAGTTAAAATGCTAATATAAAGTTTATTTCCAAGGAACCTGTCTGAACTATTTTCGTGTTAGTGGCATAAGTTACACGAATAAGCCCTATTCCCTAAAAGGCTTAATTAAGGAATCAAATTTTAAATGTCACACATAAATGTGATAGGACCTAAATAGATAACTGAAGAATGCCTATTGAGGGAAGCAGGTGGATGGAACCCCCCATCCTACGAAAGGGTAGTCCCAGAGGACTGACAGGATTCTCAAAAGGTTCTACAATCATACAACCTTTAGGTATTGTTAGGTTAGAGCTCGATTCATGCTGTTTTAGGGGACCGGAATGGGACTATACCCTACGGGCAAAGAGGTTGAGTGGTGCATCCCTCTCGTTTCCCATTTTTTTTGAACCAAGTACGGCATGGGTCTACTTCGACTTGGGTATCTCTGCATAAAGTAGGATGTCCAAGACCCGACACTAGAATGCTATCAAGAGATCTGGACCACTAGGAACCCATATTTCAAGTCGATCTTAGTGGGTTCGACCGTGAACATTCCATTGCGAGGCAAACTCAGGAAACCCTAGGTGACAAACCTTGTAACATTCCATGGGAGTGCTGGGCGGCATCACTTAGATTTGTCTCTCGATGGACCACTAGAAACGTGCTTGGACAATCGACGGGAGGCGCGCATCTTACAGTTGGTATCAGAGCCAACCAACAACGAATAAAAAAATTGGGATAGGAATAAATAGGGAAGAGTGAAGTGATGTTTTCACTAGGAAATATTTTCTCTTTTACTTGTGGATTGTTGCCGCTTCCAAATTTACGAGGCATGGAGCAGATTCCTTGTATTTCATATAATGTTCAGGACGGCTATGAACTCTTGAAGTTATTGCAAACGATCCGACATGATGGGGATCTTAGATCGACTCTACAACCCTTCACCACTGTTTGTGTAAAGGCGTTGGACTTGGATCACAGGATACTGCTACATAGATGCCAACCGACTCGCCTATCTTCAAAACAATCTAAAGAGGCTAAAATGGTTGGAAGACTTGAAGATGATTAAGTTATTCATCTTCCATGAGGATCGTGTAAATTCGATCCTACACATCAGATGCCGGTAAGTAGAACAGAATCACTATATCTATGATGAGGTGGTCAAAGTCTTGGCAGCAAACAAAAATAAAGTAATGGGGTGAAATGAATGTTATGGCTATCAAAAAGGGGGACTTCCTGAACTTCCCATTACTTACCACTTCCTGAGAATCCTTTCCCCCAATCTGTATTACTATTCTGTCCATGTAGCTAAATCCAATAGGGAATTATTAACTTGGCGTTGCCGTATCTCCTGAAAAGAAAATCATCCCATCCAATCTCTATCTATTCCCGAATAATTATACTTGAGGCTTATGTTTTCTTATGGATAAATAAGAATTTTATGTTCATTTGATTTCTTACATAGTATTGATGAAAAATAAACTACGCATTGAGATAAGCTGTGAAGAGATGTGCAAATGCAATCTTAACACGAAGGTTTTAATTGAAAATCAGATACAACCTCAAGCGTAGAACTAGAATCTTGTTTTTGTACTAAGCCCGGTGAAGGCACAAGAGGAGAAGTTTCTTCTCAAACAAATTAAATGACCAGAATTTGATGGAAAAGGAAAGATTGTTGAAGCCGATGCCGATAGATTGAATCCATGGAGGATTACTTCAGTGCAATAGGAATAGCACCTGTAAACCAAGCTATGATTGCCAAGCTCAAACTTACCGGCGCATCTAGGCTCTGGTGGAAGCAATGGTGTAAAGACCAAGCAGTCACGAAAAGCACAATAACTTGGAATAAACTAAAGGAAGCAGTGCAGGGAAGGTACATGCCACCTACATATAGAACTTAGAAGATGAATGAGTTCTTCAAATGAAAACAGTTGGGCATGTCTTTGGAGGCGTAGTACTCAAGATTTGTCTCCTTGTTGAAATACGCCTCGACAATGAGTATTTTCCAACAAGTCTCGATGTTCTGTGATGGACTGAATCCACCAATGAACACTTTGTTGGAATCAAAGCATCCTTCAAATTTACAAGATGCATTGATAAGAGTAGGACCTGTCGCCCAAGAAGTCCAGAGCCAAAGTCCAAGAATAATAGGCCCTGGTCTCACAAAGACTAGAATCCAGGGATATTGAAAGCTCAAATTAAAAGGGCGCAAGGACAAATTCAAGGCCAACGGAAGAAGCTGAGAGTAAGAGTAAATGCAATCAGTGACTTTGTCTCTACTCAAAGAAGTAACCAAAGCCTGCGATGTTTTCATTGCAATGAACCGGGGCACTTCAAAAGGGTATGTCCCAAACTTGACGACGGTCGTTGTCAAGGAAAATTCAGTGGCCAAGCCAAGACTACCTGTGACCGTGTTTGTGCAGCAATGGGAAGGACAAAAACTTCCAATATCTCCACTAAGTTAATCAACAAAGAAGAAGACCTGTCTATGGAAACCGAGATTGAGAGGGCATCCGTTCATGCCACTCTCCATAAAAAGAGGCCAAACCGTCCAATGGTGATCCAAACACCATTGAATTACCAAGATAAGAAATTCAAAACTATGATTGACTATAGCAACACTCATTCTTTCATTTCACCAGCCTGTGAAAGATGGTTAGGGATAGCCATTGTAGCCGCACCTACTTTGCTTATCGAACTAGCAAATGAGCGAGAAATCACTTGCACTAAACAAACTACTAAGGTGGAATTCCTACTTGAAAACGAGCCCACGTCTGTTAAGTTCAAGGTAATGAATTTAGGAGTCCATGAGTGCCTACTCGGGATGGATTGGCTAATCCCCAATGACGCTCACATCCATTGTGGGAAAGGACAAGTCTCCTTTCGGAATCCTAAAGGTGAGCTATTTACAACACAAGGAAAAGTAGGCAAGCCAAAGATCCAGCTAGCTAAGACAATGCGAATAGTTCAAGGAATAAAAAAAGAATTACCCATCTATCTGATCAAGCTAAATAAACCAAAACAGGTAGAGGATTCCAATGAAGAACCATCATGGCTAAAAGAGTATGTGGATGTGTTCCCAGAAGAATGATTAAATTACCACCAACCAGGGAAGTGGATCATGAGATTAAGCTAATACCAGGAGCTACACCAGTCTTGCAAAAAGGCCCTAGAAGATGTCCATTCTTGAAGCTATCGAGTTAAAGAAACAACTCAAACAACTATTGGACCAAAGATACATATGCCCCAGCAGTTCTCCTTGGGGGGCTCCAGTCTTGTTTCAAAAGAAGAAGAATGGTACACTTCGCCTTTGCATCGATAATAGAGGCTTGAACCAAGTAACCATCAAGAATAAATATCCTATCCCAAGGATAGACGAGTTACTTCATCGATTTGAGGGATCAAAAATATTCTCTAAGATTGACTTGAGGTCATGATACTACCAGATTCGCATCAAGGATGAGGATATTCTTAAGACAGTGTTCAACACCAGATATGGTCATTTCGAATTCATAGTAATGTCTTTTGGATTGATTAAGCCCTGCCACCTTTAACAGGCTAATGCAAGACATTTTTAGACCATATCTCGATGATTTTGTTTTTGTCTTCTTTGATGACACCTTGGGTTATTCCAAGGAAGAGGAGGATCATGAATCCCAAGTTCGCATCATCCTTGAGACCATGAGGACTCATAAGCTCTATGCTAAGAAGAAAAAGTATGCCTTCCTTAAGAGGCAGATCAAATATCTTGGATTTATTGTGTCAAATGAAGGAATCTCTATAGATCCAAGGATGTCCAAGAGTGGCCTCCACTACCTACTATTAAAGAAGTACGTAGCTTTCTTGGATTAACAAGTTGGTACATGATCTTCATTAAGGACTATGCCTTAATCGCAGCACCCCTCACAAATTTGCTAAAAAAGTAGGTTGCCATAGTGTGGACGCCCACCGAACAATCAAGTTTTGATCAACTCAAGCATAGCTTAGTGACATCACCAATTCTGAATTTAGACTTGAGCAAGGAATTTGAAGTTGTCATGGATGCTAGCTCACTTGCACTAAGCTGTGTACTAATGCAAAAAAGCCGTCCTATAGCATATTCTTTGAGAAAGCTAAATACCCATGAAAGGAATTATGCTACCCATGACTTGGAGCTACTAGCAGTTATTCATGCTCTCAAACTTTGGTGACACTATTTGCTTGGTAACAAGTTCTCTTTGGTCATCATGGACCATAAGAGTCTTAAATGGATCTTCACCCAGATTGACCTATATATGAGGAAACGTCATTGGATTGAAGTTCTGCAAGAATATGACTTTGAGATCAAGTATCGACATGGCAAAGAGAATGTAGTCGTTGATGCCTTAAGTCACAAAGCATTCCTCAACTCTCTTATTATGGAGAAATCCTCAATGGTGGAATCATTGGCAACCATGGTGTCAATGCCTAGCAACCCCATCCTTGAATTAGCTAAGGAGGAAGCCAGTCATGACCCAAAATATCTAAAGATGATGAAGGAGATTTTGGAAAGGGACCAAAACCCTAAACTCAAGGTCAAGCATCAAGAATTTTCTATCAATGAGGGACTTGTCTATTTTAGGACTAGATTATGCATACCCTCAATCAAGAAACACAAACAGAGAATACTTTGGGAAGCACATGACTCCCCCTTTATAGGCCATTCTGGATATGTCAAGACCCTCAACATAGTCAGAAAGAGCAATCATTGGGAAAGGCTTAAGGGAGACATACTCAAATATGTCACAGAATGTTTGTCTTGCCATCGCATTAAGGCAGAACATGTCAAGATGCATGGGAAACTGCAGCCTTTTGACGTTCCCCAAATGAAGTGGGAGTTTATCAGCATGGATTTTATTGTTGGGTTACCTTCGGCTCAAGGAGGGTACAATTCAATTGTGGTTATAGTAGACATGCTCACCAAGGTTGCACACCTCATTCCAGTCAAGACAAACTATAAAGCCTCAGATATTGCCAGATTGTTCATCAAGGAGATATTCAGACTCCCTGGGTTGCCTAGAAGGATTGTTAGTGACCGCGATTCCCTCTTCATATCTCACTTCTGGAGAGGGATATTCGATGCCATTGGGACTCAACTCTGTTTCAGTATAGCCTATCACCCTCAAATTGATGGCCAAACAGAGAGGGTCAACCAAGTCATTGAAGATATCCTTAGAGCATATTGTTGTCACAAACCCAGGAAATGGATCGAATATCTACCATTGGTAGAGTTTGCCTATAATGCTTCCTACAAACAAAGCATTCAAATGACACCTTTTCAAGCATTGTATGGGCATGATTGCCATACTCCATTGAACTTTTCAGATCCTGCCTTAAGGGTAGAAGCTTCCAAGAAAATGCTTGAGGAAATGGATGAGCAGGTCAAGAGTAAGAGAGAAAGAGAGAGAGAGAGAGAGAGAGAGAGAGAGAGAGAGAGAGAGAGAGAGAGAGAGAGAGAGAGAGAGAGAGAGAGAGGAGGCTCAAGGGAAATTCCTCGGCAAACTTAGAGTAAGAGAGAGAGAGAGAGAGAGAGAGAGAGAGAGGAGGCTCAAGGTCAATTCCTCTCTTGGGCAAAGCCTCAAGTACCCTCTCTCCCGATCGCCATTTCTTGAGATCTCTCCATCGATTGCCTTTAGTTGACAAAAAGATTGAGAAAGTCAAGGAAATGTGTAGGGAACTTTGGCACAAAGGAGTGCTCCGAGAGAAGTGAGGGCTGCATTCCAAGCTTTGAAATGGCCCCGAAGTGCAAACTCTTGGAAGTAACCATTGTAAGTAACCAGAAAGGCCGTAACTATGCAAGGAGGAACAGGCAAAGATGCTACCACTAACACGAATGGGTTATCGGGTGTAAATGCTAATTCAACACTCCAAAACTAGGTACCGCTACCGTGTCTAGTACTTTGAACTAAACAGTAAAGCATGGACATCATTAGGGAGAAGTCATACTTCGCATCACGTAACTTGCATAACTCAAAAGGTAGTTGTAAAGGCTTAATAACCATGATTTTCCACGAATAGATTAAGCATCTATGGGTTGTTGCAGCACTAAGCCGAGTATTGGTTTGAATTTTTGCAAGTGTGTCACAAATTGCCGATGTATATAAATATTCCATGTAGGTCAATTGCACCCTGTAGACCATTGGAGTGAATTAACTCGCATTTACGATGAACTCATGTACACTTGCATTTAAATATTTAGGTCACGCTTTATAATGTTCATAAATGCACTAGAATGAATTTTCATGAATGGGAATCCCACATTGTATCATCAACTCAGGAAAGAGTTGCATCTAGATTTGCATGGCATCATGGGCAGTTTCGGTTGCACTACATAATAGGGATGCATCTTAAAACAGAGATTTAAGATGCGCATGTGAATTGCTAAACTTAATTGCAAAAGGTAATTTGGTAAATGAAATCATGTATGTTAAGTAAGGCCAAGGTTTAATTCAACTTAGTTAGGATTTAATTGTAAATAGGTCAAATTATTGTTACAACCATATGTTGACTTAGAGTCAAGTAAACACGCTCTTTGGTCTCTATCCTAACAAGTAGCCGTGATGAGTCCAAAACACCCTTGGAGATATCATTTTCAAAATATGATACATCTCAAAGCCAATACAAGAAAACTCGAATGCCGTATCCACAAGAAAGAGTGACCATTCGCCGTGTGACATTCGATGCTTGTAGCTATTTAAGGATTGCAAAAGAGCTTAGTTTACTCTTGACTTGTGAGATGAATGAACAAAAGTTTCTATTATCTTGAGGGGAGGAAACCCTAGGGTAAACTTAGAAACCATGATAAAATTCTAAGGAGGAAAAATGGTTACCAACTAACTAATTGAAATCCTAGCTTGAGTCATCTAAGACCTGTAATCTTAAGATAAGAACCCCCGACTAAAGGCTAGCAAATTAGGGGAACTACCATCTGAAAACTATCGGATATAGATCTAATAGAGAAATTGCTCGCTCCTATCACATAAGATTGAGGTCGGAATGAGGATATTCTCTATCCCTCAGAAGGTTATGGAAGTTGATATCAAGGCAAGAAAAACCCAAAAAGGGGTGAACACTAAGCATTCAAAAAATACGAACTCCACCTTAGCAGATGTCCTGAGCACTCGGCTCCATTGTTGTTTGTTCTTGTTAATCTAGAATCACTATTTGTGAAAGGAATGTATGGCCCAAGCTCACAAAAGAAATTTGAATAATGAATCAAGTTGAATTCATGGAGGGCATGTCAAGCTACCCCTAGCTGGCTGCCAACCGTAGCCAAGGGGGTTCTAAATAACCATGACAAAAAAGTGGACCGAACCCGCCACGAGAGGTCTCTCCGTGGATTAGTTTGTACATAGGCGGATGCTTGGATGCCGAGGGGGCTCTGGCTATAAATTCCCTGCCTCCGGGTCCTAGTCAAACGATCTACGTGACTCGAGATGGATTCTCAAGGCCCTGTTACTAGTGCAAGGGCAAAAAATTGGAAGAAATAAGGCACATCCTCACGGATTGCGAAAATCGTCCTTTTTGAACAAGACTTGTATCTCATTTAAAATGCTAATAAAAGTTTACTTCCAAGGAACCTGTCTGAACTATTTTCGTGTCAGTGCTGCAAACAAACCCTGTTCCCTAAAAGGCTTAATTAACGAAGCTAATTTTAAATGTCACACATAAATGTGATAAGACCTAATTAGATAACTAAAGAATGCCTATTGAGGGAAGCAGGTGGAAAAAATCCGCGATGCGGATTTGTCCTATGGAAGGGTGGTCCCAGAGGACTGAAAGGCTTCTCAGAAGGTTTTACAGTTGTATGACCTTTAGGTATTGTTAGGTTAGAATCCGATTCATGCCATTTTACGGGACCAGAATGGGACTATGTCCTATGGGCAGAGAGGTTGAGTGGCGCATCCCTCTCGTTTCCCATTCTCTTTGAACCAAGTGCAGCATGGGTCTACTTCGGCTTGGGTATCTCTATGTAAAGTAGGATGTCTAGGACCCGATGCTAGAATGTTGTCAGGAGATCTTGACCACTAGGATCCTAGATTTCAGGTCGATCCTAGTGGGTTTGGCTGCGAACGTTCTATTGCGAGGCGGACTCAGGAAACCTAGGCGACAAACCTCGTAACATTCCATGGGAGTGCTGGGTGGCATCTCTTAGATTCGTCTCTTGATGGACCACTAAAAATGTGATTGGATAGTCGACAGGCAGGCACATTACAACATGGTTTTTGCTTACTCCCTATGTGTTTCAAAAAGATCATCATTTGAAGGGAAAAGTCTCAATCCTTTCAACAAGCTCAATTCCTAATCTACCACTACAGTCATTCTAAACTAGATATGCATGTTTTAGATTAGCCATACATTCTCTAATTAAAGAGCTAAATCGCTCAATCATTTCAAGCACCCATGGCCTCCTATTCCTACACATGGTGAGAGTTTGAAAAGTGACTTAAGAGATATTCTATTTTGTGTCCTGACAACTGAACAAATATATTGCATTCATGCATAACAAATGGGACTTTAGATGATCTCTTATTCAATTCAAGAGCTTCCCTTCTTGAAATAATTGAAGGCTATCTCTTACATATCCAACTTATATTCTACCTATGGATTGTGTATGCCTTCTCCAATCAATCCCATGAATGCAAGAAAGCAATAGAGATCTAATATTTTGAAGTACACTAACTAAAGCTCACCATTTTTATTGTACTTTACCATTGAAAGAGATATTTATAGCCTCACAATTTGTATATGGATCCTCTTGTGCTCTAACCACAAATCTACTAGTGATCCTCTCCTCTCCAATCCATTAAGAGGAAGAAGAATAACAAATGAGAAAAAGAGGTTTCTCCCACTTTGGAATAGGCAAGGATATCATTAGAAAAAACTTGAACAAAGTCATTTGACTATGGGTGGAATATATCTTGCACCAGTTGATTGAACGTAATCGAAGCATTGGTTAATTTGAAAGACATGACAATGAAGTCAGAATACCATAATCTCGTTAAAGGCAATTTTGAGGATGTCTTTTCTTTGATCCAAATTTGATTATACCCTAGCTTAGATCAGTCTTTGAAAGAAAATTCTCACCCTACAACTAATCTAAGAGCTCTTCAATCTTAAGGATTAGGTTTTTCTTTTTAATTGTGACTTGATTCAAGCTATAGTCAATGTAGATGTAACATACCCACCATAGTGTGATGCAAGGTATCATTTAATAGTCACTCAGTCTGATCCCAATTGTTGGCACATAGACTCCATTGGAATTATTGTTGGGGGTAAAGGTGCCTCCACCTAGCTGCCCATGTATTACTACATTGATAGTACCCACCACTACACACTGCAAGTGGCGGGCGCCTGTCATAGTCACTTATTCTTTATTCTTTTAGTGACAATTTGAATAAAGGAAGGCCCGGCCACACATTGTGGTTGTTGGAGTTCCCACTTTTGACTCTCTCTCTCTCTCTCTCTCTCTCTCTCTCTCTCTCTCTCTCTCTCTCTCTCTCTCTCTCTCTCTCTCTCTCTCTCTCTCTCTCTCTCTCTCTCTCTCTCTCTCTCTCTCTCTCTCTCTCTCTCTCTCTCTCTCTTGGCTCTTGCTCTCCATCCGCCATAGCTCTCACCGCCAAGCTTCTTCCTCCTGGGTTCCACTTCCCTTTCAGCAACTTATATCAGAGTAAAGGCATTGGAGCTTGCCCGACATTCTCTTCAGCCCGAATTCGAAGAGCTTCAACTCGAGCTTCAGTGGCAGCCATGGCGCCTTCATTTGTAGGTATGTTTTGATCTCCCACCTCCTCCCCAAGCTTTCGAACCTTCATTGGCTTCTGCTGCATTTGAGCCCCCTCCCTCGACATTGCCAAGTGCCCCCGAGGACTGTTGAAGACCCCCCATCCCCTAGGAACAGCTAGCACAAATTTTGGTGCATTTTTAGGGGAATGGGTTGACCTACTTCTGGCATTTCCCTGCTCTTCCTCAGCTTCCCGACACTCTTGGCAGCCCTCCCGATCATTGTTGGACTCACCGGCATTAGTGCTTGGCTCCCGATGATCGATTCGAGTGCTTCCCCCTTTAGCCCTTGCTGTATACACAGCCCCAGGAAATAGGGCAGCACTTGACATTTACTGTTTGATGCTTCTTGGCATTGCCCATTTGATGCCTATTGATGCTCGATGATGCTCGAATGTTATGGGATTCTATGTCTTTGCTTTGGGACTGATTTGGAGAAAATGTGAGCCCCATTTGAGCTTCATTTAACAATTAATTGCTTGCTATAATACAGTGAGCTGAAGCTCATTTACTTGGTGTATGCATTGGTTCATGGATAGGGGGTGCTTACTGGAGGTTTGAATTATCATACCGATGTATCTGGAGGTTGTCAAATGCTTCTTGGCTCCAGAATGCTTTTGAGCTTGGATTAGGCTCTAACTTGATCACCTTTTACTGGCATTTGGCTTCAGTTGGCATGCTTTGGACCAGTTTATGCCTATTATCACTACTTGACATTTAGGCTTCTTGCATTCATGCTTTGGTCGAATATGGATGCCACTTGGTTTGCCCATGCTTGACAACTACTTGGAGCTTCATCTTTAGATGTATTTAAGCATTTTGGATCTACTGGGCATTACATTTGGTTGTCAGTTACATGCTCTTTGAATGCTTTTAGGCTATTGCTTTACGGGTCTGAGATAGCTTGGGATTTATGCTCCGGATGTACCCTACTAGGATTTGCCATGTCTGATGCTATGTATTCGATGTATTAGAGCATTGCTTTCTCTCTTTGCATCTGACTTTACTTCCAATGGGAGCCTCTCGGAATATTCAGATGTACAGACAGTTTTACTTACACTTGAGCTTGAGCTTGTGGGACAGTTACATGCATTTGCTCTCTTGAGAGCTTTATGTCTGCAGTTAGTCTGTAGTGGGCTGATTTGATACGCCTATTGGGGAAGGCACCTATCTCTGTCACAAGTTTGTCAGTTTTGTATGCATCTTGGATGGTTATGTATTGAGGTTCTTGCTCTATTAGTTGTGCTTGTGCTTGGTCTCTTCGCTTATCTCGAGACCCATTACATGCATGACTTCTAAACCTATGGGATGTCTCTTGCCTGACAGGTTATTGGTTTGACATTTCTTAGTACTTTCTTGCCCCTTGACACTCACTTTTGGATGTATCTTGCTACCTGGCAGTTGCAATGACATATATATCAGTGATTGCTTCATTTTGGGACAGTTTTACATACTGCTATCATTTATTACAGCAAGTTGAAATTTGCAGATTTTGAGCACTTCTATGAGGGTAATGCTTACTATTTGATGTTATCTTGGTCATATTTGGTGGACAGGTGCTTCTCTTGGTGATATCCACATTTTAGCAGTGGTTTTAGTGCATTTTTTGTTAATTACAACAACATGCAATTTTGCTTTTTTGCTTTGATTTGGGACAGTATGACTAGTTATCTAAAAGGCACAGCTTTCTTTAACATTGCCAAGTTGGATGGTACCAACTATGGGTATTGGAAGTCCCAAATATGGCAGGTTTTGATGCAAAAGTTGCAGATTAAACCCTTGCATTTCAAGGGTGTTAAACCTGAGGATATGGATGATTATGTTTGGATGGAAGTTGATGAGCTATGCAAGTCTACCATTATTTTGTCACTCTCAAAAGAGGTCCATCCTAATGTTGTTGAAGATGAGAATCAGAGTGCATGGGATTTATGGGAGAATATTCAGGAGCTCTATGTGTAGCAGAGTCCTGCGTCACAGATGTATTGGCTGAAGCAGTTGATGGGCCTTCACATGAAGGAGGGGACCTCCCTATCATCTCATTTCAGCCAGTTTCATGCTATCATGAAGAGTCTATTGTCACAGGGTATTGAGTTCAAAGACAACTTGCACCCGTTGTTTCTGCTTGGCACCTTGCCTGAATCATGGGATGTCTTCCGTACTGCCATATGCATGAACAAGCTTGATGGGCTGAAAATCAAAGATATTGAGAGTGCTTTATTGACTGAGAAAATCAACAAGAGAAACAATGATGCTTTCTGCTCTTCACATGCATTGACCGTTAGAGATGGCAGACATGGCAGGCATGATAATGATCATAAGGGTAGGGACTCTCAAAAGTCCAGGTCCAAGTCACATGGTCGCAGTAAGTCCCGTGGACGGAAGTCTGATCTTACCTGTCATTATTGTGGGAAAGCATGACATATTAGGCCGCAGTGCTACAAAATGCATGATGATAAGTGCAAGGAAAAGGGAAAAGAAAAAGTGCAGGAAAAGTCTTCTGAGTGTAGTATTGTACCTACAAAGTCCAGTGTGAAGATAGAAGAGGTTAATGTCATGCACGCCACTGATTCAGATGATGATTATGTACTTATAGCTTCTTCATGTGATGCCTTACAGGCTTCTAAGATACATTCTATGTATGCGCAGTGCTGGCTCCTGGATTTGGGTGCATCCTTTCATGTGACACCCTATAGAGATTGGTTTCATACCTATTGTACCATGTCTAGTTCTGTGCATCTTGATGATGACATGTCTCTTGACATTGTGGGCATTGGAGATGTTAGGCTATAGTTTTCTTCTGGAAGTTCTTTTGTTTTGCATGACGTACGCCATGTACTTACGTTGACTCACAACCTTATGTCAGCTGGACAGCTTGATGATGCAAGGTATTTTGTGTCTTTTGGAGACTCTGCATGGAAGATTACTCGTGGTAGGCTTATGCTTGCAAGAGGCGCCAAGTCTGGCAGCCTCTATCCCTTACTTGTATCTGGAGCTACATTGGATCATGTTTTGTCTATGGGTTCTATCCCCCATGTATCCCTTTGGCATGTTCGTTTGGGGCATATGTCCCTTAAAAGAATGAAAATGCTCCGTGCTTTGCAGTATCTTCCGCCTTTTGACTCTTTGCATTTTGATTCTTGTGATCATTTTTTGTATGGCAAGTAGACTAGAAATACACATAAAAAGTCTGGTAAGAAACACATGGGTGAGCTACATTGGATCATGTTTTGTCTATGGGTTCTATCCCCCATGTATCCCTTTGGCATGCTCGTTTGGAGCATATGTCCCTTAAAGGAATGAAAATGCTCTGTGCTTTGCAGTATCTTCCGCCTTTTGACTCTTTGCATTTTGATTCTTGTGATCATTTTTTGTATGGCAAGCAGACTAGAAATACACATAAAAAGTCTGGTAAGAAACACATGGGTGAGCCCTTGGCTCTTGTGCACTCATATGTATATGTGGGCCCATGCCCTATCAGTCACTCGGTGGGGCAAAGTTCTTTGTTACTTTCATAAATGATTACTCACGTAAGGTTTGGGCTTATCCCATGAAGAGAAAATCCGATGTCTTAGACACATTTCAGCGTTGGCTTGCATTGGCAGAGAACCAGTTTGGGAAAAGGCTAAAATGCCTACAATCAGATAATGGGGGTGAGTATGTATCACATGCTTTTGAGCAGTTTTGTGATGAGCGAGGTATTAAGCATCAATTGACCGCTCCTTACACCCCACCCCAGAATGGTATGGCTGAACGCATGAATAGGACGATTTAGGAAAGGGCCCGTACCATGCTTAGCCAGGCTGGCTTACCACAGCACTTTTGGGTTGAGGCAGTTACTACTGTAGTACATCTCATTAACAGGTCGACTAGCAGTGGCATTAACTTTCAGGTTGCAGAGGAGGTATGGGCAAGCAAGCCCCCCTCTATGGATGTGAGGCATTTTGCCATGTGCCCAAGGACAAATGCAATAAGCTAGATCCTAAAAGTATCAAATGCATTTTCATTGGCTATGGAGATGCAGGAGAGATGGGTTACCGTCTATGGGATCCGCAGGCGTGGAAAGTGATCCATAACCATGATGTCATCTTTCATGAGGACAAAATGCATATGCAGCCTGAGAAAGTGGTTAAGGTACGCAAAGTTATCTTTTAGGAGGAGCCACCTACTCACGTTCAGCCCGCTCCACGGCCAGCTAGACCGCATGTAGCATTACTTGATGCTCATGGCCCAGATGCTAGACATGCTGATGTTAGACAAGATGTCGGTCAGGTAGCAGAGCCTGGGTTGAGGCATTCCACTAGAGATAGATGACCTCCTGACCGTTTTGCGCCCTCTATGGATTATGTACTGGTTACATATGTAGGAGAGCCTCTCACTTATAATGAGGCTATGGACAGAGGTGATTGTCACTCTTGGAAGAGGGCTATACAGTCTGAGCTTGACTCATTGCATAAGAATCAGACTTGGGATTTGGTTTCCTTGCCTCAAGGTAAGAAGGCTTTGCCATGCAAGTGGATGTACAAGCTCAAAAGTACCCGTGGACACCCCAAGCCAGCATACAAGACTCGATTGGTTGCTAAGGGTTTTAAGCAGGAGCATGGTATTGACTTTGATGAAGTCTTTTCTCTTGTGGTCAAGATGACCACCCTACACTTAGTCTTGGCCTTGGTTGCACAACTTGACCTCGACTTGTACCAAATGGATGTCAAGACGGCTTTTTTACATGGAGACTTGCATGATGAGATTTACATTGAGTAGCCTAAGGGCTTTGCAGACCCTGGCAGGGAACACCTAGTGTGCAAGCTAAAGAAGAGTCTGTATGGCTTGAAGCAAGCACCTAGGGAATGGTACCATAAGTTTGATGCATTCATGCAGTCACACGACTACAGCTGTAGTGCTATGGATCTGTGCTTGTACATGAAGAAAGCCTGTGACGGTTCTTTATTGATTTTGGTTCTCTATGTGGATGACATGCTTTTAGCAGGGACAGCTCATGAGGAGCTAGACGCTCTTAAGGCTTAGCTCAAGAAGAGCTTTGAGATGAAAGATCTAGGACAAGCCTCTCATATACTTGGTATGCGCATTACGCACGATAAATCTCAAGGACTACTCTAACTGTCCTTGAGCGCTTCCGCATGCAGGATGTTAAGCCTATTGGTTGTCCATTACCTTCTCATGTGAAGGTTTCACAGGCCAATTGTCCGCAGACAGATGAGCAGAGAACCGAGATGGCCAAGATTCCCCATGCATCAACCGTGGGTAGTCTTACGTATGCCATGATAGCCACCCGTCCAGATATAGCTTTTGCAATTGGGGTTGTGGCACGTTACATGGCTACACCTAGCAAGAAACATTGGGATGTCGTGAAGGGTATCATGAGGTACCTGAAGGGCACATTAGATATGTGCCTTTGCTATGGCAACCAAGATACAGGAGTCATGGGGTACAATGACTCTGATTATGCAGGACATGCACATAGTAGGAAGTCCACTTCTGGCTATGTGTTCACTTATGCTGGAGGGGCTATCTCTTGGATGTCCAGGGCACAGAAGTGTGTGGTACTTTCTATTACAGAGGCTGAGTATATTGCACCCACAGAGTCTTGCATGGAGGCTATCTGGTTAGGCTGTTTGATCGCAGACCTTGGTATGACAGATTCTATGCCTACACTGCACTCGGATTCTATGAGTGCCATTCAATTGGCCAAGAATCCAGTCTTCCATGTGAAGACAAAACATATTGAGGTGAGGTATCACTTCATTCGCGAGGTCATTGAGGACAGGTCTGTTGACCTTGTCAAGATTCTGACTAAGCAAAATCCTACAGAGTTTCTCATGAAGAGCCTCACTACCGAGCACTTTGCCTTCTTCGGGAGATTGATGGGCATTGGATGAGTGACATCTTTTTCCTCATCCTGTTGTACATGTGTACATATTGTACTGTGCTTTCTTTTTTTTTCTCTCTCTCTCTCTCACTAGGGCAGATTCGCCTTTAAGTGGGAGGTTGTTGGGGGTAAATGCGCCTCCGCCTAGCCGCCTATATATTACTACACTGACAATACCCGCCACTGCACACTGCAGGTGGCAGGCGCCCATCACAGTTACTTATTCTTTATTCTTTTAGTGATAGTTTGAATAAAGGAAGGCCCGGCCACACATTGTGGTTATTGGAGTTCCCACTTTTGAGTCTCTCTCTCGCTTGGCTCTTTCTCTGCATCCACCATAGCTCTCACCACCAAGCTTCTTCCTCGTGGGCTCCACTTCCCTTTCAATTATCAAATTTTATCAACTAGGTATCCCTAGGTCTACTTCACAATGAAAGTCCTCGGCCCATGATGATTGACATGAGGGATCCTAGAGACTTAATGGTCAATCACTAAGAGCATTCTAGCACCCAACAAAGAAGATCACATGGTATTTAATTTTGGCTAAGAGCAATCCGATCACCACACTTGATTCGAAGAGAATGAGAGACATAAATCACAACTAGGGTTTTCAAACAATGCTAGCAACCATCCATTTTTAAGCAATGTTATCATCCATTGATTTTCAAGTAGCTCTACCAACCATTTATTTCAAGGAATCAAGGTGATTTATTTTTCATCTAAAACAAAGTAATCATAACTATGAATAATTTCTTTACTTATTCAAGTTCCAAGGGGATCAATTTTCTTTGAGATCAAACTTATTTTTTCATTTCTAGGTAGTTTCTAAATTGTCCAGGCCCTAGTGATGGTCATTTAGGGAATTTATATAAGGCATCTAAGTTATGTTCTTCAATGATAATTCTATTTGAAATCTGTTAACATTCATTTAATTTAAAAATTTCAGCATTTGCCTATATTCCATTATTGTTTATAGTGATAAATTCATCACATCTCACTAAATGCATTGATAACATCATTTTATCACCTTTTTTATGTGTTAGAAATGATTATCTTGCCATATTTAAAAATTAATATTCTATGTTTAAATTTTCTCATTTTTCTAATTAATTCATTTCATTTCTAATTAATCATATTTTTATATTAATGATTTATTTTTTATTTTACTTTTTTAAAATTAAAAACTTGTATTTTTATTACTAAAATATCAATATGTTATGTTTCCACTATAAATGTAATTATTATGACTTAACATTGTGTACATGTGTATCCATATGTATAGTCATTGAATTATATTTCCATGAGTGATTTGCCTAAAATATTTTCACTAGTTTATTAAAAGATCTTCTTGGTAATATTGAAACTAAAAATCGTATTTCCTTTTCCATAAACAATTTGGCCAACTAAAAATCTTCATTAGTTTATTAAAAGATCTTCTTGGTAATATTGAAACTAATATTGAATTATATTTTGGCCAACTAAAAATCATATTTCCTTTTCCATAAACAATTTATTTGAGTATGGTTTATTTATGTAACTAGAGGTTTTTACTATATCAATGTATTGTAAATATGTAAATATTTTCATTAAAACACATGTTGAATTTACAAGAGTATTTCGTTATATATTAGCAAAATATTTTTTAAATATCTCTTAATGTAACTTTTTATAATGAATCCCATGTAACTTATATTATCTCAAAATTTGATTTTTCCTTAAATTATGAAAATAATCGGTAATTTTCATTTTACACATAAAAATTAGCCACATATAGATTATATATGTTACTATAGACTTTTTTGTTTATTACAAAATTGGCTATGTATTTTTTTCAAGAACACCTCTCACTAAATAGATAATCTAATATAATAACAAAATCTTTCATTGATTGATCTATTATCTTGGTCATAATTCTCTTTGTGATTATGTTGACTTGCCCATGCTAAATTTTATTTTGTTAATTTAAATATTAACTCTATTCTCTTAGTTGTTTCACCTTATAAATAATTTTCTAATTAATATAATTTATTTTACACTTTTATTCTGAAACAAATCAAAATTTTCACTCAAGAGCTTTTCTATTGAAGGAAATGAAGGGAATGAGAATAGAGAGGTGGGAATGCTGAATGTGCATGCATAGGCTAGAAGATATTTGCTTTGAATACTCCACCTTTGCTCAATCACCTTGGAATCTTCACCCTTACTCACTTCCTTTCTCCCTCCCTCTCTATCTCTCTCTCTTTCTTTCCTTGTTCTCAACCTTGCTTCATGGTACTCAACCTCTTCTATTCCATTCTCTCTCTCTCTCTCTCTCTCTCTCTCTCTCTCTCTCTCTCTCTCTCTCTCTCTCTCTCTCTCTCTCTCTCTCTCTCTCTCTCTCTCTCTCTCTCTCTCTCTCTCTCTCTCTCTCTCTCTCTCATTCATATCATTAATATTTTATGTTTCCACTATAAAAATAATTATTGTGACTTAACACTTTATAGTTGTATATTTATATGTATAGTCATTAAATTATATTTTCACAAGTGATTTGCCTAAATTAATTTCATCTCTCTCTTTAATATTTTTCATATTTGTTTAATATCATTAACAACTTGTAATTAGTGCTTTAGTCCTTATTAATTTTCTTATGCAATGATTTTTTTTAAATAAATTGGTTTTGATGCCACACACACACACACACACACACACACACTCTCTCTCTCTCTCTCTCTCTCTCTCTCTCTCTCTCTCTCTCTCTCTCTCTCTCTCTCTCTCTCTCTCTCTCTCTCTCTCATTGTTTTTATTTTAAAATTAGTACTTTCCAATGCTTAGTCATTTCTTTGAGGTTAAATATAAAAATTCTTAATATTTGATTTTAATAATATCATTTTTGAACATACCCATATCTAAGTATAACATACCAATATATTTAGTACTTTTATTGTGCTATATTCTAATATTTACTTGTTGACATGACATATTTATTTTTAAATGATTTTGGTACATTCTTTAGTTTTAAAAATAGTTTTAAACATTACATGTTTTACCTTTTTAATAAATTTTTAAACATGACATTGGTGATGAATTTTTCATGTAATTGTTGGATGGAAACTCATCCATCAATAATTACTCTGCTCTTCCAAGAAGGAATTGTGCATACAATTGGTATGCTTTGGAGGTTTGTGAGGATTACATATCTAAGTTGTGGTGCTTTGACACAAAAGCTATGTGTTTTGTTTCAATTAGTATAGAGGCAAAAAGTTCTTTTACTAACTTTACAACAACTATCACAATTTCTACATAATTTGTTGGATGGCTCACACCCACAAAGTAGAGAATTGACAAAAAACATATGGTCTTACAATAGTGCTTTAGCATTTGTTTCAATGGGTATTAAAATTGATAAGATTTTACCTCAAAATGAAAATGGTTATTCTTTTTGAGTTTATGGGTCAATATATCATTGGATAGGTTCTTTGGCACCATTTAATGAGAATGAACAACAAATGCCAAATTTTGTAGGACTTTATTTCTATGATACTACATGAGTTATATTGCATGGGGATTGTGTCTAGCCTTCTACCTACTTTATAACAGGGGCTTGAATAGATGACAATGATCATAACATTTATTCACATGCATTTAGATTAATGGATGCGAACTTGCAAATCAATCCATGTATGGAAATAAAAATATTCATTTTTGAGAATTGTTCCACTTCAAGACAGTATCTTGTTCTAACTATAAGTGAAGTTGCAACAACCATACTTAGGCAAGGTGATGATGATATCCTTGAATGTCATAGTATTCACTTTTACACCCAACAAAGGTGATTCATTACTATATCTAGCTTATGTAAGCTATATCTATCTTTGTTATATATCCTTTTGTTTCCAAATGGAGAGGATGGATAGCATATTAGAGTTGCTTATAGATGTATCCTCATATAGATCTTGAAGACCTTTTAAAAAAATATTGTGTTACTTAAATGTAGCTTTAGGCTTTTTTGCTTCAAGTTCATGATGATACTAATACATTATATAGTAGCTACTTGCTAGAAGAATACATGGTAAATGCTTATTGTAGCCTTAACCGATGTGGATTGGCATGGTGTTGTTTTAATAGAGTAACTTTGATAACTAAAATGTATAGGGGATTGGAATATATGGTCAATGTAATGGATGAACTAAAATGTATAGGGGATTGGTAGATATATTGAAGTTGTTGTGGGCAAGAGAATTATTGTCTTGCCTTTATGGATATAACTAGATTCATGCATCCACTATATCAAGATGGCATGGTAATTGTACATAGCAAGGAGACATTTGATGTGTTCATCACTATGATATGTAACAATAAGTGGAAAAATATTATGGATGCTTTATTACCTACACAATTTGTACACAATCAACCATGTTTACCTACACAATTTTTCTATGAGAAACATAAGTCCATGATGCAATTGATAGTCACAATGCAACTATCAATTCAGTAAGGTTACTAAATATATATCTATAATAGAATTTCAAAAGAGGTGCTTCTCTAATTCACACACAACATTTGACTTTAGAGCCATGTTTTAAGCCCTTAGAACCATATTACAATGATGGATTAGTATACGTTGAGCTTTTTGGTAAATGTAAGCTTTAGTCTTTTATCAAACTCTTAGTAAATGTAACATACATGGTCCATGTGGGGGGCTTAATGAAAAAAGTCCTTACACAAGGGATACTAAGGGATATCCAAAAAAATTATGCACTCAATTGTAATTGATAATACTACTTATCCTCTATATAGATACCGAGACATAGGAAAAAAATAGAATGTTAAGGGTAACATCTTAGATTTTCATTGACAAATATTTGTATAAGTATATTTATAAAGGCCATCATCTTGTACCTATTAGATTTACAACTATACATGGTTCCGCATTCATTAAAATTGATAGATGAGATATTGATAAAAATTAAGAGCTACCTCGATGCATGATGTGTTTGTGTTTCTAAAGGATATTGCCAAATACTTGAATATAAATTTTATGATGAGTTATCCAATATTAAGCAATTGTAAATACACTTAACTCGAGAAAATAGTGTTGTTTTTGTGACTTTGATAACATTCATGATATGATTTAAAATGAAAATTCTCAAAAAACAACTCTCACAAGGTGGTTTTGAGGTTAGAACACTTTTGTAAAGACTTTCCAAACTATTGGGTTTAAAATGCACAAAACAAAATGTGGACAAAGAGAAAGCAATGCAATACATGTGGGTGGATATATTTTATTATTCTTACATATGGAGAAGAATAGCATTTGTATCCATTTCTCACTATATGCAAGCATTACACTTCTATTGAGGCATTGTGTATAGTTGATAATATGATGTATGCCACTTTAAAGGAGGCTTGCATAGTAAAGGGTATGTTGGTAACTAATGAAGAATGACACATGTGCTTGTGTAAAGATGCATTAATACAAATAGGTGCACAATTAAGAACTTTGTTTCTATTTTGGTATTGTGTTCACATGCTCGGCTTGATGTACTTTGGAAAGAGTTTTTATTATCACTAACAAAGGATGTAGTATATCAATTCTCATTGCACAATAGACAAAATGTTTGTCTACAAGATGAGGTTGATGATCAAGTTTTTATGCATACTCAAGAGCTTCAATATGTACATGTGTTAGCTAACTATGATGGACTAATTGAAGTGAGAATGCACATCAATGTAAATCCTTTGCTCCTTGCCGAACAAGTTTATTACAAAATAAAACAAGAGGAAATTTTCTTAGATATGGAAGCTATGCTCAATGATAGAAAAAAGATATCATTTATAGTATAATTACTATTAATATTGTTTCAAGGAGATCATTTTTCTTGGATTGCCTAGGTGGTTTAGGAGAAACATTCATGCACCAATGTTTGCCTACGAAGTTTCATAGTCAATGTCACATGCTATAACTACTACATTTTATGGTTGGATGAACCTTGTAACATTGTTAAAAGAGACTAGTATTATGAAGCTCCAATGATGCATCTTACACTTTTGATAGTACTCTAAAGGATATAATGTATAAGCCATATGATGGTAACATTATTCTACTTGATGGAAATTGTTAGGGGAATACTACCTATTATACCAAAGGGTGCTCATGAGGACATTATCGATATGACTCTCTGTTGTTCCAATTTGTTGCAATATAATAGTTTTGAAAATTACACAAAATATGCAAGTGACACTAGATGAGGACCATTTTATTATAATGTTGCAAGAAGTTACTGGGGATGGAAAAAGTTTGTCACACAAACCATTTTGTGAATTCCATCTAGGATGTTGTAGGACAAGACTTGATTAATTTTTATATCAAGATGTGCATTATGTAAATATTTGTGGGTTTTTCTTTCATGAAAGTGTCATTCTTGCATCTTGAAATAGTGAAGTGAAAATGCACTTAATGCTAGGAGAGATTAAACTATATTTTAGATTCCATTGATAAGATTGATTTCTTCCTCTACTTTGTGAAATACCTTAGTTCCCTTGACCTCTGTGGAGGTACTCCTCATATCTTGTCGCTAAAAGTAAGTTCTCAAATAGTGTTGCTCAAGAATATGAATCCTTCTAAAGGCTTATGCAATAGTACCATGCTTATATACAAGGCATTCAAAAATATGGTCATTGAGGTAGTAGAGGAGGCTGAGATGAATTGCACATAATAGATAAATATAGTGATAATTTCCCATGGACATTCATGTTGCCAAATGATATTGAAGAACAATAGTAGGTTTTCATAAAACAATCACAATAAAATAAATATATATGCTAATCAAATGTTGTGCAAGCAACCACAATAATTAATGCAATTGATACTAGAATAATGAGATCAAAGTTATACATGGTATTATTAGGGTATTTCAATATAGACACAATACACAATAACTCTCCTTAGGGTCAAATAAAACATTTTTCTATAATGCAACCTAAACTTGCTTTCTACAAATCAATAATAATCTACAATTCACAACTTGACTGTGTATGTACAAACATACCGCAAAACAAATTCTGGAAGACAAAGGCATATCTAATATCATTGATTTGTTTTATGGAATGTACAAACATACCACAAAACAAATTCTAGAAGAAAAAGGCATATCTAATATCATCAATTTGACCATTGTGCATGATATTTTACATAATTTGTAAATTGAACAAGTAGGACTAATGCTACAAGTGGGCCTTGTATTTAACAAGGTTGCAACATAAGACTACAACAAATCTTGTATAATCGAAATCATATTGCACTATAGAGATTATAACTCATGTAATGAGTACATTATTTTCTATCGTGGTCGCATAATTTAGTACATAATTACAAGAATATTAGATTAATCATCATTGATAGATGACAAGCCTCCATTTTCACCATCTATAAGATGATGATGATTCACGATGAATTTTCCAACTTTTTGAGCTTACACTTGTATGCTCTCTCTCTCTCTCTCTCTCTCTCTCTCTCTCTCTCTCTCTCTCTCTCTCTCTCTCTCTCTCTCTCTCTCTCTCTCTCTCTCTCTCTCTCTCTCTCTCTCTCTCTCTCTCTCTCTCTCTCTCTCTCTCTCTCTCTCTCTCTCTCTCTCTCTCTCTCTCTCATCAAGCCATGATCAAGAATCCTCAAACTTGATCTAGAGTTCATACAATTTTTCTATCATCACAAAAAATGTAACATATTGTGATATTAGTTTCTCTTCAAGAAACACCACATCCAAGGCTCTAGCCAATGAAATATTTTTCTCAACATCCCTTGAAATCCAATGCCTCCACTTTGTACTACCTTTACCACTCATGGAACTTTGTCTTTCAATCCCATGATGCACATCCATTGTGAGGGTATAGGGAGGATCCATATCCTTGAAATTGAAATGTGTTTTTTTGAGGGCCACACTCTCTTGCTCACATGCATATGTTCCAATATAAAGTAGCCATATAGTTGGTTGCATTGGTATATGTTTCACATGTTTGTCAACATCCTATGTGTGCTCCATATCATGGTTGCAAAACCAAAACCAATGTGTAATTGATTTACCTTAGAGCTGCCATACTAACTAGAAGCAAGGTGCAACCAAGTCAAAAGAATTGCAGAGCATGTAATTTTAAAATGAGCATCTTTTTTTAATTTGAATAGACCTATTTTTTTTGTTAGGTCTTAGAATTTCCTTGTTCTTTAAGTCAATGCTAGGAGCTTAATGACTAAGAAGCTTATTTTGCTACAATGACCTCTTTCTTTGCCTTTTATCTCTAGATTCCAATGTGTAGTCAAGCTTATGAGAGATGAAATCCATCATAGACTTTCTTATCCTTTACATTATCTCCTTTTTTCCAATAAGAACTAGTTCCCCATACAAAGGGTTACCCACCACTACACTTGAATTGCACAAATAATAAAAGCAAGAGGAGTGTTTTGTACAAGTACCCTATTCAATAAAGCATTAGTGTTCTATCAAGACTGGGTAGATGGCTTGGATGATCTTATTCTTTGTTGGAATAGGTTAGTGTATCATCAAAGAAGGTGAGGAAAGATTCATCAAGGTATGGCTTTACAATATCCTAGACCAACTTGTTAAAGGTAGTAGGAGAGAGGAATAAGATGTTCAAGATACAGAGGAAGAGAGAGAGATAGGGAGAGAGAGAAGCAGTGAGAGCAAAGTGTTCTCAAATAGTATTCTTCATTATTCATTGAGTAATCTGCATACTACACACAACTACAATAGAGTTCAAACCACAATAACTTAACCATACTCCTAACCAGAGTTAGATCTCAACTCATTTATTGAGACACACGTGATATCTAGTTGGACAAGAAGTTGGATATATGAGCTTGATTCTTCACACTCCCCCTCAAGCTCAATTGATATGTTGTATCCCAAGTAGCAATCTGAAATGAGTAAACTTATCTTTACCAAGTGATTTGGTAAAGGTGTCCACTACCTGGTCTTCTGTCTTCATGTGGATAAGGTCCATCTTGCCTCCAAGTACCACTTCCTTGATGAAGTGATATTGAACTTCTATGTGCTTTGATCTAGCATGATAAACATGATTTCTTGCCACCATAAGCACACTGCTCATATTGTCACAATATAGTTTGATTGGTTTATCCAAATGTATTCCCAAGTCATCCAACATCTTAACCAGCCACGTAGCTTCACATGTAGTTAAGGCTACACCTCTATATTTTGCTTCAGCACTAGAGAGAGCCACAGTGGGTTGCATTTTACTACTCTAGCTAATCATGTTGTTGACAAGACCAAATGCATACCCACTTGTCAATCTTTTGTCATGCACATCTAGCCCAATCTGCATCATTGTAACCTTTAAGCTCTACTCATAGAACAGTCCATAGTATAGTGTAGCCTTCACATACCTCATTATCCTTCTCACTACATCTAAATGAGGTTTCATTGACCTTTGCATGAACAGATTGATCAACCCAACCGAATAGCTGAGATCAAGTCTAGCGATGGTAAGATGGATCAAGCTACCAACCATTTGCCTATGCATGGTTACCTTTTCAATCTCATTTTCTAAATCAACTTTCAACTTGACATTCTATTCTAATGGAGTATCCATGGGATTGCACTCTAGTATACCATACTTATCCAACATATTATGTG
Organism: Lygodium microphyllum; assembly: GCF_053477565.2. Classification (NCBI taxonomy): domain Eukaryota; kingdom Viridiplantae; phylum Streptophyta; class Polypodiopsida; order Schizaeales; family Lygodiaceae; genus Lygodium; species Lygodium microphyllum. The sequence goes on along the minus strand of NC_141153.1, from coordinate 6,377,858 downwards.
CATATTGCTTTTGTAACATCCAGATTCCTTGAGGTGTTCATATGACTTCAATACCAATGAAAATTTTCATCTCTTCTAGATCTTGTATTTGAAACTCTTTCTACAATATAGATTTGATCTCATCAATCCCATATGTATCATCACTTGTAATGACCAAATCATCTATGTAAACCACCAAAATCACATATCCTTTCTCTGTCTTCTTGCTAAACAAGCTATGATCAACTTTACCCATTTGAAAGCCAAGTCTCTGTAACTACGAGCTGTATATAATTCTAGTTGATCCATGTAGACTTCTTCCATCAAATCACAATTCAAAATGCATTCTTTGCATCCATTCGATATAAGTTTCAACCTTTGGATGCAGCCAATGCAATGATTGTCTGTACAGTTGCCATCTTTGCAATAGGACTAAAAGTCTCTTCATAGTCTAGCCCATATTGTCGAGCATAACCCTTCACAACTAACATGGCCTTGTATCTTTCAAGTGAGACATCTGATTTGCATTTGACTTTGTTGAGGGCTGAATTGACTTGTTTTTTTTTGTTGATTTTTATTATTTTTATGAGCTGATTGACTGATTTTGAGGGTTTATTGATTATTTTTAATTTAGTTTGGAAGTTTTTTGGAATGTATTGGGATGGGTTGAGTATGTTTGAGAAGCTCATAATGATTTTTGGTTGAGATATGATGTTATGATAGGTTTTGTAATATGTCTGTTTAGTTCTGATAAGGTCCGTTTTACCTTTGTTTTGATCTAACTTCTTTTTGTTTGTGAGATTGAGATTGTAAATGAGTCTTTTGAGGAGTGATTGAGAGTGTGTTCAAAGGTTTTGGATGGTTTGAAGTGGTTTTGGTTTGAGTTGTATGGTTTTAATACCTTTTGTTGACCTTTTGTAGTGTTTTGTAGAGTTTTTGTATCTATTTCATAAGCCTCTGTTTACTTCAGTATGTGGTCTAATGGATGGACATTTAGCTTGAAGAATATTTTGCAATCTTAGAAGAGGAAGAATACAAGCTCAAAATAGCTTGAAGAAGTAGCTAAAGAATACTTAAAGTGAAGATTGCAATGACAGTGATAGTAGTGAATTTCCAAGGGACATTATAGTGACTCTAGTGAGCCTTCATATCAAACATACCTCTTGGGAGGGGTATCCATAACCAAGAGAGAATTATTGAGAGTAATTATTGATTATTATCATGTACTATTGAGAGAGTATGTGTGAGAGAGATAGAGTATGAGAGATAGCTAATTTTTATGAAGAAACATTATATCTAATTGAGAGAAAGACTATGAAGACTATGAAGACTATGAAGGTGATGAAAGATGAATACTATGTGATGAATTTCATTCTTTCCTTTGTGTCCTTTTAGTTATTTCATGGTTTGTATGAAGAATGTGAAGAATATGTTGAAGATTTGTTGTGATAAATCCACTGGAGATGTACTATATGATGTTGCATGAAGATTTGTGAAGATCTTCCTATGGTTGATTAAAATATAAAGAACATGCTTGTCGATGTAAAAAGATAGATTTTCTTGTAGTAGTTTCTCTATTTTTCTTGGTGTTCCTCTTAGGGCTCCATGTCTTTGGTGCAATGCCGAAAAAATCCACCATCAATAAGTACCACCAAAGACTGAAAAGGGAAAAAGTGGCACCATTGAAGAGGAAGAAAAGCAATGGAATATTATGGAATTCATGTCATCTGTTGAAGAATTGGATATCTTCATTTTCCAAAGCCACTTTCTATAAGAAATGCATTCCAAAAACATATCACTATCTTGATGTGAACTTTGTGTGACATACTAATCCCATTGTCTTCTTTGAAGCTATAGAAAGTTCTATCACAATAGCCAATTGTTTCCCACAAAATTGAAGAGCAAAGCAAAAACAGAGAAAATGACCATCCATGGGAGATTTGGCCTTCATTGAAGAATTTTCAAACATTATCAAGTGGGAGATTGTGAAGAAGCTTCAGGAGTTGTGGTCAATAGAAGTTTATAAGAATAAGAAGGAAAAGAGTTGGAATGTATTCGTGGATGCTCAACAATAAAATACGTGGGATGTCAAGTGCATTGATAACCTTCTATTTATCCAATTGGCAACTCATCGAAAGCTAGTAGACAGAGTGTTCTTCATAACCTATACTATTTAAACCCTCTGAATTTGGTATTATGAAGACAAGGGCACTATGGCAATCCTCAAAAGAATGAATTTTGATATCTTTAGAAGTGAATATCTTCTCCTTTGCAATGGAATGAAAGTTGAATTCAGAGGCATTGAAAAGAAGTAGAAAAAATGTTGGCAAGAGAGTCCTCTAGACATTGAAGCCCTTTTGATTTTGTTTTATTGAGTACATATAAATTGGGTGGAGCTAACTCCTTGATGAATGATGTGATGAAGAGGCAAGCACTAGAACAAATCCAAAGGTATGTGAGGAGAGAAGGAAAAAATCAAAGCCAAGAATAAGCTAGCAGTAGAATCTTACTTTGATGCCCTTGTGGCACTCTTTGAAGAAGCCCCCATGGTGAATCAAGTTCCCCTTCCTAGCTAGATCCATCCTAGAAATATTGATGATAGGCTAGCGAATGTAGTCCCATTGTCAATCTTTAAGGGAAAGTACAATGAAGACCTTGATCTTCATGTAGTTAAGTTCATTGTAATATGTGTAGCCAACAATGCCAAAACCCCAAAGCATTGGTTGGCAATATTCCCCACTATTTTCAAAGGCATGGCATTTCAATGGTATGAGAGACAAGCAACGTGAACTTTTAGTACATGGGACAACCTTAAGGTAGCCTTTCTCACACCAAATTTAGGTGTGAAGGTTTTGAAGAGCGGATGCAAGAGGAGTTTATGAACCTAAGTCAATCCTTTGGTGAATGGGTGGAAGCATATATCTCTAGAATAGAATCCATATTGAAAAAATGGACCAACTATCACTTGGATGAAGGCATCCACCAAAAGGGAGTTTTTCTTAGAGGCCTACAACCAGAAGTTTGTAAGTTTGTGGAAACGAGAAGACATGTTAACCTCCAAGCTGTAGTGGAAGGTGTGAGACTATATAATGAAGTTAAAGCATGGCTATTGACGATCTCAAAAAGAGGAGTCTTACCTCCTCCCATGCTAGGAATGGTATACCCACCAAATGCAACACCAGGGACTGTTCCCTACCCCTACCCTCATGTAAACACTGCTGCAGTATAATGTACTAAATCCATAGTGGCTGCAAATAGTAGTACCTCAAATGATGGTTTAACCACAACAAAAGTGGCCTCAAATAGTTCCCCCAATAGAAACTCAACAACAACAGTGGAACCCGACCAACTAGAACCAACAACCACTAGTCTCAACAGGAGCTTTGAATCAGAATTAGAATAGAGGGCTCTCTGGACCAACTCAACTAGTCTATACAATGATTACAAAGACTTCCTAAAACCCTACTACAAGTACTCCAAGAGGAGAAAATTTGAAGGATTATTTGTCTAATTCCATTGCAAGAATCAATAAAGAGCTTATAGATGTGATTACAAAACAACTATAGACACTGAAGATGAATACTGCCAACATATCTAGTATTGCAGCAGAGGTGGAAGAGATATGATGCGATCGAATACATGGTGCAAAAAGTGCCATCATGCAGGACATTTGGCTATTGAATGTACCCAAAAATCAATTATCCCTACAACCTTCTGTTTGTATTATTTAAGGAAGAATCATATAGAATACATATGGTCGCTAAAGGAAATGCATGAAAGAAGGAAGAAATATGAGAAAGAAAGATTCAACTTGCTAGAATCCAAGATGACCACCCAAGATATTGAACCAAAGCCTAAAGTGTTTGGCCCTAATTTTAGCCCAAATATTTTTTCCTCTCAAAGTTACAGAGGAAGACATTTTGGCAGTGGTAGAGATCAAAAGTGGAGTGTTACAGATCTAGAGAAAAGAGACATATTTCACCAAATTGTCAAAACCCTAGAAGGCCCATGGACTACAAGCCCTTATGAAATCGATGCACGAGAGAAGGACACACTGCAAAAGACTATTCCAACCGTAGCTCTTGTGAAAGCTAACACCACTGATAATCAACAGAAGACCCAAGAACATGCCTTCAACTTGGTGGAATTGGAAGTTGCCACAATAACTTTTGCTAAGAAAAGAGAACCCACAATTCCAAAATAGAATATTCCCTTGGCCAAAACAATGAAGTTTGATCTTCCAAAAGTGAAAGAGAACAGTACAAAATAGAACAGTGTAGTATAGGGGTTAGTCCAATGCCATAGAAGGATATAGAGGTAGTTACAAAAGCAAGACTAGGGGTCCAAGAGATAAACAATGCAGAAGTACATCCAATAAGAGAAGAAGTTCAGATATTTCCACTGCTACAAGAAATAGAAAATATGAAAGTGGGTGTGATCCCATTCCCTAGAGCTGACTAGAGAAGCCCGTGGATCCTATCAAAAAGTATGACTTGGTTAAAGACATGGACATCTTCAAACCAAACCTGACATTCTGAGAGTTGTTAATGTTGTTCCCCAATTGCCGAAAGAAATTTAAAAGTATACTAATAGGAAGGTGTTGCCTAAGCATTGCCCCCACAACTAGCACTAAGCCTAATAAAGCCCTAGAGCTAGCAAAAGAAGTGGATATGATCAATGCCTTCCTAGATCCCAGTACCCCAGAGATTGGCATTTGGATTGAGGAATGTTTTATTATATATGTATTGATTGATGGAGACTCATCAATGAACATAATGATGGATGCGACAATGAAGGATCTAGGCATGCAAAGTATGAAGCCTACATAATGGCTTATTAGACTAGTAGACCAACAAAGAAAAATTAAGCTTTTGGGCATTCTTCCATATGTGAAGAAAACTCTCGCAAGAATAGACTATTGGTTGACCTATTTTGTGGTTAAACCAAATTTCTATGGGACCTTATATCCTTTGCTACTAGGAAGACCATGGTTTTTTGAAGCAAGAGCATGAACGGATTGGTCCAAGGGAATCTTGACCTTGGGTAGAGGACCCAACAAGGTGGTAGTAAAGTTGTATGGCTCACAAAAAGATAATGGATCCACCTCTATCAAAGTCTTAATAGACTCCTCCAATGAAGTTAAAGATGGTACACAACAGAGGAAGAAGCTGTCAAATAGATATTTTCTAAGAAAATAAAGGAAAAAAAATTACAGTGGGCACTGTAAGCCAACTCCCAAAACAAGTAAAGTCTTTGTCAATGGGGATGAATATATTCTACCTGAATTATAAATGAATTCTAAAATTACCTCTGACAGTGAGATAGAAGAATTGATGTATTTTTCTTCCTGTGTGACATGGCAACATCAGAGCCCAAGACGGAAACAAAAGTCGATATAGAAGCAGAGCCATAGATAGAAGCAGAACTAGAAGATACAATAGAGAGTCTATTTTTCTCCTAATATAGAGTCCCTTCAAAGGGAGAGCCAAAGTCTGAAGAGAATGATGATGAAATTAAAGATGAAGATTACGAAAGTGAGGTGGAGAAATCTATTCAACTTGAAGAGAATATTAACGAGGAGGAAGTCTCAAAGGCTTCAAAAAAGTTGAACATCCCATGCTATTGGACCAAATGACTCTAGTATTGTTTGGACTAGTAAATAGATTTTATCATATGCAAAGGATTTATAAGAAATGTATTAAGAAAAATAAGCCTTCCTTTAGTAGTGGCTCTTATCACCCTAATTTACCATTCTCGAGAAAGGATAATGATGATGCACCTTGCCAACAAACACAAGTCTTGCAACTTGGATGGTTCCTATTATGTGACTTTCTAGAGGCATCCTCAGTAGTTAGCTGAGTCAAGAGATAATTAACTCTCCCATAAAATTTGAAACATCCATGATACCATTTTAGCACTGCAAAGAGCTAGCCAAGCCACCATTGAAGGAAGATGCCACTTCTTCTAGTGGAGCATCAGACGAGCTAAGGCCACTCTCTTAAAGGAGTTAGATCTATACTCAAAAGCAATCCGCGGGACCTTCATTTACAAAGTGGAAGGTGAAAAGCAATTAACTTTTGTGGATGTAGATGGCACCAAACATCACCCAAAGGTGGGTATCGGTCTTCCAAAAGAGGAGTTTACAATCCTGCACGACCTACTGAAGGAGAACTCGGACATGTTTGCATGGTCATGTCAAGATCTAAAGAGGATTGATCCTACGGTGTGTCAATATCACATCGATTGAGAGCTTGATGCCAAGCCTGTAAGGCAACAACAGAGGTGCATGGTCGTATAAAGATCTAAAGGGGATTGATCCTACGGTGTGTCAACATCACATTGATTGGCAGCTTGATGCCAAGCCTGTAAGGCAACGAATGACAGAGGTGCATGAATCCAAATGACTCAGCCCTAGTGAAAGCAAAGTTATTGAAGCTCCTTGAAATTGAGTTCATCTATCCCATGGCCAATAGTGAATGGGTTTTGCCCATCGTAGTAGTATCCAAGGAGAATGGAAAGCTGTGAATATGTGTGGACTTTGGAAAAGATTCGCTTTTTATAGTGTACGGAAGCCACAGAGGCTCAATGAAAGGCTTACCATGATAGTTTCATCAAGCACAAAGAATTCAAGGAAGGTAACCTAGTCCTCATCTATGATTTGCACTTTTGCAAGTTTTCAAGAAAGCTCTAACAACACTAGATGGGCCCCTATAAGGTACTCAATGTTAACCCTAACGGCTCTATCCAAGTACAAGCCATTGATGTCTCTGATGATCCCTTCTTGATTAATGGTTACTGCATGAAGAAGTATTACCCTCCCTGGGGATCCTGACAATCATAGTCAATAGTCCCTCTCCCTCTTGGGCATCCCTCCTTCCTACTTCTTATGCTACTATTAATAGTCATCATTCTCATCTAGTTGATGTGGCAACATTCTCTTAGCCCCTCGCCTTCACATCTTGCCTTTGTTCATTTACCCTCCTATTTAATCCAACTAATGTGGTGAGATTGGATCTGATCTATGGTGTTCTACCATTTACAAGACTTTGGTCCTTGTCATGTTGACCTACTCTTCGAGAAAAGGTGAAAAAACTCTTGAGAGTAGGGTAAATTTAAAAAATAATTATTATTATTATTATGGGAGAAAAGTAAGAAATTCCCTATCATAATAGGCCTTGTTCTAAGAAAAGATGGCAAACACCTTTGGAAGAAAAGCTAGCTGTGCAAAAGGTGGAAATACCCTACAATCTAGAATAGCTAACTCCTTAAGTGGACATCCCCCAAGATGCAGTTCTGAAGTCACCTCCCTTGGTACACTGTGTTATGTGCTTAGACAGTGGCGTCTAACCCCCATCGCTGGACGACTGCTCCTACATGTTGTCCAAGTTTCTAATGTGTTGCCTACCTCCTTGGGTCCATCTCTTCATCACCAAACATTATTTGAAATCATCGATAAGATGAAGCTACTCTTGATGACAAACCCTTTGAGTGATGTGAGCTTTCATCCTAACCGGATGGCGATGTAAGTATGGGTTGGCCTCCTATACCTATCAATAGAGCATGAGACAGAGAGGTGTTGACTGTGACTGATGTTTCCTTCAATCAAATATGAGAGGTGAGGATTGAGCGATGTTATGATACTCATGCCATGTATGTTTCTATTTCCCTATGCACACACAGGATGGGCCTCTGCCATCACCACTGGACACATCCCTTTGTTCTATGCACTACACTACAAGGCTCCCTGGCCTGCCTTCTCGCACCTATGTCAGATGGGTTGAGATGCACTAATGCACCATCAATTATGCATGTTGGCATACTCCCGTCATATCATTCTCCTTGTTGATTTCTCAACCACAAGGTGCAAGATATGGGTTCTTCTTCATTTCTCTCTAAGAGTGACGTGAGTCGTGGGGCGAGAGACTGATGTATCATTCTCACATGAGTGCACGTTGAGTTAAGTGTTGTGTTCTTTGTCTCACTGACAACTTAACAATTCTCCATCAACGATGCTACCTCCTTCAGTCATGTTGCATGGTCCGAGATGAGGATTGAGTGATGTTATGTCACTGGTGCCACATATGTTTCTATTTCCCTATGCACACACAAGATGGGCCTCTGCCATCACCACTGGACACATCCCTTTGTTCTGTTCACTGCAGTACAAGGCTCCCTGGCCTGCCTTCTCGCACCTATGACAACTGGCCCATCTGTAGGCTGATGCATATCATAAAGTAGCTTATGCAACCAAGCTACCTCACATGCAGCCATTGCTGCACCCGTGTACTCAACCTCTGTGCTCGACAAGGCAACTGTAGGCTATTTCTTGCTGCTCCAAGTGACTGCAGCACTCCCAAAAGAGAACACATATCCATTGGTAGATCTTCTATCACAAATACTACCATCCCAATCAACATCAGTGTATCCATGCAAATGTATCTGAACCCCAGTCTCATAAAATAGTCCATATTACAATGTGGATTTCACATACCTGAGTATGCATCTAGCCGCATCCAAATGCAGTTTCCTTGGAGCCTGCATAAACTGACTTACCATTCCAACAACATAGCTCAAATATGGCCTAGTAATAGTCATAGGGTCTTCCAAAAGCTCACTTGCATCTGTGCTCAGCTTCACATTCTGCTCCAAAGGAATTGAAATAGGCTTACAGCCTGTCATCCCATATTTGGACAGCATGTCCAATCCATACTGCCTCTGCAAGATTCGTATCCCACTTGGTGATCTAATCACCTCAATGCCCAAGAAATAATGCAGCTCTCCCAAATCCTTCATCTCAAACTTCTGCTTCAATAGCATTTTCACATGAATGATATCTTCATCACTATCACCTGTCATAATCAAATCATCAACATAAATGACAAGTAGCATAATACATTTCTCTATTTTTCTCACATAAAGTGAGAAATCTGCCTTGGAAATCTAAAAGACAATAGTAACAAGATATTGCCTTATCTTGTCAAACCATGCTCTAGGTGCTTGCTTCAAGCCATACAAGGCTTTCTTCAACCTGCAAACAAACTCAGGATGAATAGCATGCACATAACCTAGTGGCTGCTCCATATAGACCTCTTCTTGCAAATCACCATGCAAGAATGCATTTTTTACATCCATCTGATGTAAAGACCATCCCTTTGATGTTCCATAGCAACGACTGCTCTTACGGTTGCCATCCTTGCAACCGGACTGAATGTTTCTTCATAATCAATGCCATATGTTTATGCATACCCCTTGACTAATAATCTTGCCTTGTATATCTATTCACAGAACCATCTGCATTGCGCTTCACCTTATAAACCCACTTACAACCAATTGCATTCTTATCTTTAGGCAAAGGTACCAATTCCCATGTAGCATTTGCTTCCAAGGCATCTATTTCTTCATCCATGGCTTTCTCCCATTTTTCTTTTCCCATGGCTTGCTCAAAAGAAGTGGGTTCTTGTTCCTATATCACTTTGACCATATAGGCATAGTGAATGGCTATAAATCCATCATATTTCAGCCTATCCACAGGATATCTAGCTCTGGTAGACCTGCGCAAAGTAGGTTCACTCCCAGGTGCTCTCAAAACATCCCTAGTCTTCCTTACTCCAGGTGTAACAATAGAAGGAATACCCAACTCATCATCAATGCTCTATTCTGAGCCACTAGATTCACCATCCACATAAGAGTGACCTGCATTCACATCAAACATGGGTTGATCTATCTTCTCTTTTCCTTTTCGTGATATTTGCATACCAATATCTGCATTGCTTTAAGAAGATTCTCCTGATCTCAATCTGCATGTCCATGGCAAAGAATGTGAACCACTGCTAGAGGACACTCCAGGTCCACTAATATCTTGTGACTGCTGCTGTGAATTCTGTGCAGCATTACCATTTTGTGCATCTATATTATCAATTACATTTACTGGTTTATATCAGCTACTCATCTCATAAAAAACAACATCTCTGCTTACTGTAAACTTACGAGTGGAAGGGTTATAACATCTATACCCTTTCTGTTGCAGAGAGTAACCAATAAAGATGCACTTCTCAGCTTTTGGATCCAACTTGGATCTCAACTCATCTGGCACATGAACATAGGCAATGCAACCAAAAATTTTCAAATGAGAAATATCTGGTTTTCTACTAGTATACCTCTCCTCTGGAGTCATGCCATGTATTGCTGCAGTGGGAATCATGTTCATTATGTAGACTGTTGTAGCAACTGCCTCAGCCCAGTAAAAATCTGGCAGGTCTTTTTCATTGAGCATGGCACGAGATACCTCTCCAATATGCATGTTTTTTCTTTTTGCAATTCCATTTTGCTGTGGGGTATGACTACATGAATATTGCTGCTTTATGCCATGCTCTTGCAAGAACCTTGCAAACTCATTTGAGAGGTACTCTCCCCCTCCATCTGACCTTAGGTATTTTATTTGCAGGCCTGTTTCTTTTTCAACCATAGCTTTAAGAGTTTTGAAATGCCCAAAAACTTCACTTTTCTTTTTCATAAAATACACCCAAACTTTTCTGCTATAGTCATCAATAAAAGTGACAAAATAATGATAGCCTCCAATAGATGCAGCTTTAGTAGTCCACACATCAGAGTGGATTAATTCCAATGGCTTCTTACTCTCTTGAACATGTCTAGGAAATGGTTTCCTTGCCTGTTTTCCAAATTGACAGGCTTCACATACCTTATGCATTTCTGCAATCTTGAATTTAGGCAATCCTACAACAATATTTTGGGCTTGCATTGATTTAAGTCGTTGTACATTAACATGACCAATGTGTTTATGCCAGATATCAATATCTGCAACTACACATGTCCCATGTGCAAACATTGCTGCACTCAATTCAGGCATGTCTGCATCCAACGTAAACATTCTACCCTTCTTCTTTCCTTTTGCTATCAAGTGACCTTTATTTTTCATATCCTCAACAAAGCATCCATGAGGATTAAATCTGACCTGCAAGCCCTGCTCAACCATTTGACCAATAGAAACCAGGTTCTTGGTGATATTCGGGACATGAAATACATCCGACAGGTATTTCTTTTTCCCATCCTGCATACACAAAGGAATTTTTCTAATCTTCACAATAGTATGTGCAGTATCATCACCAGTCTCCACAAATCCTGGTTTTTCCATTTTCCTTGCATCCTGCATCCATTTTGCATGACCTATCATGTGGTTTGATGTGCTTGAGTCAACATACCACACATCGTTGCTTTCTTCTACACTTGTCACAGAATTGGTCATGTGCTGCACCATAAACAAATGCTCATTTCTGTCATCACATTATCTACTAGAAGATGCATAATTCCCTTGTTGCAATTTTCCATTCATGATGTCATTCTGCTTTTTATAGCAGTCTTTAGCCATATGACCCATTTTGCCACAATAGTAGCATTCAACATTGTTGTTCGCATTTTTTCCTCTTTGCCATCCACCACAACCTCTTTGGCTCCCCCTGCCTCTAGAGTTACCACATCCTCCTCCATAGAACTGGTTTTCTTGAGTTTACTACATATTCTGATTTCTACCATGGCCTCCAGATCGGCCTCCTCTACCTCTGCCTATACCTCTTCCAGCATTTGAGTAGAAGACAGCTTCTTTTGAAGTTCCTCCTGAAGAAGATGCACCACCATTTCTCTGCTCCTTAGAAATGAGAAGAGCAATCAACTCCTCAAAATCAGAAAATCTTTCACGGACGGAAATGGATGTTCGGAACTGTGCATAATCCTTTCTTAGACCATTCAAGGTCACAGAAACTAAATCATCACCTTCCACTGGCGACCCAATGGAAGCAAGTGAATCTGCAATCTTCTTCACCTTCATGTGGTAGTCATTGATGCTCACACTTTCTCTTTGCACATTGTGCAACTCTTGCTTGAGCTGCATTTTCCTGGCTTGCGTATTTGTGCTATACATTTTTGACAAAGTATCACATGCCTCCTTTGGCATACTTGCATTCTGAATATGCACAATCATAGAGTCTGAAATACTGATAGACAGCCAGTACATAACTTTTCTGCTCATGCCATCCTTTAAATGCCTACATTTGTTGTTGATTGGGAACATCAGGAAGAACTGGTTCTTCTTCATTTCCTGCAACAATTTCCCAATATCCTTTTCCCATAAGGAAATTCGTCATTCTAAACTTCCATGCTTAGAAGTTGTTCTTGTCAAGCTTTTTAGTGACAATCTGTGAAAGAGAATCAGACGCCATTACAGAACACTGCAAAAAATTTTGTCACTGCAAAAAACATAGCTTCAGTCTCACAAGGGAAAATTTGCAAAACTGACGAAAGTGGTATTTGACCACACAATCACTTTCTAGTGGCAATTTTGCATCAACATGCAACAAGGATGATTCTGTAACTCCCAATGTCTCTGCGCACAAGCATACGATGCAATTTCTATGGTAACTTTTCACCAACTTGTAGAACAACGGTCACACAGCAAAAAATTGGGCCTTTTCCTGAGTGTGTGCGGAAAACTTTCGCCTCCAAAACAGGTCCCGAAATGGCCTCGAATCAAAAAAACAGGGCAACCAAGGGCTAAAGCACTATCCCGCAGCATATACTGCCCTCTTGCTACACCGCGAAGGGCGTCTTAATCTGAGACAATGCACTCTTGCACTTTCCGGCTATGCTATCTGCAGAGGCTTGCTCCCAAACTCAAAAAATGAAAGCAATGTTGGGGTAAAGGCGCCTCCGCCATGCCGCCTCGTGTATTACTACACTGACAGTACCCGCCACTGCACACTGCAGGTGGTGGGCACCCATCACGTCACTGTATTCTTTACATTCATTTTAGTGACTAGTAAATAAAGGAAGGCCCGATCACACATTGTGACTGTTGGAGTTCCCATTTCTTGTCTCTCTCTTTCTTGCTCTTGCTCTCCCGCCATAGCTCGCGTGCAAGCTTCGATCCTTCTCACCTTTCAACCGGTATCAGAGCTTGGCTTTCTCTTGCTCGAGCTCGACTCGGTGCTTCTCTACCTTCGCATCAACTCCCTTCACACATTGGATCTCCATCCCGGCAGCCATATCCGATCTCCCCGAGCTCCCGTCACTCCCCGGCTTCCCGAGCACCTTCCCGGCCTATTGAGGCACCTTCAAGGCATTGGTACTAAGGTATTTGATCATTCTTTCAAGGTTTTATTTCAGTCTACAGGTTGCAAACAGCAAGGGCAGCCATGGCTTCAAACCCTTGAAGCTTATTCCCCTCATAGTGTGCCTTACACTTATCAAGGCTCAAAGAGGCTTGTCATAGGCCTTTGATAGGCACTTCTTGAGCCCCCCATTACCCCCTTTCAGCCCATGTGGAGCAGCAGCAAGTTCAGCACCAACAGGGCAGATTGTGCCATTTTTTCCAGGCTGTTCACACTCGTCTACTTCAGCTCCAAACTTGGCCATTGCTTCTTGCTCTCTACCTTGATCAAGAGGGCTATTAGACTTCATGTTTGATGTCATTCAAGCTTTGGGCATTAGTATTGATCATTTGGGGCTGATTTCTTCAGATTTGGGACTGTCATAAACTGTCATAACAGGCTGAAAATAGGGCAGCACCATTGGCATTAGCATTTGTTGCTTACACTCCATTCCAGTTGTGCTATTTGATGCTCGTATGCAGTCTACTTGATGCGCAAATGCCTTGGGAATGTATGCACATGACTATGCCATGATTTTGGCCTAGAATATTGGCTGATTTGGGACTATCATTTACTGTTATACAGTGCTAGAAACAGGGCAACCACACTTGGCATTGGCATTTGATGCTTATACTCTACTCTGGTTACCTTGTTTGATGCCCATATGCAGCCTACATGATGCCTAGTGCCTTGGGAATGTATGCACATGATTATGCCATGATTTTGGCCTGAAATATTGGCTGAAATTTCTCAGTTTTGATAGTCAAACTTGGCTGTAATAACAGTGGGCTGAAGGTACTTTGGATGCTTTGTCACTTACCTATTGGTACCGGATGTATGCTTTGGGATTTGCCATCATGTATCTGGCATTTGGGGACGACTTTGAGCTCATGTTTGAATCTATGGAATGTATTTGAGCTACGCATAAGCTCCGTCTTGGTTGGTATTCACTGGCATTTGGACCGACTTGGCATGCTCTTGGACCACTTATGCCTCATGTCTATGCTTGACAGTTAGGCTTCATACATTACATGCTTTGGTTCATGATATATGCCGCTTGGTTCGTCTATGCTTTACCGACATTGAGAGCTTTGCCTTGGATGTATTTGAGCATTTCTGACTCAATTTGATCATTTACTTGGTTGCTTCCATCAGTTGCTTTATGTATGTCATGCTCTTGGGATGCGTATGACACATTGACTTGGTCACTTGTCACTGGTACTTTGTCTTGGGTTGCTTGAGCCCTTGAGCTCGTTTGTATGCCTTTTGTGCCAGTGGGAGCATCTTGCATGCTTACTTGACCTTGAGCAGGGATTACATGCTATTGGAGCAGTTACATGTATTGGAGCAATCTATGTCATTGAGCAAATATAGATGTATTGAGACTTTGGGATTATACTCCGACAATTGGATGTTGCATTGAGTATATGTCTTGGTTCACAGGATGCTTATGAGCTGAGTCTCAGTTTTGGATCCACTTTCCTTTGAGCAGACACCTATTTGTGTCAGGTTTTGGCAGTTGCAGGTACATTTTGCATGGATTGTCTAGGGGTGTGCCTCTTACTGGTAGATGCTATTTGACATCTCTCGGTGTTATGCTCATGTATTTTCACTGTCATTTGGCTTTGCTTTGTCCTCTTTATGCCGGCTTTGGACCTAGCATTGTTTAGTTGACATTAGATCCAGTTTTGGGACAGTTTGCTCTCATTATTGCAATTCTGAAATTTATTACAGCAAGCATTTATTGGTGGACTGAGCAGTATTTTTTATGCTGAAATTTCCTGATTTGGTGTACCGCACCTAGTATTAAGTGGGCAGCATCTTTTGGCACACTTTTCTTGCCATTTGGAGCTCATTTCAGTGGATTTTGGGCATTTTCTGCAGTAAAACCGCCAGCAGTTTTACATTGTATGTGCATTTCCAGCCTACATTATGGCGTCCTCTTCGATTGATAATGCCATATTTAACATCACAAAGTTGGATGGTACCAAGTATTCTTATTGGAAGAGTCAAATTTGGCAGGTCTTGGTGCAGAAATCTCAGATTAAGCCACTTCGGTTGAGCGGGGAGCAGCTTGAAACTATGGACAATGACGACTGGCTTGAACTTGATGAGCTATGCAAGTCCACGATTGTATTGTCTCTCACTGAACAGGTACATTTGTAATGTATTTGAGGAAGCACAGAGTGCATGGGATCTATGGAATAAGATCAAGAATCTTTATGATAAGAAAAGTCCGGCGAGTCAGATGTACTGGTTGAAGCAGCTTATGGATCTGCGCATGAAGGATAATGCGACTATGTCTCCTCACTTGAGCCAGTTCCATGCTATACTGAAGAACCTGACTTCACAGGATATCACCTTTGGAGAGGAAGTAACTCCTCTTTTCTTGCTTGGGACTCTGAATGAGTCATGGGATGTATTCCGCACTGCCCTATGTTCCTCTAATGCTACTCTGAAACTGAATGATGTTGAGAGTGCTCTTCTGCAGCAGGAAGAGGTTAATCGCAAAAACTTGGATGCCTCTCGTGTTTCACATGCTTTGACAGTTAGAGGCAGGAATGACAGGAATGAACGTTGGAATGGCCGTGGCTGTGACTCTCAGAAGGGTCAGTCTAAATCTCGTGGAAAGTCGCGTAATAAGTCGCGTGGACGCAACGCTAATGTCACTTGCCATCATTGTGGGAAAAAGGACCATATCAGACCACAGTGTCATGAGTTGCGCAATGAGAAGTGCAAGGATAAGGGGAAAGAGAAAGTGCAGGAGAAGTCCTCTGATCGTAGCATAATACCTGTGAAGTCCAGCGTCAAGATTGAAGAAATTAATGTCACGCAGACCGAGGATTCCGATGGTAGTGATGAGTTCATACTTGCAGCTAGTTCTTCTGATGCCTCACACTTGACTGAGACACCTAGTATGTATGCACAGTGCTGGTTATTGGATTCAGGTGCGTCCTTCCATGTGACGCCTTACCGTGAGTGGTTTCACTCTTACCGTACTGTATCTAGATCAGTCAGACTTGGAGATGACAGGTCTCTTGATATTGTGGGCTGTGGGGATATTCAGTTGTAGTTTTCCACTGGCAGTTCCTTTTTGCTCAGGGATGTACGTCATGTACCTGCGCTTACGCGCAGTCTTATGTCTATAGGACAGTTGGATGATGCAAGGTTTCATGTCTATTTTGGGGATTCTGCCTGGAAGATTACCAGAGGCAGACTTGTGCTTGCTAGAGGCGCCAAGGCTGGCAGCCTCTATCCTCTTGTTGTATCTGGGTCTTCTATAGACCATGTTTTGGCAGTGGGCTCTATCCCACATGTATCACTTTGGCATGCCCATTTGAGGCATATGTCTTTGAAGGGAATGAAAATGTTATCTGGTTTGCAATATCTTCCGCCTTTGGACTATGCACGTTTTGACTCGTGTGATCATTGTCTTTATGGTAAGCAAAATAGGTCTACGCATAAGAAATCGGGTAGGCCATGCATGAGTGAGCCCTTGGCTTTGGTGCATTCAGATGTTTGTGGGCCCATGCCGTGTATGTCTATGGTTGGCGCGAAGTACTTTGTTACCTTCATTGATGATTTTTCTAGGAAAGTATGGGCTTATCCCATAAAGCAAAAGTTCGATGTCTTGGCAGTCTTTCAGCGTTGGCTTGCTCTTGTTGAGAACCAGATTGGGTATAGGATGAAATGCCTTAGGACTGACAATGGGGGAGAATATGCCTCATGTGCTTTTGAGTAGTTTTGTGATGACAGGGGTATTAAGCGTCAGTTGACCGCCCCTTACACCCCCGCCCATAATGGTTTGGCTGAGCGCATGAACAGGACTATTCAGGAGCGTGTCCGCTCTATGCTTAGCCATGCAGGCCTATCACAGAGCTTTTGGGCTGAGGCAGTTAGTACGACAGTGCATGTCATAAACCGATCGCCTTCTAGTGGATTGGATTTCCAGGTTGCAGAGGAATTTTGGGCTGGTAAGCCACCCTCTTATGCGCATCTCCGTGTCTTTAGATGTGAGGCATTCTGCCATGTGCCCAAGGACAAGAGGAGTAAGTTGCATCCAAAGAGCATTAAATGCATCTTTCTTGGTTATGGTGATTCAGGAGAGATGGGCTATCGCCTATGGGATCCGCAGGCACGGAAAATAGTACGTAGCCATGATGTAGTCTTCCATGAAGACAAGATGCACAGGCAGCCTGAGAAGGTGGTTGAGATCCGCAGAGTGATCTTTCAGGAGGAGCCTAGAGCTCCTACACAGCCAGTTGGACAGCCTACAGCTGCAGCAGATGCTCATGGTCAGGGTGTTGGACAGGCAGCTGGGTTGGTAGCAGAGCCTGCAGTGAGACGATCTGCTAGAGACAGACGTCCACCCGATAGATTTCAGCCCTCTATGCATTATGTTTTGGTTACAGATGCAGGAGAGCCTTTCACTTATGATGAGGCTATGCACAGGGGTGACAGTCACTCTTGGGAGAGGGCTATGCAATTTGAGATCGACTCCTTGTATAAGAATGAGACTTGGGATTTGGTTGCCTTGCCTAAGGGCAAGAAGGCTTTGCCATACAAGTGGGTGTACAAGCTGAAAAGTACCCCTGGATACCCCAAGCCGGCATACAAGGCTAGATTGGTAGCAAAGGGTTTTCAGCAGGAACATGGTGTAGACTTTGATGAGGTCTTTTCTCCTATGGTTAAGATGACCACCCTGCACTTGGTCTTGGCTTTGGTTGCTCAGCTTGACTTAGATCTATATCAGATGGATGTCAAGACGGCTTTCTTACATGGGGACTTGCATGATGAGATCTTTATGGAGCAGCCTAAGGGCTTTGTAGAACCTGGCAGGGAGCACCTAGTGTGCAAGTTGAAGAAAAGTATTTATGGCTTGAAGCAGGCACCTAGGGAATGGTATCATAAGTTTGATGCCTTTATGCAGTCACAGGGCTACAACAGGAGTGCTATGGATCCGTGTCTTTACACAAAGAAAGCCCGTGATGGTTCATTGCTTATTTTGGTACTCTATGTGGATGATATGCTGATACCAGGGAAAGCACATGATGAGCTAGATGCTCTTAAATCTTAGCTAAAGAAGAGCTTTGAGATGAAGGATTTGGGACAGGCCTCTCACATACTTGGTATGCGCATTAGACGCGACAAGCATCAGGGACTCCTCTACTTGTCACAGAGGGAGTATATTCATAAAGTCCTTGAGCACTTTCGCATGCAGGACGTAAAGCCTATTAGCTGTCCATTGCCTTCTTATGTGAAGGTATCACAGGCCGATTGTTCGCAGACAGATGAGCAAAGGGCCGAGATGGCCCAGATCCCTTATGCTTCAGCTGTGGGTAGTTTGATGTATGCCATGATAGCCACTCGTCCAGATATTGCCTTTGCAGTTGGTGTTGTGGCACGCTATATGGCTACACCTGGCAGGAAACATTGGAATTCCATGAAGGGTATCATGAGGTACGTGAAGGGCACAACATATATGTGTATTTTCTATGGCAGCCAGGATACAGGGGTCGTGGGGTACACTGACTCCGATTATGCAGGACATGCAGATAGTAGGAAGTCCACGTCTGGCTATGTATTCACCTATGTTGGAGGTGCTGTCTCTTGGATGTCCAGGGTTCAGAAGTGTACGGCTTTGTCTACCACTGAGGCCGAGTATGTTGTAGCCAGTGAGGCTTGCAAGGAGGCCATATGGCTAGGCCGTCTAGTTGCTGACCTTGGGATTGATGCTATACCTACACTCCATTCGGATTCTATGAGTGCCATTCAATTGGCTAAGAATCTGGTCTTCCATGAGAAGACGAAACACATTGAGGTGAGGTATCACTTCATACGTGGTGTCGTGGAGGACAAGTCTGTTGACCTTGTCAAGATCTCCACTGACGAGATTCTTGCATTTCTGCTCACGAAAAACCTCACTACTGAGCACTTTGCCTTCCTCAAGAGATTGATGGGCATTGGATGAGATGTTGCCTTTCCTCATCCCTTGTACCTATGTACAGTTGTACTGTCTTTTTTCTTTTCTTTTCTCTCTCACTGGGGCAGATTCGCCTTTAAGTGGGAGGTTGTTGGGGTAAAGGCGCCTCCGCCGTGCCACCCCGTGTATTACTACACTGATAGTACCCGCCACTACACACTGTAGGTGGCGGGTGCCCATCACGTCACTTTATTCTTTACATTCATTTTAGTGACTAGTAAATAAACGAAGGCCCGGTCACACATTGTGACTGTTGGAGTTCCCATTTCTTGTCTCTCTCTTTCTTGCTCTTGCTCTCCCAGCATGCAAGCTTCAATCCTTCTCACCTTTCAAGCAACACTAGTCCTCTTACCAGATAACCGCAAACTTGGTTTGCTTTCTTGAGCTCCTTACCACGAACCAGGCTCTGATACCATGTCAAGATTGTGAGAGAGAAGGAAGGAGTCTCACTTGTAGCTTTCTCACTTACACAATGAGGGAATACACACAAAGGTGGAGGCTGAAAACAGTTTTGCTCTTCTTAGTTGTGTAAGCCAAAAAAGAACGCTTGTACAGAGAAATAGAAGAACCCTATATATGGGTCTCAAACGAAACTCAACTAACTAAGATAGAGCCACGAACTAGAGTAGATAAGGATAGATGTCATCTAGCTATTATTCATGGGCAGTGTACCAACTGCATCTGCAGCTAACAAGTCGGTGACATAAATGCACAACTGTCACCCTGGCATATCACGAGTGGAGCTCGATATCTCAACAATATATGTGTCATGTCTTAAGTGTGGGGACACAACGATTTGGGTATCATCAAGTACTAGGCTGCTGATTAGACAAACCAATCCATTGACAAGATACCCATGATCTTTTCCTTCTTTTAGAAAATTTTTCTTTTTACATCCTATTTGTCTGACGCCAAATTCACAATATTCATTTTTGTATATTTGTGGATATTTTTCTAAGTGATTTTTGCTATTTTTCCATGTGAACACGCTCTCTTCTCATCGAAATGGTGTTTTGTTTAGATAACCTTGAGACGCTTGTCCCATTGGACCTTTTTCCTTCCCTCTGTTTCAACACATGAATCTCATGTTATTATATTTTTATTGTGTTTTTAAACATATTTTTTATGTTTTTTCATGCGAACGTATCTTTCTTACACCAGAATGACATTTTGATCTAGTAGCCCAATCAAACACCTCTCCTCTAACATTTTTCCTTTTCATTGCCCTCTGTTTCGAGTAGTGAATCTTCTCGAACTAATTTTTGGTCCACTTTTCGTGTGTATTTTAACTATTTTTTTCACATAAATCCTCTCATTTCTCACCGAATCTATGTTTTCTTTTGCTTGTCCTATTAGTTTTATCAAACTGACTACTTTTTCTTTTTCATGTACTTTGCTTTGGTAAAGGGATTTTTCATTATTAATTTTTTATTCTATTTTTTGGTGTCTTTTTTAAGTTTTTCCCACGTGAATGCATGTTTTTCATGCTAGACATACTGTTTGTGTTGTCCATCCTATTTTCCCTGTTGCCCTGCCCATTTTTCATTTTTGTCTCTGTGTGTCTGCACGAATGCTTGGTTTTTGCCTTGAATTATGTGCAATCGGGTCCGTTGTCTTGTGGCTGACCCACCTGTCCTCCTTTGTTGTTTGTTCCTACCGTTACAAAATTTCTTACCCCACTCCGCACTTGTGCGTGGGACAAGGGGGAAGCCATTGTTTATTTCACACACACAAAAAAAACCCACCTTTCCACCCATTTATGTCTCCCCCTCTCTTCTTCTTCTTCTTCTTCTTCTTCTTCTTCTTCTTCTTCTTCTCTCTCTCTCTCTCTCTCTCTCTCTCTCTCTCTCTCTCTCTCTCTCTCTCTCTCTCTCTCTCTCTCTCTCTCTCTCTCTCTCTCTCTCTCTCTCTCTCTCTCTCTCTCTCTCTCTCTCTCTCTCTCTCTCTCTCTCTCTTTATGCCCAGAACCCTCTCACCATTCCCTCCCACCCAGCCCCCTACCATTCCCTACCACTCGGCCCCCTACCATTCCCTCCCAACCAGCCACCCAGTCCCCAACCCTCCCTTCCCCTTCCTCTCTTCCTCCCCCCACTGGCGCCGATGACACTCGCGCCGCCATTGTGGCACCTTGCCCATCGTCAACTTTGTTGCCTACTGCTGCCCCACCCACTGCCACCGTTGTGGTGCCCCACCCATCATCAACCTCGCCCACTATTGTGGTAGCGCCCCATCACCCATGCACCGCTACCCATCGTCATTGCTTGTGCTATAGCTGCCCCTATCTATGCCTCAATCGGGCCCAGTCTCCCTAACTCTTGCCCCCCCAACCAGCCCCTACCTCACCACTCCACCGAACCCTCGAACCACCCCACCTAACTAACAACAACCACCCTGTCTCACCCACCAACTACCCCCCCTACTTGCTCACCTTGCTCGCCCATCCAACCCCCCTACCCATCCCCATAGGAAGCCCCCTATCCACCCCCTAGTAAGCCCCCATTCCCCACGCCCTGGTAAACCCCCCCACATCCCTTCTACGCCCGTGTTCCCCTCTCACCCCATGCTAGCATGCACTCCCCTCCTCTTCTATGTGCCTATTTCCCCCCGGTTTCCATTGGTCACCCCCATTGACCACCAAACTCGACTCTAACCCCTTGCCAGGCCCCAATGTCAAGTAGTTTCTTGTATATGTGACAGGTTCTTCCATTCTGTTAGGTATTATTCGCACGCACAGGGTTTTACTGTCACGTGAGTGTGCTAATTAAGCTACTGTCCATCCACGACGACATGCATGGGCTCCCAACCGTATTGACGCATTGCCACTTTTCACATGTAGCGTAGTGGATCCAGTACATGCCTTTCTGTAATTTTAAATTATTAAAAATACCAAAAACAAAAAAAATCCAAATAAAGCATGAAAATTCAAATAAAATCTAGAAAATTCCAATAAAATAGCATTAAAATTTTAAAAATTCATTGAAATTTTTCTCAAAAATATAATCTAAAATTTGTAAATAAAAATAAAAAAATTTAAAAGTGCAATAAAACCTAAAATTTTTATTAAAAATCTCTAAAAAATCAAAAAATAATTGAAATTTTTTAAAAATCCAAAAAATTTACATGCTCCATTCTCAACCTTTTGATTGTTATTTGCATAAATATCAAATCGAACAACCAATAAAATCGAATAAAATTTAGAAAAAAATTTGTAAAAATCCAAAAAGATGTTAAAAAATTTACATGTGGTATTTTTTGTATGTTTTCCTCATGATGTAAATTTTTTGCTTAGTGGGATTGTCTTTTGGATTACTTTGAGACCGTGGTTTTCTCTCTACTATTCGATTTTTGTGTGCTCATTCAAATTATGGTGCATTCGCATACCCTACATGTATCCAAAAGTTTATTTTATTTTTGGTATACCACAAACCACCTTAAATTTGTAAAAGAAACCATTTGATCACTTTGTCACGTGCATCCATGCTTAACACACATCAATTTTAATAAAATAAAATAAATCTACCATTCACATTGCATGTGTTTCATACGCTAAATACACATTTTTACTTTGTAATAAAATAAACCAATAGTCACTATTACATGCATTGGCACAAAAGCACTCCACAACAATAATTAGTTTTAAAAAAAGAATATGCATTTAGAGACCCATGGAGTTGAGATCAAAGTTCTAGTTCATTTAACGCACCGTAAAAAGGTAATAAATTTTTTAAAGGATAAAATGAGCCACAATTTTTTTAAAGGTTAATAAGTTAAGTTAAGAAAAAATCACCCATTGATAATATTTAATAAAATTCATGTGCTATTAAATATAACTCCATCTTAATGGCATATCTCGCATCTAATCAAGGAATGCACTATGTGGGAATGAGGGGGACACAGTCCATTACTCAATCCACTGGCAAGTTTCAGTCTAGTCTTGGTTCAATTGTGTCAAGAGTGGTGTAGTTTGTGACATTCCTTCTGTTTTGATAGTCACGTTGATGTAGTCTAGGCTACTGTGTATATATTTCCTTTTATTTTCTTACTTGATATGGGGATTATGATGCTTGTTCTGTGTATTTTACGAAGCTATTGGTCGCACGTGTGTGGGTAGGTCATGCCAAATTTTTTCTAGGATGTGGTTTGCTTGAGGTGGTCTTTTGTGTTGTAGACAAATTGATCCTCTGTCAAGATCTTATTGGTTTTTTGTTTCATTGTTTTGTAGGCCTCCTCTATGTCTATTTGTGTGGTGTGTGCATTTTGTTTTTTATCTAAATGGCACCTCAAACTTCCCCCCAATCTAGTATCTTCTATTGGTCAGTTAGAATTATTCTTAGTTGTCAAAATCAGACCTTATTGCTAAGGCCCTTGTGGCTCTCTCATTGTTACTCATTCATGATGATCCCACCCTATGTGATGAATTTTTAACCTCTTATAGCAAGCAATCTAGCTCTGTTCATGTTACCACTATTCTGATGACACCTCAAGGATTAGGGAAGGATTTGTCTCTTCTCTATCTTAGAAAGACCTTTCCAGTAGGCCAACAACTCTTTTCCAATGATTCTAAAGTTCTTACAAAGACAGACCAAGGACTTATTGGATGCTAAACAGGTCATCACTACATCTAGAGTTTGTGTCTCCATGATCTCTGATCCTTTTTGGAAACAGTTGTGTCAGTTTCTTCGAGACATGTTTATATCTATCAAGAGTCTTTCTTATTACATGTCCAATGAATTATTCACTGCTTCCAAAATGGTACTTAAGGGCATACCCATTGATTAGAGTTCCTATCTCCTTGCCAAAATAAATCAATACTTTATTAAGATGACTAGGGATAATGTGACTAATGTCACATATGGTTCTTACTCGTATGTTTTCCTGACATACTCCACCCTTGCTAAGAAAATTCCACCGCCTCTTGAAAATCCTCCAATGGTTCCCCGTTCTTCTATTGAAGATTATAAACCTATCCCTGAAGATCACGATTCCCCTCCTCCTCTGGTCATTCAAAGGAAGTGCTTAAAGCAAGTGGCAGAAATAGTTCTTGCTTCCGTTCCTCTTGTATCAATCCTCGCTACATCAAGCAATACCCTTCCTGTATGCCTTCTTACACCTACCAATTTATTTAGGGCACACAGAGATGATAGTTTGGACATATCAATTCCTTATTTGCATTGCCTAGTGTCAAGAGATGCCATTCCTTTTCTTTGTAAGGACATTCAAAGTTCCATAGAGATATTAGCTACTACAGCTTGTGTTTAGCAATTGTACTCTTCTTTCCATGAGGAGATGCAACACTCCAAGGAGTTACATAAGGATAACAGTGAGATTGCCTCAGCTAAGGAAACTCTTTCCAATCTTTTCAAACAAATAGAGTCACAAAACTAGAATGCTAGAAACCCAAAAGGTGGAAATTTCCTCTTTGCAGACTCAATTGAGTGAAGCATAGGCTCAAGTAGCTACTGTTAATGAGAATAAGGATCATCCTTTTCAAGAGACCCAAGAGCTTAAAGTTTTAATTGCTACCCAAATAGTGGAGTTAGAATACCAAGATTGAGGAGTTAAAATTATAGTGATCCATTCCTCTAAGTCCTAATGTACCATCAATGTTATCTTTATTAGCTATGAACTTTTGGCTACTCTTCTTTCAAACTGGATGCATGTCCTGAGGTTTCTTGGTATTCCATGATAGAGTCTGTGGTATTGAATCAGAGACAATTGAAAGCTCCTACATGATTTCAAACTACTGACCAACTGAGGGAGGATCTGTTAGCCCATATTTCTAAGCAATTCCCTTTTGATACCTCCTTCTTTGACACTTATAATCACTGCTCTATTCTAGGTCCATCAATGCCTTCCCTTGCTTATTGTCAATAGATGGCCCACAAATCGGATTCTTATCTATGCCTACTTCAAACGACTCTCTATATTATTTCTCCTCTCCTTTTCCAACAACAAGGTGCTCCTCAAATTCCTATCTTTACTCATTGCTCATTCATTATTGATCATAATTTTCTCTCCTACTCCTTTTCCTCCACCATCTATTACACTCCTTTCCACTTTTCTAGCATATTTTCTAACTCCTTGTTATTCAATTTAGTTAAATTATCTAAATATCCATCTTTAACCCTTTCTTCTTTTTATGATTTTGCCTATCCATCCCTTCATCCCTTGGTACTTATTCATCTTCCTCCATCCACATCTTTTATTCCTAGTCCCCCTTAGATGATTAGTAGCCATCTAGTTTTGATTTGTAGATACAAAGACGAAGAGGGTGGAGCCAGACTAATTCATTGACAGGACCTCAAATTAATTGGTCTGTGATTCCAAGTGATGGGTAGACTCCTATCCAAGCTTATCATAATTATTTGCAGTGTGCCTGGATCTATTATCAATCTACTAATCCTTCAGTTAGATTAACTGGTCCTTAGCATACATGCATCGATATTCTCATAATGATCAGAAGCAAGAACAAAGTTGTACATGAATATCAATGTGAATGTTGATCCCCATCACTTAGATATCTTATATTTCCATGCTCTTTGTGTACTGAGTAGATATCTTGTCCTTGTGGAGAGGATGTGTTGGTTGAAATTCTTCAAAATCCTCCCAAGATATTTGTAGATGAATCACTTCCTATTTGTAGGTTTCAAAATCATCAAGCCTTTAAAAGAGTACATCTTTATTTATGATTTCTTTCTGGATGTAATTGGTGGATTGAGGTTTCATGGAATATCTTTTTCATTCTCCCTTATTGGGGTGTCATCCAGATTTTTCTATGTTATGTGTTAGTGTGTGGGTGTGTTTGATTTGTGTTTATTTGGTGATATGGTTCAAGAAAGAAAAAAATATTTGAAGATATTGATTTCTTGATTTGGCCAAAGTTTTGAAGACTTATAATGGAATGGGAGAACCTCTTATATCCTTTACTAATTTTTTGTTTATATTTTGAAAACTAAGAATTAGTTTATGCTTTAAGGTGTTTTCCTTTCGTCAATCTATTTGATAGATCCAAGTTATTTTGGAGATTGGTGGACTTGAGGTTTGTTTTAGATATTGATTAATAAATTGAAGTTCCAAAAAGAAGTATTGAGCTAGTTTTTGGGCTTAATATTCTTCATTGTTTCAAGGTCGCGCGAGGACACTCCCTGACTAAATGTGGGGATATGTTGAGCGCTAAATTGACTTGTTTTTTGGCTAATTTTTGTTATTTTTGTGAGCTGATGATTGATTTTGAGGGTTTATTGATTGGATTTTGTTGAGTTTGGAAGTGTTTTGGAATGTGTTGGGATGGTTTGAGTATTTTTTAGAAGGTCATGATGATTTTCAATTGAGATATGATGTTCTAATAGGTTTTGTAATATATCTATTTAGTTCTGATATGGTCTATTTTAATCTAATTTCTTTCTGTTTGTGAGATTGAGATTGTGAATGAGTCTTTTGAGAAGTGATTGAGAGTGTATTGAAAGGTTTTGGATGGTTTGAAGTGGTTTTGGTTTGAGTTGTATGATTTTTATGCCTTCTGTTGACCTTCTGTTGTTCTATAGAGCTTCTATATTTTATATATAAGCCTATGTTTACTTCCGTATATGTTTTGATAGATAGATGTTTAGCTTGGTGAATGTTTTGAAATATTGGAAGAGGAAGAATAAAAGCTCAAAATAGCTCAAAGAATTAGAAGAAGTAGCTAAAGAAGACTTGAAGTCTACAGTGATAGTGAGAGTAGTGAGTTTCCAAGGGACACTGTAGTGGCTCTAGTGACCCTTCAAATTAAGCATACCTCTTGCGAGGGGTATCCATGACCAAGAGAGTATTATTGAGAGTAATTCTTGATTATTCTCATATACTATTGAAAGGGAACATGTGTGTGTGTGTGTGTGTGTGTGTGTGTGTGTGTGTGTGTGTGTGTGTGTGTGTGTGTGTGTGTGTGTGTGTGTGTGTGTGTGTGTGTGTGTGTGTGTGTGTGTGTGTGTGTGTGTGATAGCCAATTTTTATGAAGAAACACAATATCTACATGAGAGAAAGACTATGAAGACTATGAAGATTATGAAAGATGAATACTATGTGATGAATTCCATTAAAAGTTGATATTTCATTTGTATCATTTTGGTTCTTTGATGGTTTCTATGAAGAATATGTTGAATATTTGTTGTGATAAATCCGTAGAAGATTTGCTATATGATGTTGCGTGAAGATATGTGATGATTGGTGTTGTTTTTCTTTTTGTGGTTGATTAAAATATGAAGATCGTGCTTGTTGGTGTAGCATGATAGATTTTTTTCAATAGATTCTTGATTTTTATTGGTGTTTCTCTTGGGGATGCAGACTTTATAGACCCACTTGCATCCAATAGGCATCTTTCCTTCAAGCACCTTGACTAACTCCGAAGTTCCATTTTTCAACAAGGCATCATACTCTTCATCCATTGCCATTTACCGTTCTCATCTTTGACTACTTTTGTAAATGACATGGGTTCTTTATAACTCATTTATTTTATCATGTATACATAGTTTTTAGCTGAGTATCCACTGTAAGTAAATGTGTCAACAAGTTTTCTATCTCTCTATGATCTTCATAGTTGTGGTGCACTATGCGATTCTACTCTCTCATGAGGCAATATATACTTCTGCTTATTAACACTAGGTGTAACAACTGCATGTATTCCAAATTCACTATCCAAGCTATTAGTGGAATCATATCCCAATGTCAATGAACCTCTTACATCATCAAATGCCTTCTCTTTTCCTTTATCTATGTCCAATCTCCCCCTCACTGACATATTCATGTTAATGCAATGAGAACCATGACTGCATAATCATCCTGTCCAAATACTCGCACTAGCAAATACATCATGTGTATAGGTCCACTAGCAATAGTAGTGTCTTGCACCCCATTTCTAGCATATGTACCTTTTGAAGGATCATCATGAACCATTACCTACTTAGAACCATACCATGATGCTAGATCATCAAAGACCATATCACAGCTAATCAAAGTCTCATGAGTAGATGGAACTAATAATGATTGACTCTCACCCATGACTCTCACCCAACAGCACACAAAGAAACACTAAACCAGATCTCTTGCACTAAAAATGGACACACACAAAAGACTCAATACAATCCCACACTGACCAAGAGACAAGATCAGGTGGTTCCTCCTCTTCCTCTACACACTCAAGATCCATAGTTTTCTACACAAAGGTAGAGCAAGAATGAGGATGGACAAAGAGAGTTTGGAAAAGAGGAAAGAGAGAAGTTGAAGAGACACCACAATCTGCCATGCTCCAACCTCCTCAACCACTTTTTCCCAAGAACCCCAATTGCGCAATTTTGAACCTTTATTAAATCAAATATTTGACCGTACAAAAGCAAAGGTTGAAGGCCTTATGTGTTGCATGCATTTTTGGGCAAGTTACTTAAGTTTTTTAAACATAGAAGACATATGCAATGGCTTTTATAGCTCCAAGCCAAGCATTTACAATGCATAAATGTGTGTGACAATAGAGTACAATGAACATGTGTATAGTATATAATTATGGATAGCATAAAATATTTGTCGATGTCAAGCCGCATTCTTTTGGCCTTTTTGGTGACAAAATCAGAGGCTATCATTCCTCCCACACTAATTGGTGAGCTCCCGCAAACCAAAGAACCATGGTAAACTTCCATTGTAAGATTCAAGAAAAATTTCATATCCTTCTTCTCATTTCTTCACACTTCCATGGATCATTTGTCCACTTCTTCAACAACAACTATCTCTTCTTATCAATATTTTGTCTTGATTTCAAACACCCATCAAGGATTTGTACACTAATAAGGATGAATACCACAACACTTCGTTTTTGGGAGACACAATCTCCGTGAAAAAGAAACATTGAAAATCCACCAATTTAACACCAAAAAGGGTGAAAATCCGGAAATGATCTTCAAAGTAGCACTCCCAATCATCAAATTTAGCTTTAAGGTTCTCCCACCCGTATGATTAAAAAGCTTGGCATAGTTAAAGAAAAGGAAATATCACTAAGAAGGCTCAAAGTGCATTTGCATATGAACTAGTTTCTCTTTTTATTTGAAGGTTCAAACCTTAGGGTTTTTTCCTTTTTGCTTTTCTTGTAATGATATCTTCTTCTTTTTCTTTCTGTACTCATTGTTATAGGCCATCGACAATGAAGGCATGAGAAGAAAAACAGGTCATTGCAGATCTAGGTCGTTATTTCACTGTGTTGGTGAAAGGAAAACAAAAGAGGGGGAGTAGCTACCTCTTGTGGCAAGATGGTAGCTATTGCTACTTCTTCTTCTTCTTCTTCTTCTTCTTCAAAACTCAACACATTGTAGAAGAGAGACATTGTACAAGAAAGGGGATAGGCCACTAGTAGCACAAAAGTGGGAGTTGTGTGAGACACAGAGAGAGAAGGCAAGCTGTCAAAGATGAGGACACAAGGTTAAGAACAGGCTGTTGTTTCTTTTTTCTTCTTCTTTATTACTCCATGTAGCTACTTCTTTTCTTCTTCTTCTTTATTTGTTATCTTTCTTCTTACACTCTTTCTAAGAAATATTCTCATTCTTCATGTTTTACTATTGAATTTGCGCATGAGACCATCCACAAGTAGCCTCTTCTTTGCAACAAGCTACAACATACTTTCAGCATCATGAAAAAAACATATCTATTATTTAGAAGAAAAGGGAAGTTGACAATACCTTGGAATCTTACATGCTATTTATGCTATGTATGAATTTGTCGCATAGCAACTAAATGCAATTTACTTCTCTTGATACCTGTGCTTTGCAAACTCCATCTTTCGAATGAGATGAAACCCATTCCTTTCGATGACCTATTCTCGTGCAGCATAGTATGGGGCCTAATGTATCTCATGCAAGAATCAAAAGCAGTCATCTATCAATTTGAAAATACATTACTTACAACCGGCACGGTAGTTGGATTCGCAATGATGCCCTTGCTCAAGGCTTCATTGTGGATTATGGGATTCCCACCTGAATCGACATTCTTTGCTTGGGGTCCATTCACAAACATCCCTTTCTTCTATGCGCAATTCCCAAGGGATTTTCAACAATCTCCTTCTCAAATAGTGGGGCCAATCGAGGAGAAAGTTAAGCTGCAGGTGGAGAATAATCTCGTGGAAAAGGGAAAAAGATAGGTGTGTGCAGTCATCCTCTTAGGAGGGGAAAAGAAGGACCTTGGAATATTCCTTCTCCCCCTCTCTCCCTCCCTCTCCCTCTCTCTCTCTCTCTCCATCTCTCTCTCTCTCCCACTCTCTCCCTCTCTCTCCCTCTCTCTCTCTCTCTCTCTCTCTCTCTCTCTCTCTCTCTCTCTCTCTCTCTCTCTCTCTCTCTCTCTCTCTCTCTCTCTCTCTCTCTCTCTCTCTCTCTCTCTCTCTCTCTCTCTCTCTCTCTCTCTCTCTCTCTCTCATCGTTCAGTGTGCCATTCATCCCCAGCCTCCTTTGATTCCATGGGGGAACGTGGGGAGATGGAGGAGTGGTGGTGGCGATGACCACCACTTGTCGCAGTCCACATGGCGACGGGGGCTCATTAGCCCTCTAGGTGGCTGCGTGCCTTGATACGCCCAGGGGGGTTATGCAGTGCGAGCATGGGATATTACACCTATTATGGCCTCTTTGATTTGAATAAAATGATGCATCTTTGCCTTTCAAAGTACTTGCTAGTAGCTAAACCCACCTTAACTTCTTCATTTATAAGCAATGAGACTAGCTCATTGAAGTCGGGATTCTCAAATCTCATTAATATCGACGTGTCAAATGAATCATATTCAGGTCTAAGGCCATTCAGGGTCATTGCAACCAAATCCTCATCCTCTACTTCAGTTCCAACAGTTGCCAACTGATCAGCAATTGTTTTTATCTCTGTTACATACTCTTGAATGGAGCATCTTTTCCTATCTATGGTATTGACTTTTGTTTTAGCTATATCTTCCTTGCACTAGTAGTAGTACCATAATATCTCATTAGGATAGTCCATGCATCTTCTGGTGTCTTGCAATTCATACTCTGCATTACCATGTCATTCTAAAATATAGAGTGAGAGCCAATACAAATCCCTACAAGCTCTTTCCGACCAAGCACGATGTGCTCTCGGCTGGTCTAGTAGTTGTAGAACTCTTTTTTGGAAGCTTAGGTTTAGTTTCAACACCTATAACAAGGAACCAATACCTTGTGCCAAAAATTTTCCATGCAAATTTTTTATATTTCATAGTTATTATTGTCCACATTCTCACCCATTATCTATGTAATATTGTTAGATCTATCTACATTTGTCATGTTTACAAGTTTATGTATTTGCTACAGTATTTAAACAATCAATGCTTGACTCCCTGCAAACCAAGTTAATGTTTCAATGATCAAGATTCTTGTATAACATCCAGAGTACCACATGTACATCTATTAGTACCCTACAATCAGTTCAATCCAAATCATCTAAACATCTTGCAAACATCAATTCACAAATGAGAATCCCAAAAACTTCCAATCAAGTACTATAAGCATGCCACTATTCAAGCATGGCAATTTCAATCCAAGATTTTACAGCAATAAAATCTTAGCTCACAAACATGTTAAGCATCTCCAAGCATATGTCATAACATCTTGCGATAGTAGCATTGCATATAGACAACATTGACTACACTGTGGACATATTTTCATTTTCCACATTAAAATTATATATAACTTGTGTAGTGCCACTACAAAAAGATTTGAAGGGTAGGAAAATAGAGAAGTGGGGGCTTTGAATGTCCCACCATGTTGACTCTACCTTCGCTTGATCATCTTGGAATCTTCACTGTCACACACACACATATTCTCTCTCTCTCTCTCTCTCTCTCTCTCTCTCTCTCTCTCTCTCTCTCTCTCTCTCTCTCTCTCTCTCTCTCTCTCTCTCTCTCTCTCTCTCTCTCTCTCTCTCTCTCTCTCTCTCTCTCTCTCTCTCTCTCTCTCTCTCTCCCTCTCTCCCTCTCTCCCTCTCTCCCTCTCTCCCTCTCTCCCTCTCTCCCTCTCTCTCTCTCTCTCTCTCTCTCTCTCTCTCTCTCTCTCTCTCTCTCTCTCTCTCTCTCTCTCTCTCTATCTATCTATCTATTGTGGTATTCTATTGACCAATATTTCTTGGCCTTATATTCTCATCCTGGGGAGAGATTCTCTCTCTCTCTCTCTCTCTCTCTCTCTCTCTCTCTCTCTCTCTCTCTCTCTCTCTCTCTCTCTCTCTCTCTCTCTCTCTCTCTCTCTCTCTCTCTCTCTCTCTCTCTCTCTCTCTCTCTCTCTCTCTCTCTCTCTCTCTCTCTCTCTCTCTCTCTCTCTCTCTCTATTGTGGTATTCTATTGACCAATATTTCTTGGCCTTATATTCTCATCCTAGGGGGTGATTCTACAAGAATCAGGAATGGCATCATTATTACTTCAAATGGGAGAAGGTACAAATTGACATAGAGGGGGAATGGCTATGCTTGGGGGAGGGGGGGTGAGATTTTGCTAGAGGAGGAGTGGGAGGATTCAATTTCACCCAATGACCATTATGTTTTGCAAAAATGGGGAAGATAAGTGATTTTTTTGTTTTATTGCAGCAAGGGCATCATCTTTATTTTCTTGAGGGAGGGGGAAATGTAGAAAACTTTTTTTTAATCGCAAGGGCCACAAGGGGGCTATTGATTAGAAGGCTTAATCATTTTCTAATGATTTGTAGGGGACAATTTTTTGTGGCCAATTTTGGCTCACCCATAACCACCATTATCCCCCCTTCAAAACCCCCCCATGCCCCACTAGCCTTTTAATTACAACCTTATGCCCCTCCTCAATTAGTTACCAAATGGCTTGTGCATGGTTCGTGCATGATTTATGAAATTTGACAATTGGAACAAGGCTCCCATTATTTAAGAATCTTAGGTTTTTGATAATTTTTTTGGTTAACACATCTTAGGGATTGGTACATAAGCATTATGAGATTTGAGAAGAAGAATATTGATATAAGAATGTCATGGTTAAATTCAAAACCTCAAAATACTACATTATAATTAGGACAAGGCTTGCATAGTTTAAGAATCTCAATTTTTGGATACTTTTTTTGGTTAACATGTATTAGGGGTTGGTACACAAGTGTCGCAAGATTTGAGAAGATAAAAATTGATATGAGAATGTCATGGTGAAATTTGAAACTATAATGTGCCTGCCGGTCGGCTGTCCAAGCATGTTTTAGCGGTCCGAATCTAAGTGATGCCGCCCGGCATTCCCATGGAATGTTACAGGGTTTGTCGCCTAGGGTTTCTCAAGTCCGCCTCAGAACAGAATGTTCACAGCCGTACCCACTGAGATCGACCTAAAATTTGGGTCCCTAGCGGTCAAGGTCTCCTAACAGCATTCTAACATCGGGTTTTGGACATTCTACTTTATGCAAAGATACCCAAGCCAAAGCAGATCCATGCCGCACTTGGTTCAAGGAGATTGGAAAACGAGAGGAATGCACCACTCAACCTCTCTGCTAGTAGGACATAGTCCCATTCCGGTCCCTAAAATGGCATGAATCGGGGTTCTAACCTAACAATACCTAAAGGTTGAACAATGGTAAACCTTGTGAGAAGCCTCCTAGTTCTCTGGGACCAATCTACCGTAGGACAGACCCGTCAGGGATTCTGCCCACTTGCTTCCCTCAATAGGCGTTCTTTAGTTATCTAATTAGGTCCTATCACATTTATGTGTGACATTTAAAACCAACTTCCTTAATTAAGCCTTTTACGGAACAGGGTTTGTTTGCGTAATTTACAGCATCAACACAAAAATAAAGCAAGCATTCCTTTTGACAAACAAGTTCCTTAACTTATCTTCAAGTTAATATTTGTCTCTTGCCTATACATGAGAAATTATATATCCCTTCTGCCCTGCGGAAGTACCCGGTCCAAATCACATGGCACCATAATTTCCATCCATTATCTAGAATAGGATCTTCCAATGCCATAGACATTGGGCTCACAACAATCTTCAACTCCATTTCGAACTAGGCAAGGGGTGTCCAGAGCTCCATCTAACCCCAAGCCGCCTAGGAGTGAAACACAATTTCCGTGGTTGGCATTTTTCACCACTCGACCTTCGGACAGTGAATCAAGCAATGCCCTTTTTGGGTTAATCTGTGGTGTGATCTTGGAGATGATCCACCTGTGCAAAATATACTCTCCTTAATTAATCCAATTAAGAGTCAAACACAATCAAGGCAATTAGCACCAATATCATTTTCCAAGAAAACATTCCTTTATCCCCATGGCAACTTGTCATTGCATACCCCTGCCATGAATTTTCCAACAATCACAAGCACTTGGAATAATCATCCAAACCACAATCCAACAATTAGTTGAATGTAAAAACATTTAGGGTGTTATTCGATCAACCAACAAAACAATGGTACTCTTTTCCAAACATTACAAGAGTAGTCGCGATAACCCTTCCATCACATATTCGCTGGAGCCCTTGGGATCTAAGTGATTCTATGCAAAATTTACTTAACTTTTTGGCTAAGGCACATGCCAAGGTCTCATACAACTATGCAAGAATGTTAATTCTATTGAACACTTACATTGATAAAAAACCCAACCTTTTTCCCAACAAGTTGAGAAGTGTTGGTCTATACTTGATCCCAGGGTTTCCTAATCCCTTGAGTTATTTCCTTGCCTTTGAGGCCTGGAGATGTTGTTTGCATCTAGCCCAATTCCTGAATAGGATTGATAAACATAGTAGCTATCAGACGGATCTCAAGGCATCCTAATTTTAGTCTTAAGTAAACCCTTGTATGTCAGTTAAGCCTCGGAACAAGAAAACTCTCCCCATCAAGGAGTTCTCCCATTTCAATCAAGAGTTAAGGAAAAAAATCTACTCTTAACTAGTAACAAAGTATATCTCAGTATATTTTGACATAGACCAAAACAATTTCATTTGAATGCTTTACAAGGAATGATATAGTCCATAGCCCTTATCTCCCAAGGAGTGTAATTACCTTAGGGATTAATACATAGGTTATTGGTACATATGTGTTAGCCAACTACAAATTCTACTTGTGAACCTACTTGGGTTAATTTGTACATTCCATACATTGAAAGGGAATTTATAAGAAACAATATCTTAAGAATATTGAACGAATAATCACGTATGTAGGAACCGCTTTTTCTAGGTTTCTCACAATCTCATAGTGATAGTCTTTGCATAATAGCACATCTTTATGAGCACTCAGTAGTAATTTTTTAAAAAAACATTATATTTGGCCATCAATAGGGGATTCATACTCTGTTATTAAGTTAGAGTAATACCCTAAATTTGATTAACTTAAGGATTCTCACAAATTGTAGATGTTTTCTTGGGGGTTTGGTTTCTAGTTTTATTCCTTAGTGTTGATGCTAGAGTAAGTTTACCTCCCAAGATTAGGTTTGACTTCTAAGGCTCCTGTTGATGACTAACTAAGATTTCATAGTAACTTACTTTAGAGACTTATGTTGAGGTTTACCCTTCTTGGATCTCTTGATCCCAATGCAAATGGGTTTCTATGACAAGGGCATAGGGTTACCATATAGTAACTATAATATAAGTTTATCCACCGGTTCCAATAAGCCATTGCAATATTCCCAACTTTGGAGCCTAGTCTCAACCAACTTATTAATGTGATAACCTACTTAATAATTTAGATAGTACCTGGAAAGCTTACGGTGTGGGTGGAACAGACGTTGCACTTGCAATTGGATGCTTTGAGTCCGAAGTGTTTCTCTTGGGTTCCATTCTCATCCTTCTACCCATGCTTTGAGTGCTTTGATCATCAAACTCCTCAAGCTACGGGCTTTAATAACTCGAGAGACCTCTCTCTCTCTCTCCCTCTCTCTCTCTCTCTCTCTCTCTCTCTCTCTCTCTCTCTCTCTCTCTCTCTCTCTCTCTCTCTCTCTCTCTCTCTCTCTCTCTCTCTCTCTCTCTCTCTCTCTCTCTCTCTCTCTCTCTCTCTCTCTCTCTCTCTCTCTCTCTCTCTCTCTCTCTCGTGTAGCATCCTGGCCTCGTCCCTCTCTCCTCTTCTCTTTGCCATGGGGGGTTTTATAGTGGAAAGAGGAGTATTTGGGGGGGGGGGGGGTTTAGCCACGTCATCGCCTTCCTCCTCCACTCCTTCCTTGGCATCATCATCTCCTTCTTTCCTCCCTTGTCATCATCGTTCACTCCTTCTTCCCCCCTGTCATCGTCACCATGACGTTTTCCTCTTCCTCCCCCCTCGGCATCGTCGACATCCTCCTTCCCCTCGCCACCTGTTCAGCGTGGTGGTAGGATAAAAAATTTAAACTAATTTTACACAAATTGTAGGGGGAGAGTTCGTATGTGGAGATATTACAGAAACCTAGAAATTTACTTGGGAAAATTTACACCTAGTCAAGTAGTTACTTAAGTTGCTCCTTTAGCTCAACAACCATCCTATTGGTCCATTTTATGATATTGGTCTAGCACTTGGCATAAGCTTTATCTACTAATCCAATTCCCTTTTTTGTGAACACTTAGTCAATTCCTCTAGGTATATATGTCTACATCCATGATGGATCTTCCTCTTTGCTTTGTAATTGATATACCTTATTAATTTTGATAAGATACCTCAATAATCCTTTCCTTACCCCTTGGGTGATTCGAGAAGCCTTTGCAAGTTGAATCTTTGGGTTTCCTAATTCCCTTTGTATTGTTACAAGGTTGCCTTAGAGTTTTGGAATGATACTTGTCCCTTGCTATAATGAATGTAAGCATCCATGGAAATAAGACAATCCATTCTTAGCAAATTCTTGCAAGCTCCCAAGTTCATGGCTTGCAATCTTGTGCTATTTGACTCATTACTAAATTTGATTTCAATTTCCTTAGTTTGTATGTAGAAAGAACTTTCTTTCCATTAGCTAGTTCAACCAAAATTTTTCTCACTAGCATACTTTCTAAGTTTAATTTTCTAGCATATTTTGGTGAGATGAATGAGTATGTGCTTCCAGAATCAATAATAACATTAAAGAGTTGTCTTAGTGATTGGCAAGATGTTGAATTACAAAAAACTCAATTGGTTCCATTCTTGTTTAGGGCAACATGCATTATCCTTTCTTAATCTCCTCTTCCATGAAACACCTTCTTCTTCTTCTTCTTCTTCTTCTTCTTCTTCTTCTTCTTCTTCTTCTTCTTCTTCTTCTTCTTCTTCTTCTTCTTCTTCTTCTTCTTCTTCTTCTTCTTCTTCTTCTTCTTCTTCTTCTTCTTCTTCTTCTTCTTCTTCTTCTTCTTCTTCTTCTTCTTCTTCTTCTTCTTCTTCTTCTTCTTCTTCAAGTGGTTGGATACTTGCAACCCCTCCCCTTCTTGCTCTTGTGGCAATCTTGTTTAAGTTTGAGTTGTTGAATTGCCCTAGCTTTGCATTCCATTCAGCTTCTAGTATCGTCTTTTAAAATGGCTAGGCTTATTGTAGTTGAAGCATCACCTAACTTCATTGCCTACATTGGAAGTATTGGCAAAGTTGGCCCTTGATAAAACCATGCTACTAATTGTGAAGCATTCATTTGTGGGCAGTACTTCTTCAATATCACAAAGAAAGTATAATAAGCTCTGAGGCTAAGATTCATGTAGTATGAGTTGAAGAATTCATTCATCTTCAAGGTCCTATAAGATGAAGAAAGGTATCTCCTAAAAATGGCATCCTTGATTTGGCTCCAAGTAACACTTGTTTTAGAGATTCCACTATCTTTGCACTAATTTTTCCACCTAGTCTAGCTTTCTGAGACATCTTAAGTCTAATTATCAAAGCCTAA
The DNA here is from genome assembly GCF_053477565.2 of Lygodium microphyllum. Taxonomy (NCBI): domain Eukaryota; kingdom Viridiplantae; phylum Streptophyta; class Polypodiopsida; order Schizaeales; family Lygodiaceae; genus Lygodium; species Lygodium microphyllum. The sequence goes on along the minus strand of NC_141153.1, from coordinate 6,339,941 downwards.
ATAAGAACACTGATGTGTACCCTTAGGAAATAATCCTCCACGCTTTAGTATTGGTGTCTATGCTCTTCCCCTCCCTATCAAATTCTAAGGATTTCACTTATTTGAGAAGTAATTTCCTTTCCCCAAAAAGAGGATTAAAGAAAGAGAGAGAAATTAAGAATGTACCTCTTAATTTTTTATCAAGATTAAATAATCCGATTTCAGCTTCAAGTATCTCCCATAGCTCAAGTAGCTCCAATAGACTCCCATGCAATCCATGACTTCAATGCTTTAACATCCCATTGAACAATCCTTCAACTTAGAATATACTTGACTAGCTTAAGCCTCAATGATAAGAAATTTGCAAGGTTGTTGAAGAATCTTCAAATCTAAGGTTATAGTCTTCAAGATGCCTCTAATGCAACCAATGCTTACAAAATCTCCATATATCCTTAATGTAGATAGGATTCTTAACCTTAGAGAAGTAAAAGACCTCTATCTTGAAGCTTGTTGATAAGGATTTAGTGATCATTGATGTCCATGAACATTTGAGGAAGAAGTAAGATTATAAAAGAGGGAAAATGGCTCAATCTCAAGATGCAAATAGAAGCCCATGGCTAGTAAGTAAGATTCAGGAGAAAGAAGATGAAGAATCCTTTAATAATCTTGAAGTTTTTTTACCATAGAAGATGCTATCCTATTTCTACTATAGCTAGGGTTTGTGGAGATGAAGAAGTATGGTCAAAGAATGAAGAAGAAGCTTCAAGGCTCTCTAGAGATGATAGACATTACCACCTTGATAAAATTTGAGAAATGGCTTATTATCGTTAGCACAAAATATGCCAAAAAATACGTTGAAATGGCTAGTTACAATGATTGATCTCTCCTCGCTCAATGTGGGAGCTTTCGCTCAATCGCCAAGACCCACGGACCACTTATTCTTTCAAGCATTCCAAGTGAGCTCTAATGGCTATCTCTCACCTAGCCGACACGCCGTCCATCCTATGAGTGTAGTGAGCTTACCTTGATGCCGATACGAGTTGCCTCCTCTCTCACACACCCCGGTAGCTCCACGATCCTTGATGCGAGCTCAAGCATCCTCAAGCCTCCTCCATCTCCAAGCTCCATCCTCCATAGCCGCGTGGGCAAGAAAAGAGAGGAGAAGAGAAGAAGAGAATAGGAGAGGGTGAAGAGCTTCACCCTCTTGATTCCTCACTCTCACACACTCACTCCCTCACACTCTCACGCTCCCCCTCTCAAGAGCACACACAAGCAAGAAGATGAGAGGGAGAGAAGAAGAAGAAGAAGACTCTTGTTGCCACGCACCAAAGAATGAGCTCTCATTCACTTTTTGAACTTTATGTATACAAACCCTAAAATCCCATGGGCACCCATCCGTTTTTTACATGACCAGCCCTTGTGGCAAGGTCTTTTTTTTCCATGTCCCTCTTCTAGCCTTATGCCTCTAGCCTACACCCATCTAGTATTTTACAATTGGCATAGGAGGGAGCCTGGCACTCTTTTACAAGAGTTTTTTGAGGCGCCCTTCATTTAAAATTGCACTTTTTTGCCCTGGCTTGGTTTTGGAGATCGCCTACGTGTCTTTGCTACTTTTTTTTCTTCCTTTTTCTGCCATCTCAACCTGGGGCCATCTTGATTTGGGGTTAACATTACCCCCCTCCTAGACGGGTGCCAGTCCCATGTCACTCTTGTGTTGTTGTAGGTTGGCAGGCAATTGGCCAAGTGGTGCAATGGTGAGGGCCACTTAGAGACTTAGGTGCTTGTAGGAGCTGTGACATTGTTTGTCGGAGGAGCCAAACGGGCATTGCGTGGTTGACGGGGCCTCCGAAGTCGGTGGTTTGTTACTCTCTGATGTTTGGAAGGAGAAGGTGCGGTGATGTTCCTAAGGGGAGTGTTTATCTCAGCGTATTAGTGCATTGTGCTCGTGCTAGTGAAATGGGGAGGTGGGTCTATCCACAGGCAATCCTGGGCGATGTCCCACACTTGAGGACCCCATTTGTGCCAAGGGGGGTGCGATGCCAGTGGCTTTGGGTGATAGGTCTAACCATAGATGAGTGTTACCTCCCTAGATGTGTCCTGCCCTTGATGTGCCCTAAGCATGAAGTGGGGGAACAAAAAGGGCTAGGGGGTTGGGAGTGGATCCGGCCGATTGAAGCCACTGGACACCCCTAACTTAAGAACCCCTAGGTGTAGTGATCGTGCTTTATGTGGTGGTAAGTGCTTCTACAAGTGGGTGATGTTGACCAGTCTTTGTTTTTTTTTGTAGTGGAATGAATGACAGCCAGGCCTAATCCTCTTCATCTAAATGAGGGGGGGAAGGAGGGTGGACAGATTTGCACAAAAATTGGTGGCTTTGCATGTACCCTTTCAGGTTCATGCGGATGTGGAGAGAGGTGGTGGAGAGGAAGGGGTGATTACACCTAGTAAATTGGCTGTCACTCATGTCCTCTAGGAGAGCTAGGTAAAAGGAGGGGAGTAGGCTAGCTCTCGTCATTAAGTGTGCCACAGCGCAGCTATCAATAGCATTGGGATCAAAAAAGAGGGGGAGCAAGCCATTCTCCTGCGGTTCCGGATCTTGCTTGAGTAATAGCTTAAGAAGCCTAAGGTAATTGCATGTAGTTATAAAGGCGAGATCAGGACAGGAGGACAATTCTACGAGAAAGCGTGTCATGGAGTCAGTTAGGCTTCCTAAATCAAAAAGGAGGGCATTCTCAAAGGAGGTGGCATTGGAATTGTAGATGATGGGAAAGTCATGCCGCCCATGGAGGGTCACGACAAAATCCACGCCTACCCTATGAGGATACACCATGAATGTGGGGTCGTTCCTCTCGTAGGGTAGGGTGTTGCAAAATGCCATCCAGGCAAGCATATTGATATCGCATATTCGCCCTCTCCAGAGAGGTTGGCAGTTGTAGCCCCTTACAGTGTGTGGCACCTCGAACACTTTGTCTTGCCAAAACTCTGCTTCCTCCGTGCCCCACAGAGTGGGGGTCTTTGCCCTATCGTCCAACCATTTTTGGCCTAGTCGGCTGCCAGCCGCGATCACCTCCTCCATTACTTTGATCGACAGGACCCTTCTCAAGTTGTTAGGCATAAGGAAACTGAAAGAAAAAGGGTCCTTTTCGGTTTCCTGTCATTCCTAGATCACCAGCTCCACGTGGAATTGCGTTGGGAGATCATCGGGGCATGGTGGGAGGGATACGAATGGCCGCACGATTGGTTTGGCCTGCAGCTGCCTTCTGGCTTCTTCCACCAATTTTTTCCGTCGCTCCTTGAGCGTGGCTTGTCTGTCCAGGGGCGGGTCGAGTTTTTGTTGTTTTTGATTGTGCGGCGAGGGGGGTTGTGGGATTATTTCTTCACTGGTTCTTCTTATGATGTATTCAATGTCAGTGTCCTCCCCCTACCGGTCGTCTAGCTGCGCCCCTTCCTCAAAGCCAAGTGCATCTGCCTCATGGGGGGTTAGGCCGACCAATAGCAGGTACTTTCGCTGTTCTTCTAAGCCCAACCTACCCTCCACAAGTTGGGGAGGCATCTGTAGCCCCGTATGCAGGGCTCTGCATGCGATACTCAGTTTCTTTTGCACCACCTCCAACGGCTACTTTCCCTCCGGTTGGGTTGTGTCCAGTAGTGTGTTGAGGAAGGCCTGTTGTTGGGCAGTGAAGGCTATCTAGGCGGTGTCCGATTTGCTTTCTGCCAAGATTTTTTCTTTCTCCACCAAGGTGAGGTGCCGCACCAGTGCCTTCACCCGTTTCTCGTTCTGCGTGGCCAATTCCTCGGCCCTTTTGCTCATTCCTTCCATGCTCTCCCCTTGCTTTTGTGTTAGGGTTATGAGCTTCTGCTCCTGGGCTCTGAGTTCTTTGCTCATGTTGTCTTGCTCTTTCCTCCCAAAGTGTAGTTGATCCGTCATGGACTCCATCTCTTTTCGTTGTTGCTCCCTCTCTTGTCTTCTCTCCTCTTCTTTGGCATTCAGTTCCTCCATCATCTGCTCAATGGTGGTGATTTTTGCCTCCAGTTCCTTATTTTGCATCAGGAGGAGCTTGTATTCCCACTGCATTTGCACAAGTTCTTGATTCTCGTCCTCAAGTAGCTTTCTTCCCTGTCCTCTTTTGCTTTCAATTCTCGCTTGAGTTCAAATATTTGGCATTGCTACATGGCGATGATGCGGGTTTTCTTCAGTTGGAAGGCCGCCACTGACTCTTTCTCTGTCACCAACTCAGCCACCGCTATTCTTTTTTCCTCCTTCGCCCTCTCCAGTTGGGAGAGCAGCTCAACAATGTATTCGTCGTAATTGGCTGGTGGCATCATTGTTGCGTGGGTGGGGGTGGTTGAGGCCTCCATACATGGACGCTTCTGGTCCTGCCTTGATTCTACATCTGTGGCTAGCCTTTTTCGCCCCGTGGTCATGGTTTCGGTGCTCTTCCCTTGGGCCATTTCTTTACTGATGAAGTATTGCATCCAGGCCACCATGTTGGACACTTCCAAGCTGGTGGGGATGCTAGGGGTGAGCGTAGTGGGTTCAGCAAGGGGTGACATGAGGGTGGGGATAGGATGGAGGGGTGCTTTGCCTTTTCCTTCCGAAACTGCGGGTGGCGTGGGTTCTGGTGTGCGTGCTAGAGCTAGGCCTTTCTTCCCTTGGCTGGTTCCAGGCTTCTGGAGGGGTACTTTTCCTTTTCCTTCTGGAACTATGGGTGGCGCAGGTTCTAGTGCCTGCGTGCCTAGACCCTTCTTCCCTCGGCTGGTTCCAGGCTTCTAGATCATCCGCCCTGCATTGTTGCTCGATGGACCGACATGTAGCCTCAGCCAAGTCCTCCTCTTCCTTTCTTCTTAACTCCTCTTCCTCCTCCATGACTCTTCTTTTCCTTTCCTTTTCGGCCTTTTTGTATTCTTCCTCTAGTTTCTCTTTTTCCTCCTGCTCTTCTCTTCTTCTCCTTTTAGCCCCTTGCTTTGATGCCTTTTTAGCCCACTTGACTTGCTCTATTGTTTCTTCTTCTTCCTGCTTCTTCTTCCTTTCTCTCTCCTCGGCCTCCCTAAGGGATTGTCTTTTCGCCTTCTCCAAGTCTTCCTTCTCCTTCATGCGGCCTTCATCCTGTTTCTTTTTCTTTTGCAATGCCTTTTTCTTGGTCTCCTTGACCTGCTTTTTTCTTTTATATTCTTCTCCTTCTTCCTCGGTCTCAGTCCTATCACTGGACCTCTCCTGGTATTGGTGAGGAGGTGACCTGTCAGGTATTTCCCCCTCCCTCTCTTCTGCCTCCTGTGTCTCTTTCACGGCCTCCTAGATGAGTGCCGTTAAGATGCTTCCATAGGCGATGAACGAGGCTTTGGAGGAGGCCTTCTTTCTTTCTGTTGCCTTAGGCGTTGGGGATTCTCCTCCTGCAGGCATGCTTCCTAAGGCTAGCACTCTAGCTGCCTGGTCGATGGTTTTGTGCACGTAGCCATTCCAGTCGACTTCATGCAGGGTATGGGCCGCCACATTCTCCAGTATCGGCACACTGATCCGATGCATCAACGCATTGTAGCACTGGCTGGAAAAGAGCGCCACCTGGTCTCTACATCGGGGATGTCTTGGATGCTAATGCCGTCGTTTGTCAACACGTCCTCCTTTCTCATCCCCAGCATGGCGTACACATCCCTCTTCTGCTTCTTTTCCACTTTGGGTTCTAGTCCCAATGCCTTCTCCACCAAGGCCGGGGTTAGGCAAACCAATACTTGCTTGGCATTCTATCCTCTTCCCACTGTGACAGTGCCGCATTTGTTGTCGAGGTCGTAGGACCTAAGAAATTCCACACAGCTCGTGTGGTCGGGTTCTTGTGCGAATCTTTACAGGTACTTCTTGAAGTTGCAGCTTTCCACAACTCTCCTAGCTGCCTCTTCCTTGGCCACTAATCCTTCTATATTATGAATAGTTCGCAATTTTAATTGGTTGTAGGCGCGGCTCTCCAGGGTGATGCTGTACCGCGTTCTCTCCTCTTCCATGAATGGGAGTCGGTGGGCTCGGTCTTGCTACGACTTTTTTTTTTCCTGTCATAAACCAAAATTTTCATTAGTGCTTTTCACATAGTAATTTGCTGACTGTTGAAAAAGAGAAACTCTACGCTTTTTGAATGAATTCATTAAGAACCATTGTAGATTTTTCTTTTTAGCCTTTAACTTTTTTCCTGTTTTTCATAATATATGTTTATGTGTTTCACTAATTCCCCCTCCCCTTCCAGCTTGAGAAGAATCCTTCCTAGGATTGAGGGTCAGAAAGGCAAGGGCGTTTGGTATGGTGGCGTAGGAGTTACTTGTGAAGGAGCCAATCATAGAATTGGGGGTTGTACTTTAAGTGAGCGTCGCGGTCCAGATCAGAGGGTTTAATCCCCACTTGTGGATGTATGTGAGAACATCTGTTAGGAAGTCACCAGAGTTGACACGGCTAGCAACGTGTAACTCTTCTTCAATCAACAAGCTGTCGAGGTAGGGGTGTCCTTTGATGTGTTTTTCTATGGGACGGCCCTGAAGAGTGGTTAACACTCGATACGAGGTTGGCGTGACATATGTGGGGTCATATTCCGTTGTTTTGATAGCGCGGCGCTGCTCAGTGTTGGTCATAATGCGGCACCCCTAGACTTCCCATTGTAGCCTAAGAGTGTACCAACGCTTCAAGAATGGGGAGTCAGTATCAGTGAGCTTTGATAACATTGTGATTTCTTGCTCAATGATCGCAGAAGTGGTTCACTGATTGTATGACATGATGAGGCGCTGCTTGATGGCTTGCTCTGTGGATATCTCACTGTTGAGCAATTCAGTAACGGAGCAAGAAGCGTTTGCGAATGCAAATTCAAAGGTTTCCCAGGAGCAGGGCATGGTTTGAACTTCAGTTGCAAAGGGTTCCTCCAATAATCCTAAGTCCAAGCGGTCGTAGCTTAGCACTAACGACATGAAGGTGGTGTCTAGTCATTTAATGCATTCCACCATGTCATCCCCGGTGTCTTCCTCGAGGTCGGCGACTAGTGCTAAAAATGATTTGCGTTCATAGGAGGACGTAAGGCTGATGAGCAGTCACGATTTGCTAGAACTAGCACTGGTGGCAACGACGAGTTGCGGTTGGGTGTGTGTTTGAGTCTGGGGTTGAGCTGCTCAGATTATGGGTAGATTAGGGGCAGCCATGACGGACGGGCTGCTGCATCTAGGGTGGATTTGAGGAGCCGGGTTGACTTGGTCGGGTAATGACTCATGGGACGAAGTCAGTTGTTTGGGCGGATAGGCTTGTGTGACTTCCTTGGGTTTAGGCGTGGATGGGTCGGATAGTTGTGGTTTTGGAGGGCATTGCGGCAAATGGTTTGGAGGGCTTATGAGACTTGGGTTGATCAAGCTTGAGGGCGGCGTACGAGTAGCATCTTTGGCCATGTAGGCCTTAGGAATCCACAGCCAGGTGTTGCCCATATAGTAGCCTTGCACGTGCAAGAGGGTTTTAGGAACCCATCTTTGCTTGATCATGTGGCGCTTATTGTGACTGCGTCTTGATCTCTTAGATTTAGCATTTTTGGTTTTATGAGGATAGAAACGGCTATTCCTAGGCAGCGGTTGTGGCTCCTTAGGCTGCCATTGAGATCTAGGTTGTTGGGCTTTCAGTCTTGCTATTGTGGCCTGTGATTCATGAAATCTGGGCGGTGGCGGTCGCGCACTACCCCCCCTCCTTGGAGTTGGTTACGGACATTTCTACCGGTGGCATTACGGACAATGATGAGGTCGCGCGGCCCTTACTGAAGGCTGTGACAATGCGAACATTGCCTATTGCGAGGTGGATGCGCTGCAACCCATAATCAATATTGCGGTGAGTCTACTTTTTGAAAGTTCGCCCCAGCAGCGACTCCGTGCCTATGTGTTTAGCATTCGGCAACACGTAAAAAACCATTGGAACAGTCTCAGACTTAATAGAAACAGCGGCTCTGCACTTGTCGAGAAGTGCGTAGGAATGGGCCCCATATGGGCTTAATTTCGCATTAGTGGGTTGAAGTTGAGGTCTGCCAAGTTGAGTCCAATGATCGTGAGTCAAGACATTGAAGTCTGCTCCCTCGTCGATCAAGGCGTTAAAAGCACATGTTTGTTTTGCCATGACTTTAATATGGAGGTACACGGGCTTTACGGCTTCCTCATCCTCATCATCAACTTCTGTGATTGTGGCCACTCGTATCTTGACAAGAGGTTCTAGCATCGGTAGCTCGTACAAAGGATGGGTGGGAGGGTAGTACTTCTTGATACGACTGCCATTGAAGAAGCCCATGCCCACACCATCTAAGATCTCGAGCTCGACATTGCCTGTGCGGCTGATCGCACGAACCTTGAAGGGTCCAAGACCTCTAAATCTCATTTTCTACTTGTGCCCCTTAACCGAGTAGAGGAGCACTAAGTCGCCCTGTTCAAAGTCGCGCTGCTTGACATGCTTGTCAAACCAAGTTTTGTGTCGGGCCTTCTCACATATAAGCACATGGGTGGCTAGAAGGCAAGTCTCTGAGAGACGCTCAAGTTCGACCAGGCATTGTGTCCATACCTCCTTCCCTTCCCATCTTTCTTGAAGTGCTATTCTCAGGCTAGGAACGAAGAATTCTAACAATAGAACCGCTTCAGTTCCATAGGTCAGCCTGAAGGGGGTTTGACCGACAGTTGTTTTATAAGCTGTGCGGTAAGCCCACAGAGTTGCCATCAGCTTGTTGTCCCAGTCGCTGCATGAGGCTGAGACCGCCTTGGTCAGGACATTGATAAGAATCTTATTCGTGAATTCTGCCTGGTCATTTGCCTGAGGGTAGTATGGCGAGGATTTGCGATGGATGATGAGAAAGGTGGACAGGAGATGTGCTATCACTTCGTTGATGAAGTGCGTGCCTTGATCACTGACCAATTCAATGGGGTAGCCGAATCGTGAGATCACCTGCTCCCATAAGAACTTGGCAGTCGTCCTAGAGTCATTTTTTCGTGTCGCTCTTGCCTCTGCCCATTTTGTGAGGTAGTCCATGGCCACAATGATGTACTTGGCCTGTGAATACTAGGCCATAGGATTGATGGGTCCGATGAAGTCAATTTCCCATTTTTCAAAGGATTGCCGTGCGATAACAGAGGTCAATTCCATCTGGTCCTTGCGAATCAGGACTTTTGTCTGTTGGCACTCGTCACAATGCTTGACGAATCGGGCTGCATCACAGAAAAGCATGGGCCACCATAGTTGAGATTGCAACACTTTTCACGCTGTCGTGTCTCCGCTAAAGTGCCCTCCAGCAATGCCGTCGTGCACTTCAGAGAGAACATCGTGCATCTCATATTCGCATACGCATCTAGGCAGCAATCCGTCTTGCCCCAGCCTGTAGAGTTGGCCTACGATTAGCTGATAGGGCTGGATCTTAAGAATTAATTGCCTAAGTCGGGCTTTTTCTATCAGTCGATCAAGTAGTCCGTGTTCAAGCACTTGGACTATATCATCCGCCCAATATGGCCTTAGATCAGCCTTGAATAAATCTCTCTCTCTGGACAGGATAAAGAGATGGGCGTCGGGTAATTCGTCAATAATGCCTTGTCCAGCGGCCTCTCCCATGGGAATGTGCGACATATGGTCAGCCATGTAGTGTTGTTTTCCTTTTCATACAACCACGGAGAAGTCGAATTCCAAGAGCAGAAGGAGCCATCGGGCTATGTGTCCTATAGCACAAGGTTTGTTCACTAGATAGAGAAGGGCTTGATGGTCCACAAAGAAGGTAAAAGCTGTGGCCAATAGATAGTGCTGGAATTTCTTCACAGCAAACACCATGGCTAACCCTTCTCTTTCTGTCATCGAATAGTTCATTTCTGTCTCAATGAGTTGTCTACTAGCAAAGCTCACTGGATAGTCTAGGTTGTGTTCCAGGTTGGCACAACACTGTCCCCACGGTAAATTTAGAAGCATCGATATGCACGTGGAAAGTAATGGTCCAATCTGGGGCTCGTAGAATTGGTGCTGTGGTTAGAGCCTTTTTCAACTCTTCATATGCTCGCTGGCATGCCTCAATCCATTCGAAGACGATTAGCAACTTATACAAGGGTCTCGTGATCAATGCATAGTTCAGTACAAACCGCCGATAGTACCCCATATGGCCTAGGAAGCACTAAACTCCCTTGTAATTGATTGGGGGTGGAAGGTCGACAATAACCTTGACTTTCGAAAAGTCAGTGGCAATGTCGTTCTTCGACACCACGGGCCCTAAGATACATCCATGCTTTACCCAAAATTGGCACCTTAAGGGGTTCAAGGAGAGACGATATAGCGACACTGCTCGAAGGCTGTGCAAAGTTTGTCTAAGTGTTCTATCCAGGTTGAGTGAACACAGAGGTCATCAACAAAGACTTCCAAACCCTTGTGAAGCATGTCTTTAAAGATGGCATGTATGAGGCGTTGGAAGGTGGCAGGAGCATTCATCAACCCAAAGGGCATGACTCTGTAAGCAAAGACGCCCCACTCAGTGGCGAAGGCAATCTTGTGCATGTCTGCAGGATGCACTTGCACCTGGTTGTACCTTGAGAAGCTGTCCAGAAAACTGTAGGCTTCATTGCCTACCACTCTCTCAAGCATGTGCTCAGTGTATGGTAATGGATAGTTGTCTCTCTTAGTAGCAGTGTTCACCTTCTTATAATTGACGCACACTCGCATCTTTCCATTCTTCTTCATCATAATGACTATGGGTGACACCCAGTCTGTGTGTTCAATTTCGTAAATGAATCCCGCTTTCATCAGCTTATCAATCTCCTCTTTGACAGCATGAGCATGTTTTGGATTCATAGGGTACGGTCGCTGCTTGATCGGCGTTGCGTCTGGCATCATAGGTATGTTGTGAGTCACGACACTCGGATCTACCCCCTTAAGCTCGTCTAAGGACCAGGCGAGCACGTCTATGTACTCTCGCAAGAAAGTGACGAGACTCGTTTCTTCTTCCCCAGTCAAGTCATCGGCAATGAATACTAGTCGGGGTGTTTCCCCTTCCTGGGCTAGGTTCATCTCCTTGACCTTGGCTGGTCCCTCAATTGGTTTGCTCGTTTGCCCTTGACGCTTGGCACCTAACAGAACTACTATCCTATCCCCTTTTGTGAATTTCGTAAATCGTTCAGGGAGGTCCTGCGATTTTCGTTGTTCTTCTGTTTGCATATCCCTGGCCTGGTTTGCCTTTCTCTATCTCAATCGTCTACACCTTAGGTGGACGAGTAGATCCCCCTTGGTGTGTCTAGCCGTAGGCGGCCTAGGGATTTCTGGGTCACTATCCGAACTAATCTCCGACTCAGATTTGAACTCCCCGCCATTGCTAGAAGAGGTGGTCTCCCCTGGTGGGCGCAGTTCAGACGGCGACTCTGTCCTAAGCACTGATGTCGTTCCTGGCTGGGCTAGGCCTACTTGCTCAAGATCTATGGCCCCTAGTGTTCCAACTAGGCACGATCGCATTCCATGCGCAAGACTCCTTGCCCTATCCTGAAGATACTCTTTTTCTGCGGCTTGGAGTCTGCTCGTATTTGCTCTATTTCTTGCCCCTCTGTGTCGTACTCCACGGTGTCTACCTCGCCCTTGCTTTTGCCACTAAAGGATTGGCAGTCTTCATATTCGTCGTGAGAGTCCTCTCTGTCAGATTGCTCGTCGTCTCCTAGGGCTTGGTATATCTCTTGTCTTTGCTTAGGAACTGGGGCCCAGTTATTCATGAGGTTTAAGTCATGCACTCTGGTCCATTGCCACTTGGGTTCATCCAAGAGATCCTGGAGTGGTTTGAAGTTGGCAGCTAGATTGCCAACTAATTTGTCCGTTAAGTATTCCAGTATCTCCTGGAGTTCCCTTTTGTTGGTTGGGGCTTGGAAGTTGACACGTTTAGGTTTCCCCCGAAGGGTTCCTACCATCATGCAGACTGGTGCAAAGGTGTGTCGTTAGACTTGCCGATCGTTTTGATGGCTTGCTCATATGCCTCGTGATCGAAGAACGGCAGGTCGATTGTAGCGAGAACGTGCATCCAATCTTGCTCGTCCTTTGGGCATGGGATATACTTGGTCAAGGGCCCATAGGAGCTCTTGATCTGGGTGTTACCCTTAAGCATAGCAGAGATGGCAATTAAGTCGACCGATGAGGTCTCCCAAGTGTCCATCTCTATTCTCACGACATCCATTCTATTGCCAAGGAAGATCAAGCTATTACCCCAATCTTCGATGACTCTAGCGTTGCACATCCAGGGTCGGCCTAACAGGATATCGTAGTCCACTCCCTTCATGACTATAAAGTCCACAGAGAATTGGACACCTGCAATCTTCACTAGCCAATTCTTAAGCACCCCGAATGGCTTGACTCTCATACCGTTCGCTAATGTGACATTAAACCTAGCCGTTTCGACAGGTGGGTTTCCCCAAGTCTGAAGCACCGTGTGGCTAAGCACACTAACCCCAGCTCCCGTGTCCACGATTCCCTTTCTCGTTATATTGCCTAGGGCTAAAACCGGTAAGACCGCATGCATCTCGGAACCTTCCCAGAAGGCATTGACGTGTAAGGATTTAGGCATAGAGTGTAGTGTCAAACTCGGTATTTGCATCTCTACATCATGGTCATGAGGGCCTACCATGACCCGCTCTCGTGACCCTTCAACCCACTGCTTAAGATCTTGCCATAGGGTGGGGTGCTACCTAAGCAGATCTCCCAGGCTAAGTGTTACAGGGGTAGTTACCAACATGGTCAGGAGATCGTTGGGTGCTCGTCTCTCCCCTAACTTGGATCATCCCAACCCATGGTCGTGACTGAACCGCGGCCCCGTAGCACCAAGGCTTGGCCTTAGTGGCAGTGCTTGTGGTGCAGTTGCTTCTCCCGAATTTGGTTGAGAAGGTGAGGTTGGCATGCTTATGTTGGAGAGGTCATCGATTTTGTCCTCTAGGATGGGCTCAGCGTCTTTTAGATGCTCTTGAGCCTCCTTCACCCATTCCTTCACTTTTTCTATGGCCTCTAACTGTCGCTTCGAATGCGGGTATTCCCCTATCTTAGTGCTTCCCTTTTCGACTGTCTTAGGGGCTGAAATCTCTGCCTCTGCATCATAGACTTTCTTTCCAGCAAGCAGAGTTATGGCACTCTCCGTTTTCAGTGAGATTTTAGCTTCCCACCTCTTCTTCTTCCGCCTGCGACTTTTCTTCCCTCTTGAAGCTGCGTCAAGGTTGCTAGGTCCCGGTAGTGATATGCCGGCCTGCTTTGTATGGGCATGGGTCATGACCCTCAATGGGATAGGTGTAGCCTCCCCATCGAGGTTCTCGACACCAAACAGCCCCAATGGGACAGATGGTTCGTTGGCTGAGCTAGAAGACGGCTTTCACTTTGGGCAATCGACAAAGAGATGAGTGATTCCGCACTCAGCACACCTTTGGTCAGCCTTGTCTTTGTTTAGTTGCTCCCTTTCAGGGCAGCATGATGAGACATGACCTGGGTGACCACAAGTCCAACAGGTGATTGGATCATGCGTCTGCCCTCTTAGGCCTCTACCTTGTCCTTTTCCTAACGCCATCACCGGCACGGGGCAATCATCCATGAGGACAGCGTTGCCCTCATCGTTATGCGAGACATAAGGGCATATGTAAGCTTCTTCCTCATTTGGTTCTTCCACATAGTGGACTGGAGCATCGCTTGGTGGGTGGTTCACGTAAGAACCAGGTGGTCTGGGTATGCCAGTAGGGTTTATGTCCATCCTAGCAACAACTGGCTTAATGTCGTTAGGCACAGGAAGGGCTAATGGGGCTCCCCTTCCGAAGAATGGCTGCGGCCTAGTTGCTAGGTAAGGCTAGCCGTAGGGTTGCAAATACGAAAGTCTTCTTGGTAATCTGCAATGCATGATGTCATGACCAAACCTACCATAGTTAGCACAAGGTCTTGACCTAGGGTCTTGACACTCGGCTGGCAAGTGGTTTCCGCCACAGTACACGCATTGGACGTGTGGGCGCGTTGGTCGTCTCAGCATGTCTTGGCCAACTCCATCTTTACATAAGGCAAGTCTTAGTTTGCCTTGGCAACCTTCCCCTTATCTTGGAATGATGGGACCGATCGCTCACTATAGGCTGACTCTCTCTCTGAGCTTTGCGAGTTGGTCTCTTCTGGGTTCGCTCTCTTGGAGCTATGCTCCTTCAGCTGGTCATCGACTCTAATGGCTTCCTCAAATACTCTAGCTAGCGCGTCTCGCTGCAAGCTCGAATTGCTTGCCAAAGCCTTATATAACTCCTCATCTCAGATTCCGCTGATGAATACAGTCGAAACTGCTCTTTCAGTTAGTCACTCGCCCATAGGGATTCTCTTAAAGAGACTCCTCACGTGGGTTACGTTGTCGCAAATATCCTCCTTCTCTTTCTGCTTGACGTTCATCAAGCGCACTAGCAGATTGTCGGAGTATCCAGGCTCAGAAAATCTCTTAATGAAGAGATCCTTGAGGCCACTGAAGTTGGCTCGTTCTGCAGCATCTTGTATACCAAGTCCTCCCCTTGTCACCTAAGCAGAGCCCGAACGCTTGAGAGTGTTGAGTCAGGTTGTTGAGGCCGTTGGCTTCGCAGACTTGTTCAAGCTGCTCTACAAAGTTGTATGGATCGTCATGGGGTTGGTATTTGTCGAGTTGTTTGGCAACGATGGGGATTTTAGACTGGCTCTTTGAGCCTTGGTTCGCTCCTAATCCTACGAGCAGAGATGTCGCTAGTGTTACGGCACTTTGCTCTGCTACCGTGTTATCTAACAGCCGCTTCATGAGAAGCTCGCTCAACGTCAAGTCTCCTTCTAGAGCTCTCTCGTAAATGTTCGGTTTCTTCCTGCTAGGTTCAGCACTCGCTGCACCTCACACAACTCCGTGCTTTGCCTTTGGCTCCTAGCCTGCTGGTCCCTATTGTATTCGACTATGCTTTGCAAAGCCTTGTGAGCTAGTTTCCTCTCTTCTTTTAGGTCTGCGACGATAGCGTCTGCCGTCCTGCCGCGGTGCTCGTACCGGACGAGCGCATCGTAGTCGTCGCTCACTAGCTGAATAGCCTCCAGGAAGACGTTCAAGTTGAGTTCATCATTAGACTTATGGTCTGAGCCTTCTTTTGCCATAGTTGCGTTGTCGTGTTCCACCAAGCTATTGATCAGGGTGAGTGGATTTGTCAGATCCACATCGTTGACACCACCTGTTTGGTCCTACCTCGCGCGTTGATGGTTTGTCTACGTCTTGGGTCCTCTCCTACTGGTGGGTTCCTTGAATGGTTTATCTAAGTGAGTTCCTTCAATTATTGAATACAATCCTCAATTTATGGTCACTCAGTGTGCATGTCGCCCTTAGTGCACTTGTGCTCAACCAGGATTTCAAGTTCTTTTAGTACATTCAAGTGAGAAAATTCAAGGTGAGTGTAGCAAACAACCTTGAAGTGTCTTATGCACTCTCACTTGTTTTGGGCCTAATAGGCTTGTTGGTCAATTTTCTAGCCGCCGTGATAGGGTTCAGGGTCTTTCTAGCATGTTGCCTCGTTTTCTCTTGGCCAATCAGGTTTTAACTGCTCAGCGCTTTGCGTTTGGGTCTCTGGGTCTCGCTATTGCCTACTTCAAGCTGCCAAGTGGCTGCCCCCTACAATTCTGTCTATTCCAAGTACCAGAATCGACTTCTGAGCGTCAGGAGGACTTTAGACAGTTTGCGCTACAGAGCTTCAGCCAGGTCAGGTCAAATTTTTGAGAATTTGATAAAAATTCTCACTCGGCCCAGCCGGTCCAAATTGCAGGGTCCGAGTGGGTCACTTGGACAGGCCGAAGCACATGGGCCGAGGGCCGAATTTGGGACTTGGACAAGGTAGGCTCGGATAGGCCGAGGTGCGGACTCGGATGAAGTTGCTCGGACAGATTGGCTTGGATGGGCCGAGTGGTCAATTCGGATGAGGTCACTCAGACGGGCCGAGGCAATTGGGTCGAGGGTCGAGTTTAACACGTGGCAAAGGGCCGAATGGTCAATTCGAATGGGCCGAGTAGGTCTGGCTGAGGGCCGATTAGGGTTTCGGGCCGAGTGGGCCAAGGGCCGATTCTGGGACTCGGCCTAGAAGTGACCGTTCGAACGGGCCAAGCGCAGCGCACGTCGATAGCGAGAGTTTGATTTCGATCGTTTCTTGCAATTTACTCAACCGTATCAAGCACAAACCTCCAGATCCTATCCAGGGGATAGGGGAAGGGATTCATATACCTAGATAGAGTGGCAGGCTCGTCAATGGTGCAATCGGATCGAATCAGGCGGTAGCTCTCTCTCTTTCTCTCTCTCACTGAAATGGTCACAAATGAGCTCTACCTTGGCCTCTTGGCTCTTATGCCCCTTCTCGGGTATGGTCTTGATGCCCCCAATTACTCATTTGCCGATCTTAGGCATCACAAGCGAGCTTTTTGCCAAGTTTTGCACGAGTTTTTCCCTTTTTTGCCCTGCTTTGCAACAGTAAACCCTACCCTTCTCCGGTGCGATTTCCTAATCCTAACCTACTCTAAATGCAACAAGAATCGAAAGCAAAGAACTGAACTAATTTATCCATGTTTCCCAATCATCAAACAAACAAAATATACCAAAATACTTACTTGTTTTGAAGAACCAAAAACACCCAACTTCCTACCTATCTCAAGCTCCATTTCGGGGATGAATCCCTTACTTCGATGCTCGATATGAGGAGTGCAAGTGCTAAAGCTTGAATCCGTTGGTCCCAACAACGGAACCAAAATGTGGGAGCTTTCGCTCAACCGCCAAGACCCACGGACGACTTATTGTTTCAAGCGTTCCAAGCGAGCTCTAATGGCTATCTCTCACCTAGCCGATGCGCCATCAATCCTATGAGTGTAGTGAGCTTACCTTGATGCTGATACGAGTTGCCTCCTCTCTCTCACACCCCAGTAGCTCCACGATCTTTGATGCGAGCTCAAGCATCCTCAAGCCTCCTCCATCTCCAAGCTCCATCCTCCATAGCCGCACGTGCAAGAAAAGAGAGGAGAAGAGAAGAAGAGAAGAAGAGAAGAGGAGAGGGTGAAGATCTTCACCCTCTTGATTCCTCACTCTCACACACTCACTCCCTCACACTCTCATGCTCCCTCTCTCAAGAGCACACACAAGCAAGAAGATGAGAGGGAGAGAAGAAGAAGAAGACTCTTGTTGCCACGCACCAAAGAATGAGTTCTCATTCACTTTTTGAACTTTATGTATACAAACCCTAAAATCCCATGGGCACCCATCCCTTTTTTACATGACCAGCCCTTGTGGCAAGGTCTTTTTTTCCATGTCCTTCTTCTAGCCTTATACCTCTAGCCTACACCCATCTAGTATTTTACAATTGGCACAAGAGGGAGCCTGGCGCTCTTTTACAAGAGTTTTTCGAGTTTTTTGAGGCGCCCTTCATTTAAAATTGTGCTTTTTTGCCCTAGCTTGGTTTTGGAGATCACCTGCATGTCTTTGCTACTTTTTTTTCTTCCTTTTTCCACCATCTCAAACTGGGGCCATCTCGATTTGGGGTTAACACTCAAGTATAGTTTTAGATCAAACTTGATGCAAGGAGTAATTTCCCTAGGGTTTGATGGAGAGAAAGAGTGATCTCTAAGCAAGAAGAAGGATTCCTTGCTATCCACCATGAAAGCTCCACAAAACATGAAGAGAGAAGAGAGAGAAAGTATGTTTCCTAAAAAGTAACTAGATTTCTAACCCTAACTAGCTCCTATGACCTTGTCTTTAACTAAAATACCTTTAGAATAGCTTGAAATTGAAAAACATGCTGCTATCTTTAATGATTTGTCTCCAACTTTTGTCCAAGACTCCATTAATGCTTCCATGTCAACTCTCTTCTTTTCTTATGAGACCATTGGTCACTTAGATTCTTCTACCATGTCTGTACTTGTTGTAGGTGAAGGCCCATAAATTTTCTAATTGTAAAATGGAAAAAAAAGGCTTGAAAAAGGGATGAGAATGGATCAAAGATTCAGCTTTGATACCAATTGTAAAGAAGTGAGCTAGGAGAGAGAAAAGATTACAATAGAGTGAGTGAGTGAGTGAGTGAGTGAGTGAGTGAGTGAAGAGTGCAAATGAGAGAGAAAGTTTGAATGAGAAGAGAGAAAAATAGGAAAGAGGTGAGAGAATCCATGGAAGCTGAGAGAGAGAATATGTAAGATGAAGAGACTTTTATAGTTATTGATGATGAAAAATAAAAGTATTTTACACTTTATATACTAGCTAGTGTAGCTAGTAGTTTCCCACATTATTTTTGCCTCTTACAAAGGTGCATTCCTCATTTATAGCTGGTCATTTTGGTGTTTTCAAAAATTATGGGAAGATTGCTAAAGGTTTCCATTGGAAGAGCCTTGTGGAAGGATATCAAGACTTTTATCTCTAGTTGTGTATCATATCAATAAAACAAGGACAACACATTGAAGCATGGATGTTTATTGTAGCCATTGCCTATCCCTAAAGGTAAATGGATGCATATTACTATAGATTTATCATTGGCTTATTGGTATCCAAGAAAGGATGGAATAACATTTATATGGTAGTGGATAGACTGAGCAAGGCAACCCACTTTATTCCCACAAAAGTTCAATATACTAAGTCTCAAGTAGCCAATCAGTTCATGGAGTATGTTTTCACGTTACATAGATTACCATATGTTATAGTACATGACAAAGATGCCAAGTTATGAGTAACTTTTGGCATAAAATTTTCAACTCCATGGGTACTAAATTAGCTCCTTCTATAGCCTACCATCCTCAGACCAATGTCCAAAGAAAGAGGGTTAATAAGTCGATTAGAGGCTTACTTGAGACATTTTTGCCATGATGTATAGACTGCATGGGATTCATGGTTACACTTGGCAAAGTTTGTCTATAATAACTTCTTTCATTCTAGTGTAGGAGTTTTAACTTTTGAGGCTTTGTATGGATACAAGGTACCCCTTTCCATGGTCATTTTCAATGACAAGATAAGCCCTCCAAGTAAAGAATAATTGGACCACATGCAAGCTCCCCTTCAACAATGTAAAGTGAATCTAAACAAAGGCCACAATCAAATGAAGCTTTATGTTGATGAGAAAGAGTAGAACCTAGAGTTTTAAGAAGGGATTCAATTCTTTTGAAAGTGTCCAAGTCTCATTATGCTAGTTTTAAAGATGGTTCCAACACCAAATTGGCTCGTCGATTTTATGGACCCTACAGGATTTTGAAGAGAGTGGGTGACTTGCCATATTGTTTGGAACTTCTTTTTATCTGCTAGGATTCACAATGTCCTTCATGCAAGTCAATTGAAGCCATTTATTGGATCTATTGTGGATTATATCGAGGAGCTTTCACCCATGGATTAGGAGGGGATCATTCAATATGTACCTAAGGAGGTCATTGTGGCCACAGTGAGACAAGAAGCTTAGATCAATAATGATCAAATAATATTTGATCAAATGGATAGGATTATCATTGGAAGAAGCTTCTTTACATGCTAGCTTTGATTATGGAGGAGTTTTCTTACCTCAATGAAGCAATCTTGGCTTAAGACTAGTCATTTATGGTAGTGCTCTAGCTTAGATAAACTATAGACAATCTCTATTTTAACGTAGATTCTAGTCTATATTATGGACAACAAACAACAACATACATGGACTGAAAGCATTTGGATAAAGCTTTGATTCCTACCCAAAGTTATTTTAGATTCACTATAGCAGGGCCCTATAATATTGATAGCATGTTGTTCCATATCTGCAGCTCTCATTTGGGCAAAGATTCATGATTAAGTTTTAGATTTTCTCATTCCCCATTGATGTGTATTGAATGTACTCTATCATAGCTCCTTTATTCATTCAAAATTCTTGGATTTTTTTTTACCAATTCATACCTTTTAATGGCTCAAACAAAGTAGTACTTTGTTTTCCTTCTATCCCATACATTGTGTTAAGTCCCAATTTTATTTTTGGAGATAAAAACATTCGGGTAGGGATAGAATATAAGAGGATGGATATAATGTGGGAAATATTAATGTGGGGAAATACTAGCTACACTTCTCTTCATAGGTTCCATGACTTCTCTCACCTCTTCATGTCTTTCTCTCTCCTTGTTCAAACATTCTCTCTCCTCTGCACTCATCTCTTCTCTCTCTTGTAGCCTTCTCTTCTTTCTCACTCTCCTAGCTCACTCCTTTACGTTAACCTTTACAAGCTAGGAGTATACATATTCATTACAACTATGGTATTGATCATTTACAAAGATAGTGACATTAGGACTTTTGGTTTCAAAAAACCAAAATAGTGAGACTAGATGCATGTTCTCAAATATATTTTTCACTAGGTCTCTTGATTGTTGATTTTTGTATTTAGGGTCAATGATAAAATTACAATCCTTCCAAGCATATTTTCCAAGCACCCTTCCCAAAGGTTAGTAATGAATCAACTTTCAAATAATGCATTGAAAGTGATCATACCCATTAGATAAGGTAATAACTGGACCATGGAGCTAACTCATACATTTATTGGGAGATTTGTTAGCTCATCAAGTAATGTAAGAGTCCTTGGAATCATATGTTTACCAATTAATACAATAGTACACTGACTTTGCAAAGAACTTATTCGAGCAATCCTAGGCACATGCAGAACGCTAAGACAAGTTTTGCTTAATTTTCCAAATATCCACCATATTAGTTTGGCTCATACAAATCTCATTATTAATTAGACCATTAGATTAGGTTCCTTCATGTAAGTAAGAACACTAACAAAAACACTAGAGAAAACAATCTTTTCATTCATAAGAAGCTTATACAATAATCTTTGCCCAACCAGCCATATCCAACTCATAAATTAAGTTGTCAAACATATCTAGCTTATAAACTAAGCTCTATCAAAGACAATCTACCACACCTACTTGTAAACTAATGTAGGGCCTTCTAGTGATACCCTCCCAAGCTTGCATGGGGTCCATTTATTCCTAGTATGCTTAGGATTAGTATCAGAGCCCCATGGTTCCCAAAGCATCTCCTATAGAGGATCTTTCTTTATTGAGAGACCTCTTTCTCACATTGTTGGTTCTAGCTAGTGGAATACATATAGTTCTTGATAAAGGAATATCCACTGGGTAACTTAAGCATGTCAATCCTATAGAAATTACAAGGCACATCATGGATAGAATCATCTAAGCAAGAAGTAGAGAACACACAAAAAATATGAGAAAAACATAGATTACTTTAATTTCAAATGAACTGATACAAAGATGGCTTTGTCCACCCGTGCGCTTCCATTGTGAAGCTTAGATGGTGATCTAGACAGATGATAGGCGAAGAGCTTAAGGATAGCGGGAAGAAATCTAATTGGGTGAAAGATAGATTGAAAATGGCCTTAGAGGGATCTTCCTTTTAAAGCCCGAGAAGGCCGTCTAGTCAACATGTCTAATCATATTATGAATCTTCCCTAGTCGGCTAGGGAATATTCCCCTTACCATCAGGCCAAGGGCATTGCCCTCAGACTCCCCTCAAGGGGGCCACTGGCCCCTTGAGACCCCCCCAACCAAGGGCCAATTTTGCTTCCCTAAACCCTTAAATAGGGGCCCCTAATAACTCCCACACCCCATAACTCGATGCTTTGTGCCTTGAGTTGTTATCATCATAACTACTCTATCTAACCCAAAGGCTAGATCCACAAAGGTCACCTTTTTGCCATCCAATCACATAGACCTCATTTGACATACAAGTCAGGACCTACCTAATGTGTGTGCACACACATGGCTTCTCCTTATAATAAGGGCATTACAAATTGGAGCACCATGGATCATTGGTGGCACCTTATGAGGGTGGGGCATTGAGCATATCTAACACCCCCCCTCAATGTCCACCCACCACAGGTAAACATCCTCGGCCCAACGCTAAGTCTTTGAAGATGAATTGGAAGGAGATTCTTCATAAGAGCTTTGGTAAAGATATCTACTCCATTCTCCTCTATTGGATACTAGACCAACTCTACTATCCCATCCTCAATCAAGTCACACACATAGTGATACTCAATCTCAATATGTTTGGTGCATGCATGAAAATTTGGATTTCCAACAATGACGATGCAACTCTAATTGTCACATTTTAGCACTATTGGATCTTCATCCTATATTCCCATATGCCATAGGATCCTCCTTAACCATACAGCTTCATATGTAGTAAGGCAAGCTGCCTTGTACTTTACTTTAGTAGAAGTCAATGCCACAATTGGTTGCTTCTTATTGGATCCAAGAGAAGATTCTTGAACCTAAAGAGAAACAATATCTAGGAACTGATTTCCTAGAATTAGTATCACATGCTCAATTGGAATCATAGTTTTTCATAAGAGCACTTCCAAAATTATATGTGATACCATAGTCAAGAGTTCCCTTCAAGTATCTGAGCACCTGCATCCTAGCTTTCCAATGACTTTCTCATGGTTGTTTGAGAACCTGCTCAAAACACCAACATCAAAATTGATATCTAGTTTGATGTTTACACAAGTAGATGAGGCTACCAATCAATCTCATGTAACTCCTAATGTCTACTAGTGTTGATGTATCCTCAATGGATAACTTCACATTGACTTCCATAGGTATAGGTATCTCCTTACACTCGATCATGGAAATTTCTTTTAAGATCTCCCACGCATGCTTCTTTTGAGAGATGAAGATTTTGCTAGACACTTCAATCCCCAAACAATAGTGCAACAAGCCCACATCTATCCTTTCAAACTTAGAGCTCAAAGCCTTTCAAGTCTAATGGATTATATCTTCATAGTCACCTGTAAAATAAGAAGGTCATCCACAGATAGGACAAACACTATATATTTTTCACTATCCTTGTAAACATACACATTAGCATCTGAGGCACATCTTTTGAAACTCAAACCTACAAATAATTTATCTATTTGCTAATACCATGCTCTAGGGTCTTGCTTCATTTCATACAATGCCTGTTTCAGCTTACTAACTTTTTTCTCAAAATGGGGCGCCTCAAATATTAGTGGTTGAGCCACATACACCTCCTCCTTGAGGTCACCATTGAAGAATGTTGATTTGACATCCATTTGGTAAATTGGCCACTTCTTATGAGCAGCCACTACAAGTACTGTGTGAATAATGCTCATTCTAAAAGTTGGAGAAAATGATTCTTGAAAATCAAATCCTTCAACCTATGAAAATCCCTATGCAACTAACCTAGATTTGTACTTTTCTAAGCTACCATCTCAATCTTATACTTTACCTTCCAGACCCACTTGGTGCCAATAATCTTCCTCTTTTCTAACTAATCCACTAGCTCCCAAGTATCATTCTTCATTATGATGTCATACTCAACATGCATAGCTCCTCTCCATGCTAGATGATCGGCAAGTGTTTCTTCCAAGTCTATTGGTTCCTTTACTTCTCTCATAATCTCACCATCAAGGCCATATTGACTATGTGAGCAGAAGCCTTTATATGCTTCTCTATTCTTAGAGACCTCCTCGGTCCATCTCCCTTTTCCTCAATTGTGGTAGGCATAGGATTATTGTGGTGATAGTGCTACTCCACCCATCACAACAATGGATTTTCCAGTGGCATGATTGCAAGTTGGTGAACTTCATCCTCATCATCCAAAGACGATGCTTCCTCCTCCTTGAGAGTAGGGATAGCTCTTAGGATAGGTTCAAAGTAGACTACTTCTCAGATGAAGAAGTGGAAGAACCTATAATTCTCCTCCTCCATTCTATGTGGTTGTTCCTTAAACACCAGATCATAGCTTTCTATGATCTTCTTTGCCTCTCGACGGTCATACAATTTGTAAGCCTTTTGCTCATCACTATAACTCAAGAATATATATTTTGTGCTTTTTGGATTTAATTTGTCTCTCTCCTATGGAATATGTACATAACATTCACATCCAAAAGTTCTAAAATGTGAGACAGATGATTTCTTATCAGAATAGACCTCATAGGGAGTTTTTCGATTTAGAGCCTTTGTGTAACTCTGATTGAGAACATAGATTGGCATTCAACAACACCATTTTGCTAAAGTGTAGGAGGCATCAACAATCGATGCTTAATCCCTTTACCCTTGCAAAAGTCTTCAAACTCCTTTGAGTTGAACTCACCACCACCATCTGTTCTAAACTTCTTCACACTTTGCCCTATTTCATTCTCAACAAGTTTTAGCCATTCTTTAAACTTTCCAAAAGTTGAGTCTTATCAAAAAGGAAGTATACCCACATCTTCCTACTATAGTCATCTACAATCAATATAAATTAAGAAGATCCTCTCAAGGCTTCTATAGGCATTTTACTGCATAGGTTAGCATGTACCAACTCTAGAGGAACCTTCACTTTGTTCTTGCTTTCTTGTGGAAATGCCTTTTTCTATTGCTTGTCCATCATACAAGCTTCATATGATTCCTTCATTTCAATTGCTATAGGTAGGTGAGCAACCACATCTTGCTTATGCATCTCCTTTAACACTACAAAACTAATGTGACCAAATCTTTTATGCCAAAGTTTACTTGTTTTCACACTAGTGGTGACTATAAGAGCACTTAGCTCATACAGGTTGTTTCTTCTTTCTCCTTTGTCAAATGACTTTGCCAGCATCATTAATAATTTTTGCACCTCTCTGAATGAACCTCACCTCATAGCCTATATCAGTTATAGAAGAAATTGATAGCAGATTTCTCTTAATCTTTGGAACATACAACACATTTGAAAGATTCTTGAGTTCACCATTTGTAGTAACAAAGGAAATAGTACCTGTGCCGGGCATTTTGTATCATTCCTAACCATCACAATGATGGATTGTTGTAGAGGCTTCATAGAACTATATAGACCTTTCTTGTTGGTGAGAGGTGCCACTATCCAATAACCATGAGTCAAAGTTAGATATTTCTTGCACCGAAGAACACACTTTCTCAATGGTCACTATGAATAGCTCCAACTCTACTTCAGTAGTATTGGCTATCTCATTTTCTTTAGTCTTCATGGTGCCATTCTTTTCATCTGCCTTCTTGACATGGCAATGTATAATTGTATGTCCTTTCTTCTTGTAGTAGAAGCACTCTATTTGAAACTTTTTCTTACCATCCTTCTTCTTTTTGTCACCATGGGCAAAGGAATCACCTTTGCCTTTTGCATTGGTGGAGAACGCAACATCTCTACTATTGCTATATTGTCCAACTTTAAGCCTCAACTCCTCCTTCATTAGTAGTGCACGAAATTCCTCAAACATCAAAGTTTAGGGTCTCACCTGAGTGTTTAGGGGATAGTTACCGATCCATCAAACTTTGGTGGACAATTTTGAAAACACCTCTAAGCTAGCTCCTTACTAGTCTTTTATATCCCAATGCTAGCCATCTAGTCACACAGATTCTTAATCTGAGTGATGAATGCTTCAACTATCTCTCCTTCAACTAACTTCTCTGTTGCTAGTTGATTCTCCAATTTTTGAATCATTATTTGATTTTGTGTTTCATACCGACTTCTTAGCATGTTCCAAGCCTTTGATGCCTTGGTTGTATATGTTGAATCAAGGTCAAAACATTGTTAGAACAACTTGTAACTAAGGTAGATAGTACATCTGCATACCTTCATTTCCAAGCTCATAGAAGATCTGCATTTGGAAGAATCATATGGGAGCTTCTTGCTCAACTACCAAGACCCACAGACTAAGCATTTCAAACCAAGTGCAATGGCTACCTCTTACATAGTCATACATGCTCTCATACCTACGACTGTTATGAGCTTACCTCCATGCTCGATTGAGTTGCCTCCTCCCTCAATCACTCTAGTAGCTCCACAATCCAAGGTGCAATCTCAAGCAAGCTCAATCCTCAAACTTCAAGCTCCATGCTCCATTGCCGCACAAGAGACAAGAGAAGAGAAGAGGAGACAACAAGAAGAAAGCAGAAGATTGGAGAGCTTCTCCACCATGGTCCTTCACCCTCACTCCCTCACACTTCCTCTCTCAAGCACAAGCTCAAGTAAGCAAGAACAAGAAGAAGAAGAGGAAGAAGAGATCTAGTTTTGGCAACACACAAGAATAAGGTTCTACTCACTTTTTTCCTTTTATACAAAACGCTAATTCCCTTTGGGCACCCATCCCTTTTTCACGTGACCGGCCATTTTAGCATAGGTCCTCTTTTCCTATTCCATTCTTATTTGCATTGTGCCTTCACCTATGCCCATCTACATTTATAAATTCCACAGGAGGAAGCTTGGTGCTCTTTTACAAAGATTTAGAGTGCACTTTTGTATTTAAAATGTGCCTTTTCTCTTTTGCACTTATCTTGAACTTTAAGGTCGTCATTGTGTTTGTGGCCTTTTTTCCTCCTATTTCTTCAATCGCACTACCTTTTTTCGTTTTTCCCTGTGTCTTTTTTATTTTCTTTTTTCTTTCTTTGCACTGGGGTTAACATTACCCCCCTCCTAGCCGAGTATCCCATGGCAGTTGGCTGGCATTTGTTAATAAGGGCTCGGTTTTTTGAAGGGTTGTCATGTGGGTCGATGATGGGGCTTCGTGGAGATTGGGTATGGAGAAGAAGCAGCATAAAATTAGATGAGAGATTGCAAAGGTTGAGGATAGCTTTGAGTGGGTAATGGGGGCCTTCGATGTCGATGATTGATTGCAGTTGTTGAGTGTACCTAAAAAAGACAAAGGAAGTGCACTACTTGGGGGCGTGTCTACCTCACTATGCAGTGCGAGGTGTCTGTGCTAGTGAAAATGGGAGTTGGATTAAACATCAAGGAAGCCTATGGTATTGTCCCACACTTGAGAACCCAGTTTGTGTACAAGGGAGGTGCTGTGGGTGTGCGACTTAGGGAGATAGGTCGAGTGCAAACTCCCTGGGTGTGTCGTTCCCCTTGATGTGCCCTAAGGATGAAGTGGGGGGACAGGAAGGGCTAGGGGGTTAGGCACGGAGTCAGTCGACCAAGGCCACTGGATGCATCTAACTTGAGAAACCCTAGGTGCAATATTTGTGGCACTTTGATATCACATGAGAATTTCATTTTGTCCTTTTCTTGTGCTTCTTCTCTGTCTTTTCTTCTCCTTTTCTCCTTTCTTTTTCTCTTTTTTTTAAAAATTTTTTTTCACTCCTTTTCTTTCTTTCTTTCTTCTTCTTCTTCCTTTTTTGACACTTAATACATGGTGAGAAAGTACACTCTGCATCATCCCTATGCTCTTCAAGGGCTATGTAATGAGGGGCCTTAAGGGACTTGGTAAGGAAGGATCTACTCTACAACTAAGATTTTATGTTAACGTGTACATTTAGAGGTGTCGTTGATAGGAAGGGGTGGCTACACCTAGTAAAGTGGCTTTCATTCATATCTTCCAAGATGGCCATGCAAAAAGAAGGCAAGAGCGTGGCCCTCATCATTAGACGGGCCATCGCAGAGCTATCAATACCTGCATTTAGATAAAAAAAAGAGTGACAAGAGTTAGGGAGTTAGGTCTCTTCCGCGGTGGGATTTTGTTTGAGCAAAATCCTAAGTATCCTTAGGTAATTGTATGTGGTAATAAAGATAGGGTCAAGGCAAGATGAGAACTAGTTGATGAAGTGTGTGATAGATGGGTGGATGTCCCTCTCAGTGAAGATTAGGCACTCCTTTGGGCTTTCTACATTCACATTGTAGATCCTTGGAAAGTCATACCTGCCATACATTTTTGGGTTGTAATCTACCCCTACTCTCCACGAATATGGCATGTAGGTAGGGTCATTGCACTCATCTGGTATGGTGGTGTAGAAGGCCATCCAAGTATCAAGGTTGGTGTCCCAAACACGTTGCCGCCATTGTGGTTGGGCTTTCTATCCACCATTGACGGTCTTTGGAATCTCCCAAAACTTGTCTTGCCAATCATCTATAGCCTCTCTTTGCCACCTTGTGGGGTGTCTTTTTCTTTCCTTTGTTCACCTATTCCCCAGCTGTTGCATGAGGCTGATCACCTACTCCACCACCCTTAAAGATAGAACTCTATCTAAAGTACGAGGATAGTGGAAAGAGAACTCAAAGGGCTGGCTTTGATTTTCCTCCCAAACAGCCAATTTCTAGGCCCAGTTTACAGGGTGGCATTCTTCTCTTTGTGGGACCTAGATCTTAAGAACTTGTTGTGGCCTTGCTTGAAGTCTCCTTTGTGCCAGCTATACCTTCTCTCTCTACCTATGCTTCCTTTCCACAACCCTCTCAAGGGCGACTTCCTCATCCTGCTCTTCCGTGTGTGCTTGCACCTATTGTGCTAGGCTTGGCCTTGCAGTTTTTCTTCTTCATCTTGTCCTTGTTTGAAGTCTAGCCCTTCTTCTCTTGGTGGTTCTGTTGGAGCTGTAATAGGTGGTCGAGCTAGTTGTTGTGGCTCTCTAAACCCTAACTCCTCTAGCTCCTTCATCGAGAGCCCAACCTGTCTCAGGTATTGTCGTTGTTGCTCCATGATTAGGCCGGTACTCTCTTTCGGTACTCTTTCATGAATGTCATATCTCAAGGCTTATCTTGTAAGTTCTAGCTTCCTTTGCAGCCCTTCCATGGTATCTTCACCCTCCACTTGAGTCACATGCAGGATTGTGTTTAGAAAGGCATGTTGTTGGACCTCAAGATCTACCTCCATTGCTTCTACCCTAGCTAGTGTCATGATTCATTCTCTTTCTGCCAAGGCAAGGCATTCGATGAGATCTTTGAGTCTTCCACCAGTCTGTTCCTCCCATGCCGCCCTGGCCTTTTTTCTCATTCTCTCTATGCCTTAATTCTAGTCCTAAGACAGCATTGTGAACATTTGTTCTTACTCCTTCCAGATTTCAAGCATTTTCTCTTTCTACTATTTGAGGTAGTCAAGTCGCTCTGCTAGTCATTCTCATTTGAGGAGGGCTGTCTAAAGTTGGTTTTCCATCTCTGTTAGTTTTTTGGCTACCACTTTGTCTCTTTGTACCTTGGCCTCACACAATTTCTTGAGTAGCTCTTCCCTTTGTTGTTTCTCCTTTCTCTACTCTGTGTAGGCTTGGGTTCTAACCCTTTCTGGCTCCTCAATGAGCTCATCTCCAATTCTCTTTTGCTAATCAAGGTACTTTTGCATCTGTTCTGTGAGAGAACCAAAATGTTTAGCTCTGCCAATCCTACCTTTCTCTCCTCTTTTATACTTTCTAGCTAGCCTAGAAGTTTTTGGACGTACTCATCGTATTACACCAATCCTAGCATGGCCAAGGGTATGGACATGGTCAAGGCTTCTATTGTGGCCTTCTTTGGGTCCTTCCTAGACTCAGCATCCATAGTTGCAAGCCTCTTTGTTCCTAGTATGGGGGCTCCTCCACTGGGTGTTGATCCAAGATGTTGCACCATGTTGACTAGTATTGCACCCAAGCCATCACATTATTTTGGTCCATTGTGGCATCCATAGTTTCTTGGGTGGTAGTAGCGATGGCAACCATGATGGGTGAGGGTGGATCCAATGGGGCCTTTCCTTTGCCTTTCACCTTGGGTCCTTTGGCCACTTCTGCTGCTACAAAGTTGGTTCCAAGTGCATCATCTAAGCTCCTTCTAGCCAGTTCTTTGGCACGTGAGGGTTGCTCAACTGACAACCTAATGGTGAGAGCAATCTGCCCATACTCTTCTCTCTTTAGAAATTCATCATTTTCTACTTGCTTTCTTTTTCATTCCTCTTCTTCCCTTCTTGACTCCTCTTCCACCTTTGTTACTCGTTCATCTTCTCTTTCTGCTTCTTTCTTCGTTCATCTTCTAATTCCCTTGATTCCTTTTGTGCGGCTTCTACTTCTTGGTCTTCTTCTACAACGGTTTTCTTCCTCTTTTGTGGGATGCTCGGCTTGATTTTTCTTTTTGCACCTTGGCTCGATGGGATTGAGCCCTTCTTCCCTTCCTCTGATGGTTCTCTCACTTAAGGCCTCTTGTTTTTTGTGGGCTTGGTGTGGAGCTTCCCTCTTTCTGGGTGATAGCACAAGTGATTTGCGGGGGATGGTGATGAGTGCTTGAGGATTTCTTCTACTACTTCCTATCTTTCCAAGTCTCTAATGGCCTCCTGGATGATGGCAGTGAGTACACCTCCAAAGCCTATGTTGTAGGCCTAGCTACTAGCTTTTTCCTTGTTGTGTCTTCTATGGAAGTCAGAGACTCCCCACCTCCTACTTTGGCTCTTATGGCTAGTGCTTTTGCTAAGGATTCCACAATCTTACACATCGAGCCATTCCAACTGATCCCATCTAGAGACTTGGTTGTGAGGCTCTCAAATAGTGGCACTCCAATCCTGCTCATCAACGCACTATACCTCTAATTGGAGAATAGAGCATAGACTGTCTTTGCTTACATCCTGATGTCGAGGTGGTCGGGGATGTTGGCTGAGATAACTCCATCATTTGTGTACCCTTGGGCCTTATTCATCCCTAGCATACTATAAACATCTCTTTTGGACCGCCTCTCAGGCTTGTTGACCAGCCTTATAGCTCTTTCTACCATTTTTCAAGGCTCAACTCCACTTCTACTCTACAAATCTCTTCTGCATGTCTCACTATCACCGTGTCATGATTCTTGTTTGCATCAAAAGTTTGCAAGAATTCTGCATACTTACTACAGTCGATGGCTTGGATGACCTTCTCCATATATTTACTAAGGTTACCTTGGTGGACCATCTATTTCACCACTTACTCTTTCATCACCACACTTTCTAAGTTCTAAAGGCTTCTGAATTTAAGCTGATTAAAGGCCCTTGTTTCCATTGTCAGGCAGTATTTGACATGCTCTTCTTTCATGAATGGGAGCTTGATGCCTGTGTCTGGCCATCTCGAATTCCTATCATGATGCGACATCTCACTATTAGTTCACTTGAAATGGATTTTGTGAAAAGATAAGGGGGTTATGAATATCTACTATGGAGAGATGAAGTAATCAAGTATAAAATGAAAATTTTTGCTTCGATTAGTCCACATAGTTCTGCCTAGAATTTCATGAAAATTTTCCTTAATTACAAATTGACATTTATCAATCCTTTTTACTTTTTTAAAGTTCAGTTTAAGGTTCAAGTCGTGTCTTCTTTTCTACCTTATGCCCTCTCCTCCGTGAGTGATGAAAGTTCAGTTTATGAATCCTTTTTGCTTTTTTGAAGTTTAGTTTAAGATTCAAGTTGTGTCTTCTTTTCTGCTTTACCCCCTCCCCCCCACAAGTGATGAAAATCCTTCCTAGGATTGGAGAATGAAGGGTGAAGGGCATGAATGGAATGCGTCATGTGTTTTACTTCCTCATGAGCCAATCATAGCAGTTTGGGTTATAGTCCAAGTGGGTGTGATGGTCCATGTCATGAGGTCTAATGCCTACGTGTGTAATGTAGGTCAACACATCAATGAGGAAGTCACCGAAGTTCATCCTTCTAGCAATATGTAGTTCTTCCTTGGTCAGGATTTAATCAAAATAGGGGTGAGCCATGACATATTCCTCTAAAGGTCATTTGCACATCATGGCCAAGACTCTAAATGAGATAGGAGCCACATAGGTAGGGTCGTATTCAACTATTTTGATTGTGCATCTATGCTCGGCATTGGTCATGATTTGGTAGCCCTCTTGTTCCCACCATTGGAGACTCAGAGCATACCATTTTTGCAAAAAGGAAAAGTTTGAGTTAGCTAGCTTTGTCAGCTCTTCTAGCTCCTGGCTTGTTGCAGAGACTTTGCTCCTACAATAGGAAGTGATCAACCATTGTGTGCAAGCTTGCTCTTGAGAGATCTCACTATCAATCAAGGCTTTGGCCATTTTGGGTATCTTAATGAACATGAACTCATATTCCTCCCAAGTGCATGGCAAGGAGCACACTTTCATTACTAATGTCTCGTCAAGGAGGCCTAAGTCCAACCATTCATAGCTCCTAGGGAGTCATCGGGATGTTATGTCACGACCCTTAGATCAACTCCTTTGAGTTCATCTAAGGACCAATCAAATACATATATGAACTCTCATAAGAGAATAATGAGATCAACCTCCTCCTGCTCAGTCAGGTCGTAAGCTATGAACATGATTTGAGGCTTTTCCTCTTCCCTTGCCAAGTTGGCTTCCTTGACCTTAGCTGGCCCTTCTATTGATTCCTTTGCTTGTCCTTGCCTCTTAACTCCTGACAAGATCACTACCCTATCACCCTTTTTGAACTTCATGAAGTGCTTAGGTAGGTCATGGAGCTTCCATTACTCTTCAGCTTCCAATCTCCTTGGCTACTTCCTCTTGTCCTCCTTCAACCTCATGTACCTTAGGTGGACTAGGAGGTCGCCTTTGGTGCATTTGGTCCTAGTTGGTCGGGGCATTTTTGGATCACTTTCAAAGCTCACTTTTGACTTGGAGTCAAACTCACAACCTTAGCTAGAAGAAGGAGTTTCCCTTGGTGGTTGCAGCTCTAAGGTTGATTCTGTTCTATGGAGTGTGCAGTACTTGGTTAAACTAATCCAGCTTGCTCATGGTCTATCACCCCTAGGTGGTCGATCACATTCTATTCAGAAGACTCCTCTTTGGATCCTAAGGACCTTGGCTTTCCATGTCTTGGAGTCTACTCATATCTATTTGATCACTTGGTTGTCTATGTCATACTCTATTGTATCAACCTCTTCCTTGATTTCCTCATTTTTAGAGTAGTAGTCTTTATACTCATCATCCGAATCGTTATCTTCTAACTACTCATCGTCTCCTAGGTTTCTACTCTCAACCCTCTTCTCATCCGTGATCAATGCCCAATTGTACCTCAGGTTCAAGTTGTGCACTTGGGTCCACTATCACTTTGACTCGTCCATGAGATTCTTAAGGGGTTTGAGAGTGGCACTTGGGTTACCTACCATCCCTTTTGTCAAGTATTCAATGGTCCCCTAGAGTTCAAGTTTGTTAGACAAAATATGTAAAGGGATAGGTGTTGGTTGTCTGCTAGAGCCCTTGGTCATCATGCAAAGTGGTACTAATGGTGGTGAGGTCTTACCCTTCGGCAAGATGAGATGTTGTGGCTTTATGGGACTTACTGGCTGTCTTTGCAGCCTGCTTATAATCCTCTTCATCATCTAAGAACAGTAGGTCGATGGTGGCTACCACATGCATCCAATCTTGCTTGTCCTTAGGGCAAGGGATATACTTCATTAGTGGCCCATAAGAATTCCCAACGTATGAGTCTCCTTTCAGGAGAATGGAGATGGCATCTAGGTTTGACCAGAGTGGTCTTCCAAGTATTCATCTCAACTCTTACAACCTTCGATCTATTGCCTAAGAATAGGAGATCCTTTCCCCAATCTTCTATCACTCGTGCATTCGGATCCAGGGTCCGCCTAGCGGGTTGTCATAGTCCACTCCCTTCATGACTATGAAGTTCACTAAGAATTGGACTCCCACCATCTTTAAGGGCCAGTCTATCAATGCTCCAAATGGTTTGACCTTCATTCCGTTAGCCAATGTGACATTAAACCTTGTGATTTCCATGGGTGGGTTACTCTGAGCGTGTAGGACTACATGGTTGAGCACACTGACTCCAACTCCTGTATTTACAATTCCCTTCTTTGTAGCATCTCTAATGCATTGATAGGCAAGACTACATGCATCTATGTGCCTTCCCAAAAGGCATTTATGTGCAAAGACTTAAGTTCTAAGTTCAAGGTTAAGCTTCATATATGCATTATTGCATCGTGGTCAAACAAGTCAGTCACTCCAAGCTCATCATGTCATTCTACACACTGCTTCAACCCTTGCCATAACGTCACATTCTGCCTAAGCAGTTCTCCCAAAGGGGTCGTGAGAAAGTTGCCAACTTCTTGCTTTTCGTTAGGCTCTACACTCTTTTGCCAATGATCTTGGGCAGTCTGCCCACTTATGGTGTCTAGGCTCTGTCTACACGATGTTACGTAGAGTGCAGGTGCATCTTTTGATTTGAACTGAGTAGGTGAGAGGAATGTGCTCACACTAGAGAGCTCATCAATCTCATGTTCCATAGTGGGTTCCACATCCTTTAGGTGCGCTTAGGCTTCTCTCATCCACTCCCCCTTGACCTTATCAACCACTTCTTAGTGGTGCCTCGAATTGGGATATTCTCCGACCTTGGCACTTTCCTTTTCTGTTATCTTAGGAGAAAATGTCTCTACTTTTGCATCTGAAACTTGCTTCCCCTTTGGTAACATGGTGGCACTGTCTGTCTTAAGTGTAATCTTAGTCTTAGCCCTCTTTTTCCTTCTTATATGGCTTCTCTTCCCTATTGAAGCTCCATCGAGGTTACTAGGTCTGGGTAATGAAATATCGACTTGCTTTGCATGTGCTTGAGTCATGACATTCAGTGGAATTGGCATGGCTTTGCCATCAAGTGTTTCAACTCTGAACAATCCCAATGATACAAGATGGCACAACAGCCAAACTAGTGGAAAGTTTTCGTCTAGGGCACTCGGTGTACAAGTGTGTGATCCCACACTCAGGGCATCTTAGGTTGGCCTTCTCTCGATTGCCTTGCTCCCTTTCGGGGCATCGTGATGAGATGTGTCTTGGGTGACCAAAAGTCCAACATGCGATGGGTTCATGGTTCTATTCTTCTAGACCTCTACCACTTCCCCTACCCAACACCATCATTGGCACTAGTTTGAAATCATTCAAGTTGGGATTTCTCTCTTTGTCGTATGAGATGTAAGGGTTTACATATGCTTCATCCTCGTTTGGCTCCTCTATGTAACGTATTGGAGCTCGCGCTTGATGGATGGGTCACGATGAGTCCCAGTGGTCTAGGTATCCCTGTGGGGTTGATGTCCAATCATCCTAGGGATGACCGGCTTTGAATCGTTAGGTGCTTGGAGAGCTAGTGGAGCTCCCCTTCTGTAATATGGTGATCTATTCCCTAGGTAGTAAGGCGGATTGTATGGCTATGCGTACAACAATCGCCGCGGTAATTGACAATGCATTGCATCATGGCCAACCCTACTGCAATTGGCACAGGGTCTAGATCTCGGATCCATGCACTCAGTTGAAAGTTCATTTCCTTCGCAATACACGCATTGCATATGAGATCGTGTGGGCCTTCTCATCATCTTTTGAAGTCTAGCCAACTCTAGCTTCACGTCCACCAACTCCTCACTCTAGTTGACACTCTTTCCCTTGACTTGGGTGCTTTGGTTAGATCTTTCACTAATGGTCATAGCTCTTTCTAATATTCTAGAGCTAGTGATGTCTGACCTCCTCTCCTTGAGTAGGTCATCCACTCATATGGCTTCTTTGAAGACCCTAGCTAGCACATCCCAATGCAGGGTTGAGTTGCTCACCAAGGCCTTGTAAAGCTCTTCACTTCGGATTCTGCTTATGAACTCAGTGAAAACCACTCATTCACTAGGTCGCTCTATGGCATTAGATTCTCCTAAAGAGACTCTCATACTGAGTCATCACTTGCTGGATGTCAATTGGAAATTCTTCCAAGTTAAGCTCGTCATTTTGTGGGTTGATATTGTCTCTTGACATGTTGCTTGTTTCTTGAGTCATTAGGGTGTCAATCAAATTGATCAAGTAGTCAGGTAGAGCTACGTCCCTAATCATGCATGTTGTTATTGCCCCCTAAGTGGCTTGACAATTCAAGTCTATCAATGTTCGGTGATTGGGATCCTTGGCTACTATTCAATGTTTGGGGATCAATAGCCAGATAGAGTTGCATCCCTAATCGTGCATGTTCCTATTTCTCCCTAAGCAGCTTGACGATTCAAGTCTATCAATGTTTGGTGATTGGGATCCTTGGCTACTATTCAATGTCTGGGGGTCTCCTTCTACTAGTGGGTTTGTTCAGCTTACCTTATCTTGGGTAATTTCCTTGTTATTTAAAACAATCCCCAATGTTATAGGTACTCAAATGGCAGTGGCGTGCTCCTCAAAGTACGCTGTGCAAAATCAGGCTATCATCTTTTCTGTGTACATCAAGTCTTTAATTGATGAAGCATGCGAATCCAATGAAAAAAATACAGTGCAACATACACTATTCCTGATTCTTTCATTCATTTAATGACCACTCTAGCTGCTTCATCTAGTCTCTATAGTGTCCTAAACATATGGATTGAGGGATAGCAGATTTGTTCAATGAGTTTGGGTCTCTATCGAGACATAGCGCTGAGGGTCAGTGCTGTAGTCATTCTCTAGGTTGTTAGATCATGATTCATGAGTTTGGTGGCCGTATGAGTCGTTCTACATGTTTCGAGGCCTACGACAATGTCGTCTAGATTGGGCTTAGCCTTTGCATGCCCTGGGTTGGGTCCACTTTGCTACAGTCTAGGTTTTGCACAAGTCATCCAAGTGATAATGTTTGAGTTGTTGGAGCCCCCGAGTTTCAGACTCGAACGTCCGAGTTGGGTACCCTTCTAAGTCTAAGTAGTCATGTTCGAGTCCAAATGGACTATCCGAGTGCCCATGTCCAAGTTGTCTAACTCGAATCGTCCAAGTCCCAGTGGTCCCAATGAACGGACACTCGGTCATCCACGGCTAAATATGTGAGCATCTAAGTGGACACTTTTGGGGCATTCAAATTTGACCATTCGAGGCCAAATTAGGTCCAGGGTGTCTAAGTTTGGGACTCTGACAATTTTTGGTTGTCCGAGTTGACTTGTGACTCTCGAATTGTTCAAGTGGTAGCGAGACTTGGACGATTGTGGAATTTGTCTGAATGCATTGATCGAGGGTCCAAAACGATGAAAAAATTGTTGAATTTCTCACACATTCCTTAATCAATCTCTCAACTATGATCCTGGAAGAAATTATCCAACACAAAGACACACTCAAAGCTTACCTACAAGGCTTGAAGGTGGTGTACCACAAGCACAAAATGGTTTCTAGCCATGTAGCCCTCTCTCTCTAGGAGCTCTCTCTTAACTGAGTGCACCCAAATGAGCTCTCTCTCTGCCCTCTTGGCTTCTTAAACCCTTTCTTTCTTACCCTATTACTTTCACCTTCTCTCTCTTTGCTATCCTAATGCCTTGAAGCTCTTTTTTTCTTCTTATTTCGCCCTATTTAGAGCAATAACCCTACTATTTGTTTCTCTATTTTTCATGGTTTTTCATTACCTAAATATATTCAAATCACAAGTAACCACTTACACTAATCCAACCTACTTATTTGAATCCAAAAAACCAAAAAAACTTACTTGCAAAGGAGATCGAATACATCTTCAACTCCCTCGCTTCCTACCTATGTCAAGCATTGTTTTCGAGCAAACCCTATTTCAATGCTCGATTCAAAGTGTGCA
Source organism: Lygodium microphyllum (assembly GCF_053477565.2). Lineage (NCBI taxonomy): Eukaryota > Viridiplantae > Streptophyta > Polypodiopsida > Schizaeales > Lygodiaceae > Lygodium > Lygodium microphyllum. The sequence continues at coordinate 6,302,780 of NC_141153.1, read as the reverse complement.
AGCACTCAAAGCTTGAATCTATTGGTCCTAGCAATGGAACCAAAATGTGGGAGCCTCTCTCTTGACCACCAAGACCCATGGACTGCTTATTGTTTCAAGTGTTTCAAGCCAAGTACAATGGCTACCTCTCACATATTTGTACGCACTCTCACACCTACAAGTGTAGTGAGCTTAGCCCCATGCTCGATTGAGTTGACTCCTCCCTCAAGCACTCCGGTAGCTCCATGATCCAAGGTGCAAGCTCAAGCAAGCTTGATCCTCAAACTCCAAGCTTCATGCTCCATTGCTGCACGCGAGACAAAAGAAGAGAAGAGGAGAGAAGAAGAAGAAAGGAGAAGATGGAGAGCTTTTCCACGAAGGTCCCTCACCCTCACACACTCACTCCCCCACACTCCCTCTCTCAAGCACAAGCTCAAGAAGGAAGAACAAGAAGAAGGAGAAAAGGAAGAGGAGAGCTAGTTTCAACTACACACAAAAATGAGCTTCTTCATTCACTTTTTTCCTTTTATACAAAACCCTGATCCCCTTTGGGCACCCATCCCGTTTTTACATGCCTAGCCATTTAAGTCTAGATCCTCTTTTCCTATTCCCTTCCTATTTTGATTGTGCCTTCACCCATGCACGTCTACATTTACAAATTGTATGGGAGGGAGCCTAATGCTCTTTTACAAAGATTTAGAGTGCACTTTTATATTTAAAATGTGCCTTTCCTCCTTTACACTTACCCTGAACTTTTAAGGATATCCTTGTGCCTTTGCATTTTTTCCTCCTATTTCTTTAGTCAGGCTACCGTTTTCTTCTTTGCCTTCTATCTTTTGAATTTTCTTTTTGCTTTCTTTGCATTGGATCGTAACACTCGAATTTGATGGGTCAAGGGTGGGCTGTGGTTCTAGGTCATAATCCCCATTATTGTCTCTAGAAGCTCATTAGAATCAAGGATAGTTGTGATTTTTAACTTCCATAAAGTATAGTTTGTACTATCTAACTGGCCTTTGAAGAAGGTTGTGGATGAATCCTTAGTGTTTGAATTGCCGGTATAGTAGCATTACCACCTGATGTGCTAGCACCACTAGTTGATGCGGTAGATGACATTTCTCATCTTCATTGTTGAAGCCTTTACCTCTCACGTACTCTTCACTCCCTAAAGACCCCTAGGCTCTAATTCCATGTAGAAATTACATGGCACAGCAAACAAAATCTGAGCAAGGAGTAGAAAACACACAACAAATATGAGAAGAATAGAGACTACTTTAATTTCAAGCAAACTAATACAAAGATGGCTCTATCCACCCGTGTGCTTCCATCATAAAGCTTAGGTTGAGATCTAGATAGATGATAGACAAAGAGCTTAGGGATAGTTGGAAGAAATCTAACTAGGTAAAAGATATCATTGGCAATGGCTTTAGAGGGGTCTTCCTTTTATAGCTCGGGAAGGTAGTATGATCGGCATGTCTGACCATATTATAAATTTTTCCTAGCCATCCAAGGAATATTCTAGGGAACATTCCTTACCATCAAGCTAGGGGCCACTGCCCCTTGACCCCCATCAGGCGGATGATTGGCCCCTTGAGACCCCCCAACTAGGGACCGCTTTTGCAACCCCCATACCAAAAAATAGGGGCCCCTAATCACTCCCACACCCCACAACTCAATGCATTGTGCCTTGAGTTGCTACCAGTATATCTACTCTATCTAACTCAAAGGCTAGATCCACAAAGTCCACCTTTTTGCCATTCGGTCACATAGACCTCATCTGGCATACATGTCAGTATCCACCCAATGTCCATGCTCACACATGGCTTCTCCTCATAATGGGGGGCTTACAACTTAGACCACCATGGATCATTGGTGGAACCTTATGAAGGTGGGGCATTGAGCATATCTAGCAAATCTTGTTTCCCACAACCACTTCTATAGGATACCATTCCTGAAGTCATCTGAGCAATCACAATTAAGAGAATTTCATCATTCATGCAATGCAGAAATAAGATCCTCTTTTGCAAGCATTACCCCTTCTTTTCTTATTTCTTTATCATGGATTAAGTCGACAAGCATAAGATTTGACCCATTCCACTTAGGGAAAGAGCACGTGTCATAAATATCAATCCAAACCATACTTGATCGACTAAATCTTGGGATCCTCTCATGCCTAGGATTATTATTTGGAAGATCTATTGAGTTTCTCTGACTATTTTTTGTCATTTTTACATCTTCAATATCCATAATTTTTGCATTTTAACGGTCTTCTTAGTTCCTACAAAGAATTTACATAAAATAACAATCTATATTGAGATTTCATGATTGAACGAAAAATTCAAATCATAAGATTATTATCTAATCATCCCTTCCATTATGATTCTCTTCTTACTATGAGAACATAGATGTAATAATCTCAAAATATATTCTTATTTAAAAGCTATATAAATGTCAAATCAATTCATTTTCACTCCAAAAACTAAATACACATGTAAATAGTGATACAACCAATGATGACGTCAACAATGAAGTGGTTGTTAATGATCTCCCCCATCTTGTCTCTTAATTTATTGACAAGCACTAATAACAATCCCATACCTCTCAATAAGTTGAACATCCCCCTCCACCAATATTAATGTTGATGCTTTATATAATCTCCCCCCTCCATTATCATCAATGATGAGTAGACCTCCTTTACATATTGAGGATAGCTTTGAAACATATAAGCTTTACCTCTCAAAGATGGCAATGAGCTTTCTATATCAGCCCCCCCCCCCCCCCCCCCCCCTCCACTTTGAGAGCCAATAATAATGGAGTAATGGACTTTCCATCATCAAGACAATAAATCTAGGTCTTTCATACAAGGACCCTTCAAGAGTATAATCAGCAAAGCCAAGCAACCCAAATCAAATATGATTGCATCACTCACTTCCTATATAGGTTTCTTGATCTTTTTGTAAAACCTCTAGCTTATAGGATGATAGATGTTGGATAATTTCATGGCTAAATGATAGCCCATTGAATGTAATAATCACAACTAAAATGACTATGTTACTTCTCCTATAATAATAGTTTTTTTTTTAAATAAGAGAAGTGAACTATTTCTTAAATGATGAGTCGGCCTTGATTTTGATCTATAACTAAACCACATTGCCAAAATCCATTTGTTGGAAGAGAGGCAAGAATTGATAGTGCATTTTATGAAGCTCATTACTTGTATGAATTTGGCATCCCTCTTAAGCACTCAATTTACTAAAGTGCTTCATTGAATCCATTTGCTCAAGAATCATTTGGATTGGATATTTTGATCTTACTCATAACTTTTTGATGGCTGATTATGCATAGAAAATTCCATTGTTAAAGGATAAGTCAAACAGTGAGTCATTGTGTCATAAATCCCTCTTCCCATCCATTTTACAATGTCATTTCCCAATCCAATGTATATCATGGAATGAAGTGAAAGTTTCTTTCAAGAATTACACTTCATACTAGTTTCTTACTAGAATTAGGCTACCATGTTGAAAATACACATGAGGAAACATGGATGTTGGGGGTGAGATGTGAGAGAAAAGAGAGGTGACCTTCCTTACATCAACGATCCCAAAGGGGTGCACAACTTCGCTTGCTGAGAAAATTTTCACGCTTTCCAAGTCTCAGAGCCCATGTAGGGAGCCCATTTTACCCCCTCCCTCACGCAAGTACACCGATGAGGAATGCTAGAGACAAAGTACTTTGTTAAATATTTAACCTTACATCAATTCGCACATAGTGTACTCTAGCATTTACAGCCATTTGAGCAAGGATTAAAAAAAGGGTGCTACAGGGTTTACAAGTTTAAATAAGGTGTTCATAGCCTTTTATATGAGTTTTCCAAATTTGAGAGGGTATTTTTGGGTTTATTTAATTGGAATACATGTCTTCTAAAAGTAATTCTAGTGTGTATAGGTCATACATTGGTTGTTGTTGAAAGGTTTAAAGGCCTTATAGAGGGGTTATAGATGGTTTGAGACCTCAAACATGGCATTTATAGCTTGTTATATACTTCTATATAGCCACATAGAATGGTTCCTAGAATTGACTATTGATTTTATCATAGATTTTTTGTGCTCATCTTAAAAAAGGGATTCTTAGCTTTGATTTGAACCAAAATTTAGGTCAATCAAAGTTCTCTATCAAAAGTTATAGTCAAAATAGTGACAACATGTCTAGTTGGACTACATTCTAAAAATGGCAAGGAACAAAGGTAAAGGCAAGGATAATGAGGAACTACAATGGAAAATTAGAGTTTCCAAGGACCCTAGTGCTAGAAATAATCATGGATATGATTATGAGGAGAATCCATATAAAATGGGAACCTATCATGCATATTGAACAATACATTATGCCAACATAAGACAAGACATTTAATTAGACATAGTAAATTACTGGATGCTATAAATAAGCTTGGGAATCAAACTCAATCCTCTCTTGATAAGCTCACTACTCAAATCATAAGGTGGATGGACTTCCGAATGCAAGAGAAGGAGAAAGAGAGGCAAGAGAAAGAGAAAGAAAAGAAGCATGCAAATCAAACCCAGCCCTTTATTGACATGCTTACTCCAAAAATGGAAAAGTAGATGGGATCCCAAATGAAAGAAAAACAGAAGGAGAAGGAGCCACACATCATTATAGATAAAGTGTGAAGTCCATTAGCCAATGAAAATCCTAATGTCAATAGCCCTTTAGGCATCATAGAGAAGGCTGCCCGTACTAGTTATGAGACATGTGAGACTTCACATATAGGCCCCATTGATATTGTGTTAGACTATGATTGGCCGATGCAGTTAGGCAAAGTTGTTATGGATTTTGTCACCTATATATGGAGTTTGTCAATGGTGGAAAAGTCATACACTTAGAAGGAACCCATAACAAAATAGATTCTAAGATAATTATAGCAAAGCAAGTCAAAAAAGAGTTCAAGAGGCACTCCCAAATCTGTCTTGAATCTTAATAAAGAAGTATTTGATTAGCCCAAAGAATCAGCCAAAATTCAGCATTGAAAGCTCGTTTGGAAGAGTATAAATATCTATTCCAAATATCTATAGCATTACCCCCTAAAAGACTAGTTTGACCATCCAATTGATTTAGAGTCTCATTCTAAGCTAGTCAACAAACCACTCTACCAACTCTCCAAGTATGAAAGAGAGGAAAATTCAAAACAAATCAAAGAACTATTGGAGATGGGATATATAGAGCCTAGTCCTTTACCTTATGCATCTTCAATCCTCTTTGTAAAGAAGAAGGATGGATCATTTAGAATGTGTGTTAACTACATGGATCTTAATAAGATCACAGTGAAGAACACGTATCCCATCCCTAGGGTGGATGATTTACTTAATGAGCTGAAATGAGTAAAATATTTCACCAAGATAGGTTTAAGTTTGGCTATCATCAGATTCATATGAGACAGGGTGATGAAGTTAAGACTGCCTTTAAGATAGATCATGGGCTCTATAATTTTCTAGTAATTCCATTTAGATTAACTAATGTCCCACTTACCTTTCAAATTCTCATGAACAAGATTTTGCACCCTTTTCTCTTTGATTTTTTACTAGTTTTCTTTGATGATATACTCATATATAACAAATCATTATAGGATCATTTAGCACATATGATGAAGAAATTTGATGTTGTGAGACAATATACACTATTTATAAGAAGTCTAAGTGCTCATTCATGTAGACTAAAGTGGAATATTTAGGATACATTGTTAGTGAAAATAGAATTCAAGTTGACCTTAAAGCTAGCCTTAAAAAGATGCAATGTGTTAAAGACTAGCCTATGCCCACAACTACCACTTCTCTCCGTGGATTTCTAAGTCTATTGTCATCCTATTACATGAGTATGGGGTAATAGCCTTTAAGAGTCGTAACCTCAATGACAAAGACATGGCAATGAATGTTTATGACCAAGAGATGTTGGTCATTCTTCATACAATCAAGAACTGGTATCATTATCTTTATGGTGGCTACTGATTCAAGATGAAAAGTGATCATATGGTCCTCAAATATTTCCTATCACAAAAAAGCCTCACTCAAAAGCAATGTAGATGGATGACTACATTGCAAAATTATGACTTTGATATTACACATACAAGGGGAAATGATAATATAGTTGTTGATTCCTTATCAAATATGTGGGCATGCAAGGTTTCAACCATGACAAAACTTCATAGTAATTTGATAGAGGAGCTCTAGGAGGCTTATCTTTTAGATCATGAATTCAACCCTATACTTTATAATTATAACAAGGAACTATCGCAAACCCTACCTTACGAGTGCCAGGTGGAGCCTTCTAAACCCTCCTCTCGATGGGCTCCTAAGGCGTGTCCCACAAGCAGATGAGTGGACACGTCACAATTTGTATCAAAGCCAACCAATGGGATCTAAGATTTACAAGGGAACTTAATGGAGGAAAATAAAGGAAATAAGGGGACATCCAGGGAAAGGTGAGTGGAATAGAGTAGTGTTTTCTGTTGAAAACATTCCTTTACTCACTTATGGATGCTGGGTTGTAGAGTCACGAAGCATGGAGCAAGTTCTTGGTGTTCCAGGTCATATTCATGACTGCAATGCGTGCTTCGGATTATTGTCACAAAGGCTTGGCATGATGAATATTCTAGACCGCAACTATAATCCTTCACCCCTGTATGTGGAACGGAGATGGACGGGAGAACCGGGAATATACTACATAGCAAACCATCGACTCGCGTACCTTCAAACCAACTTGAAGAGAATCAAGTGGATGGAGGATTTAAAGATCATGAAGCTGTTCATCTTTGTCAAAGCTCATGCAAATGCAACTTTACATGTTGGCGATCGACAAGTCAAGCAGAACAAGTATGTCTATGAGGAAGTGACCCAGGTGATCCCTGCTAATAGGATCAATGTGTTAGGGCACTATGAGAAGAACGGGTATCAAAGGAAGGGATACCCCAAGCTTCCTATGACTTATCGTTTCCTGAAAATCCATGACCCCACTCCATATTATTATTCCGTCCCTGTAGCCAATTGTAACACAATCCTATTTTCTTCAAACTGATGTATCAATTAGCTTGTCCTACTTACCCAAAATAAATGTACTCAAAGGATTATGCCCTCATGAATGAACAATACTTTTTACTATCATCTATCTTGATTGTAAATGTTAGCTAAGGTGTTAAGTGATTAAAACACTTGGCTAAAAGTTGTGCTAGTCGTATTAATGTAATATGGGAAACGTTTGATAAGTTCTTAACATAAAGAATCTTATTGTCGAGACGCAACCCCAAGCGCAGGTCCCAAGTCTGACTCCTACACTAAGTACAGCCGTGGTTTAAGAGAAGGCGTTCCTCCTCAAACAAATTAAGCTACCTGAGTTTGATGGCAAGGGAAGGACTGTTCAAGCTGACGCTGAGATCTGGATCGAGTCCATGGAGGACTATTTTGAGGCAGCAGGAACTGCACGTGCTAACCAAGCCATGCTCGCCAAACTTAAGCTTATAGGTGAAGCAAGACTTTGGTGGAAACAATGGTGCAGAGACCAAGCGATCTTGGAGGGGACAATCACTTGGGAAAAGCTTAAGGAAGCTGTGCGAGGGAGGTATCTACCACCTGCTTACCACACACAAAAGATGAACGAATTCTATGACTTGAAGCAGCTAGGATTATCCCTTGATGCATATTACTCAAAGTTTGTTTCACTCCTAAAGTGCGTGCCTCCAATGGATATGACACAACAGGTGTCAAAATTTTGTGCTGGGTTGAATCCACCCATAAACACCCGCTTGGAATCAATGCGCCCAATGGACCTACAAGACACACTCATTCGAGCTGCTCCAATAATACAAGAGGTGCAGACCAAACCAAGGAACAACAGGACTTGGCCTTACAGAGATCAGAACAAGGGTATGTCTAGGGCTCAGACTAAGAGAGTGCAGGGTCAGAATTAGGGCCAAAGGAAGAAAGCTAGGGCAATGTTGTCAACAACGTTGTTCCTACACAAGGTAATGACCGCAATCTGCGTTGCTTCCATTGCAACGAACCCAGACACTTCAAGAGGCATTGTCCCAAGCTTAGCAGAGGACATCGCCAAGGCCAATTCCAAGGTCAAAACAGAGCCACTCATGGCCAAGGAACCATTGTTATGGCGAGAGGAAGAACCTCCAGTGTTTCCAACAAAGAGCTAGACGATGAAGAAGATCCATCCATGGATGCTGACATTGAGAGGGCAACGGTTCACTCCACTCTTCACAAGAAGGGTCCGAATCGCCAATTCTCGATGATTCAAACTCCATCAGATTATGAAGGTAAAAGCTTCAAAACCCTAATTGATTTCAATGCCTAGCCAAGGAGACCTTGAGCTATGGACTGATAGAGTCCTAGATGTCAGGTAGAGACATTTGAGGACAAGGACCTTGAGAGAATACCTCATCCAGTGGAAAGATTATCCCGAAGAGGATGCCACCTGGATGGACGAAGATACTCTCAACCAACAATACCCCCAGGTCCTCTTGAGATGAGGACATCTCGATTCCTCTAAGGGGGAGAGGATGTAATATGCCCGTGCTCCCCCCCATAGGAACTCCCCCCCCCCTTAATTTCAAAAAAAAAAATTATTACGGTTAGTTCAAATTTTTTTCCCTCTCTCTCTCCCCACTGACAACACGTCGGCGAGAGAGAGAGAGGCAGTGATGTGGTGCCACCCACCTCCTCCCCCTCCTATATAAGGGGAGGCTCCTCCCCTCCCTCGTTCATGGAGAGAGCACCCCCCTCCCTGTTGTGTCACCTTTCCCCCCCCCCTCTGCCAGTCAACTACGCGGCCCCCTAGGGCTCTCGGTTGGGTCTTCCCCTCCCCCCTCCGACCTGCTGCAACAGCGCCCCCTGGGCCTTTGACTGAAGCCACCCCCCTATGTTCGGCAGTAACAGCGCCCCTCATGTGGCTTTCGACCGAAGCCACCCCCCCACCTGCCTCCTCGACTGCCAGTCGGCAACCGCCTCCCCCAGTGAGCAAAAAAGAGGAGTGGAAGAGAAGAAGCAAAGGGAGAGAGAGAGGGAGGAAGAAGAAGGAGGAGGAGAGGAGAGGGAGAGAAGAAGATAAGGAGAGAGAAGGAAGGAGAAGAGGAGGAAAAGAAGAAGAGAGGGTGAGAAGAAGAGAATGAGAGAGAAGGAAGGAGAAGAGGAGGAAAAGAAGAAGGAGAGGAGAGGAATAGATGAAGAAAAGGAGAGAGAAGGAAGGAGAAGAGGAGGAAAAGAAGAAGGAAAGGAAGAAGAGAGGGTGAGAAGAAGAGAAGGAGAGAGAAGGAAGGAGAAGAGGAGGAAAAGAAGAAGGAGAGGAGAGGGAGAGAAGAAGAGAAGGAGAGAGAAAAGAGAGGAAGGGAAGGAGAGAAAGAGGAGAGAGAGAGAGAAGGAGAAGAAGAAGTGAAGAAGAAGTAGAAGAGGTAGAAGGAGAGAAGAGAGAATAAGAAAAAGAAGAAGAAGAGGAAGGAGAGAGAGAAAGAAGGAGAAGAGAAGAGGAAGAAGAGAGGGAGAGAGAGAGAAGGAGAAAGAGAGGGGAAGAGAGTTGGAGAGTGAAGACGGTTTGAGGAGCCACACTCAAGCCACCCCCCCTCATTGGCAAAGGATCCCCTTCCCATGACCTTTCCCTCCCGAACCGGTCATCTTGAAGGCCACTAAGGCCTGGACTATCCAAATCCCAAGTAGAAATGGCTCCCAAGAAGAAAATTGCGAGAAGCATAGGTGCCAAAGCTACCGTTGGTGCCGGTAACGCAGGAGAGGCGAGCAGAGTGACCAACACAATAAACACCCCTACAAACATGAATCAAACCCAGGTTCTTTAAGCGTTATAATTAATTATGTATTATTTCTCGTGGAAGAGATGAAAGGGTTAGCTACATGCATAGAACAAGGACCAGTTGTAGGATTTTTCTTTCCTCTAAGCGCTAGGTTGCATGCGTGAAATGATAGAGTATGGAGTTCACATAACTTTATATGCGCGAAATGGTAGAGTATGGAGTTCGCACAAGTTTATATGTGCGAAATGGTAGAGTATGGAGTTCGCATAAGTTTATATGCATGAAAAGATAGCTTTTACACACATAAAATGATAAGGTTTTCGCATTATTTCACAAAAAATAATAGCTTTTAAACCAGTTCAGTGCGTGAATAGTCAATTAGAATTCTTGTTTCGCAATCATGATTAAAAGAAACACATGAAATGTTAGTTTCCGTTCATGAGATACATTCACACCGTTTGATAAAAACCTAGACTTTCATATACGCAAGTCACATGTGATCCAGTGCATTAGGGATAAGTATTCGTTGCCAGGAATGAAGAGAGCTAAAGGTTGTTTTAGATGTACAAATACATTAAACGCACCATGTGCATGATGGGTAAGGTTGATTGGGAAACTTCGCATAGTACCACACTAAGAGAGAGATGGAAAGGACACATCCATCTAGACTATATCTTGAAGACCTAGATGAAGAATCATGTGTTGCCAAGTGTGTTAACTGAACTTGGTTAGAATTGGGAGGATAAAAGACCCTTGGTTGGGTTGCGAATAAGGCATGTTTGTTGCCTTGATTGTCCAGTTAATGCTTGGGTTAGGTTAGATACCATAAGGTAAAACCCAATGGAAAGAGCAAGTCAAAATAGAGTTAACTTACCAAGAACATTTGCTTGCATGATCTTGTTTGAGACTACTGGGATCTCGCCAAGTCGCGAACGATCCAGGATCGGATGCTGGGAGCATCCCGGAAAAAGATCCAAGATCGGATGCTGGGAACATCCAGGAAAAAGGAGTCACACCTTGGCAGTTGGTCGTACTAACGACCTCCGAAATGTCTGTGCTTGTACTTAGGTACATTATTTGATCTCTTTGCTCAAGGAACTAATTCAAGGAAAAACACTTAATGCTTTAGGTTGAAAGCTTGGAGGGAGAGGCATGAACAATTACCTCCAACTGTCTACCTGGCCCTATCCAAGGGGGTTGTTAGCCACGCCGGGTATATGGACCTAACCCACCACGAGAGGTCTCTCCGTGGGTGCTGCTTGGAGCGGGAGGACATTTGGGTGCCATGGGAGGCTATGGCTGTAAATCTCTTGCCTCCAAATCCTGCACAAGAGGTCGACGTGACTCGAGATGGGATCTCGAGGCCCGTGTACTAGTCAACGGCCGGAACTTGGAGCAACAATCCTATAGATTGCTGGGATAGCCTTCGAGCATGATATTGGATGTACTCCAAGATTATGATAAATAAAGAACAGATATTGGAGAAAAAGGAACTTGCTTGACAATGTTTTTATGTCAATGCCTAAGTTGCGTGAAGGAACCCGTGATTAATTTGATTAATTAAGGAAGTTGCTTTTGTATGTCAAAACATAATGTGGTAGGTAATTAGATAACTAAATCAAAGTGAGGAAAGTGCGGTGGACGTGACTTAGGTCCTCGTCCTACGAAAGGGTGGTCCCGGTTAGCTGGGAACTTTTCTCAAATGATGAGATAACAAGACTATGAAGACCTAGTGTCAGTAGATGTAGAGTCCCGGTTTATTCTATTTTAGGGGAAAGGAATGGGACTATGTCGTATGGCAGAGAGGTTGAGCTTCACATCCCTCTCGTTTCCCATTCTCCATGAACCAAGTGCAGGATGAATCCGCTTCGACTCTGTTGTTTCTACGCAAAGTGGTTCATTTGGAGCTCGACGCGAGCTTCTTCCTAAAGACTTTGCTGATAGGAAAGGAACCCTGGCCTCAAGTTGATCCCAAGTGGGAACGGCCGAACACTTCCACTCGAGGCAGACTCGGGAAGACCTAGATCGCAAACCCTGTGTCATTCCTTGCGAGTGCCAGGTGGAGCCTTCTAAACCCTCCTCCAAATGGGCTACTAAGACGTGTCCCACAAGCGGACGAGCGAACACGTCACATACATAGTAAGATTCAAAAATTGATTAGTGTATTCTCTCATGGAAAGACCTCTCTAGTCTAGGCCAGCAAACCAACATCTAACAAGTTTTTTTTTTTCACAAGGGAAATAAAGACTTACACCATGAGCATCTTAAAATCTTTCCAAGCGTCCATTGGATGGTTTGTCTTCTTTGTTTATATCACCACCAAGTGTGGGCAAAACCCTCTATGTGTATGGTGACAAAGTGGTTCTTTTTATAATCAACCCTAGGAAATAAGTCAAAGTAATCTTCCAATTTGAAAAGCCACTCTTCAAGATACAATGGAAAATATCATTGGCCATTATATTTGGATAGTGTGATCTTATTCCTCAATTCTCTATCACCATAGTTTGGTTGTCTACCATGGGACTGATCTTTCTGTGTATCACCAAAGCTACCATTTAGAGTAGTTCTTACCAAAAGAGAACTAAGGTCTAATACCTAGAATGGGTACCCTAGTGGCAAAGAAACCAAATCCACTTATATTGCCCAAATAGTCATTGCCCCTATGTGAAGCCTCACCTATTTCATAACTAGTATGGGAAATCTTCCTAGGATGCCCAAAGGGTTAGGGTTAATTTTAGGATTTCCATCAAAATGGCATGTGGCTCCTTCTCCTTCTATTTTTCTATCATTTGGGATTCCATTCATTTTCCAATTCGAGCAAGTCTATCTATAGAAAACAGAGTTTAATTCACATGCTCCTTCTCTTTCTCTTTCTCTTGCCTCTCTTTCTCCTTCTCTTGCTTTTGAAAGTCCCATTCATCTTGTGATTTGAGTAATGAACTTATCAAGAGAGAATTGAGTTTGATTCCCAAGCTTATTTACAACATCTAGTAATTCATTGTGTCTAATTGAATGTCTTGTCTCATGAAGGTATTATTCAATGTACTAAAGGTTCCTATTTCATATGAATCCTCCTCATAATCATCCCCAATAGTATTTCTAGCATTTGGGTCCTTGGAATCTCTAATTCGCTACTGTAGATCCTCATTAGCCTTTCCTTTACCCTTATTCCCTCCATTTTTAGAGTGCAATCCAATTAGACTTGTTGTCACTGTTTTGGCTATAACTTTTGATAGAAAACTTTGATTGACCTAGTTTTTGGTTCAAATGAAAACTTAGAATGTCCTCTTTGAGATGAACAAAAAAAATCTATGACAAAAAATCAATAGCCAATTTTGGAATTCTATGTGGTTGTAAAGAAGTATGCAACAAGTTGTAAATGCCCTGTTTGAGGTCTCACATGGCCTGTATACACTAAAACTACTCGTGCAAGACCTATATCCCAACTAAATGGACCCAAAAATGCCATGGAAAATCTGAAAAACTCATGTAAAAGGCTCCAAACACACTATTTATACATGTAGCACCCTATTTTAGCTTGTACTCCTTACTCGAATGGCTACCCTATGGAAATTGATGTAAAGCTAAATCTTCAACAAAGTACTTCATCTCTAACACTCCTCCTTGTTGTACTTGTGTGAGGGAAGGGGTAAAATGGGCTCTGAGACTTGGGAGGGTGCGCAAATCTCCTTCCCAAGCCAAGTTGTGCACCCCTTTGGGATCATCAATGTGAAGGAGGGTCACCTCTCTATTGTCTAACATCTTGCCTGATGACATCTGCTTTTCCTTGCAAGTGTTTTCAACATGGCAGTTCTTTCTAGCTAAGAAACTAGTATGAAATGCAATTCTTAAAAGAAAATCTTAGCTCATTCCTTGATATGCATTCGATTGGAAAATGAAATAATAAAATGGATGGGGAAGAGGGATTTACCACACAGTATCTCATTGCTTGACTTTACCCTTTTACAATGGATTTCTCATTTATTTTGCTATGCAAAATCAACCATAAACAAGTTATGAATCATATAAAAAATATCCAATCCAAATTGATTCTTGAGCAAAGGGATTCAATGCAATACTTCAGCAAATTGAGTGCTCACTGAAATGAAGGGGGATGCATAATCCATACAAGAAATGAGCTTCATAAAATGCATTATCAATTCTTGCCTCTCTTCCAACAAATGGATTATGGCCCAACAAAAGTATTAAAGAAAGAGAGAGACTAAGAATTGAGTACCTCTTTCTAATTAATGAATATTGGGTGCTTCAATCTCAACTTCAAGTAGCTCCCATGTAATCCATGTCTTCAATAATTTAGCTTCATGATGAATAATCCTTCAATTTAGAATGTATTCAACTACCTTAAGCCTTTAATGATGAGAAATTTGGATGGTTACTGAAGAATCCCCAAATTCAAGTAGAATGCTCTATATATCAAATGGTATTCAAGATGCCATCAATGTTACAAACTTTCCATGTATCCTTCCTGTAGATAGGATTCTTAACCTCAAAGAAGTAAAAATCCTCTATGTTGAAGCCTACTTAGACTGATAGAAGGAAGGTTGTAGATGATATCAATGCTATCCATAGTCCATCATAGCTAGGGTTTGCAAGCTTTTCAAGAATACTTTCCTTTCAAGAGGATCAATGGCTTCCTTAGCATCTAGCCATGGTATAAACAAGCATTGAGCAAGCATAGATGCTTTCTAATGTTCCAAATCTTGATAACGATAAAGACATTTGTTGCTACCCTGTTTATTCTAGCTCAATGGAGAATCCTCTTTGCTCAAAGGAATCAATATAGCCTTCAATTCTAAGTATGGAAGATTGCAAGCCTTGACCTTTGGAGAAGAAATGAAGCAAGCTAGGTTTGAAATCGTGTTTCCTATAGGTCATGGATGGCTACTGCCACAATGGCTATTGCAAGAGCTTGCAATTATCACAGATTCCACTAGTTTTTTTGCAATCCATGTGGCTCTAAGATTATGCATTATGGTTCTCAATGGCTTCCATTGATCCCAATAATCCATAGCAAGTGTCCATTGGCAAGAAAGAAGCCATGAAAGCAAGATAGAAGCCTTCCTCTTCAGAGATATGGTGAAAGCAAGCTTGGAGAAGAAAAGGGGAAGAGGGAGAAAGTCTATTTCCCAAAAAATAATTGAACTTCTAACCTTGGCTGACTCCTATGACCTTGTCCTTAACAAAAATACCTCTAGAATAGCTTGAAATTGAAAAATCTACCACTATTTTTGGTGATCTGTCTCCAACACTTTCCCAAGCCTCCATCAATGCTTCTAGTTCTATTGTCCTCCTTCCTTTAAGACCATTGGTCACTTAGATGCTTTCTATCATGTCTGTACCTATTGTACATGAAGGTCCATAGATTTTCGAATTGTAAAATGAAGAAAATAGGCTTGAAAAAGGATTGAGAATGGATCAAAGACTCAACTCTAATACCAATTGTAAAGGAGTGAGCTAGGAGAGAGAGAAAGGACAGAAGGAAGATTGCATAAGAGAGAAAAGATGAGTGCAGCGAGAGAGTATATTAACATCTCTAAAAGGCCAATGTGGCCAAAGCAATACATATAATGATGGTGTGTTTCTCATCTAGAACGAGAAAATATGGAAAACATGCCTATAAGATTGAAAAGTGAAATAGCTCCTATAAAAAGAAAACATGTAGATCATATGAAAGTAAAAGTAGAAAAAGGAAGCTTTCCATGATACCCACCACTACACACTGCACGTGGTGGGCATCCGTCACTGTCACTTTATTCTTTATTCTTTTAGTAACATTTTGAATAAAGGAAGGCCCAGACACACATTGTGACTATTGGCATTCCCACATTGTGACTCTCTCTCTCTCTCTCTCTCTCTCTCTCTCTCTCTCTCTCTCTCTCTCTCTCTCTCTCTCTCTCTCTCTCTCTCTCTCTCTCTCTCTCTCTCTCTCTCTCTCTCTCTCTCTCTCTCTCTCTCTCTCTCTCTCTCTCTCTCTCTCTCTCTCTCTTGCTCTTGCTCTTGCTCTCCCACCATAGCTCTCCCGTGCAAGCTTCGATTCTTCTCACCTTTCAAATGGTATTAGAGCATGGTTGCTTAAGCATTCGAGCATGGTCCGTGACTCCTTCAACATTCATTCGAATCTCTACACCATTGGTTCTCACTCTTGGCAGCCATATCTGACTCCTTTGAGCTTCGATCACTCCTCGGCTTCCCGAGCACCTACCCGGCCCAATTGGACACCCTTAGGGCATTCCTTTAGAGGTATTGGAGCTCTCTTTTGTTATTTTACTTCAATCCACAGGTTTTGTGAAGCAGGGCAGCCTTGTCCTCTTGCTTCTTGTGATGCCTACTCTCTACTAGTGACTTTGCCCTTCAAGAGGGAGCTCTTGGGGGTCCTTGACTACTCCCCTTGCCTTGACCTTACTCAGCCCTTCCACAGGCCCCAGATCAATTTGGGCCAGCTTAAAGACCTGCAAAAAAAATCATTTTTTACTTCAACCCTCCCTCGGCACTTATTGGCTGCTTGAAAACACTTCGTTTGGCACTGGGAACACCCCCTTGATGCTCGACATTGGTGGTTACCATTGGCATTGATTTGTGGACTAATTCATCACTTTATGGTTATGCTCGATTTGCATTGACATTGGTTGCTCAGTTGGACGTGCCCCTAATGCTAGGGGAATGTACACCTATGATGTGAGATGGTTTTGGGGCTGAATTTACTCAGTCATTGAGTATTTTACACAATCCACATGAAGACCAAAATAAGGCAGCCCTCTATCATTACACTTTATGCTCATACTACATAGTCATTTGATGCCCGATTATGCCCGGTTGGTGCCTATACATATGGGAAAGTATGCCAATGGTTTGTCTATGGTTTTGAGCTTGGATTGAGCCATTGTTTGCTCAGTTTTAGACATTTATTTGTTGTAGGGTTGAATCTCTTTTGCTTATGTTTGGATATGCATATTGCATTCAGGCTATATCTTGGATGTATACATTGATGTAGTGACTCTCGGGGATCGACATAGAGCTTGGATTTGCTCTCGAATCATTGGTTGATCTTGAGCTTGATTTGCATAGCATTTGGATTTTCATCTCTGATGTACTTATGGCATATACTTTTCTTATGTCTGACCGGTCTTGACATGCTTGGCCTATGCCACTACTACATGCTTGTTACATTGTTTGGAGTTGGATGCTACAGAGTCTTGCTTTGGCTTAACATTTGATTGCCCAAAGCTTACTTTGGCTATTTCTCGGCTTGCCATAAATATAGTTTAGATGTACTTGATATGTATGGATGTTATGTATGGATGCTACACGGCCTATATGCTCATGAGGTCTTATTGATGCTTGATCTTGGATCTTCTGGCACTGGTGCTATCATATGCCCTTGTTGAGATTTTCTGTTTGATATTTACAGCTGTTGTGCCAATGGGAGCATCTTGATACTTGATAGACATTGAGCAAGTAGTTTATGCTACTTGAGCATTTGGATACTTGATACTAGGATCTTCACTTGGATGTTACATGGTTGATATGACATAATCCTCACAGAAGTACTTGGGCTGATTTGGGCTTTGCCCTCCCTAAGCATAAACCTCTTTGTATCAAGTCTTGCCAGTGTTGTGTACACTTTGCCCTATTACATAGGGGGTGTGCTGTCTTACTGATGGATTCTTTTGACATGCTTGGGTGTTTGCTTGATGCTCGTATGACTGTCACATGCTGATTTATGCCCGCTTGATGTTGGTTATGCTTTGATAGTCGACGGTTTAGTTGGTGCATTCATTTTGCCTACAATTTGCTCTCATTGTATCTGGCTGTAATTTATTACAGCAAGCAGTTATGCATGGATTGACGTGGAATTTTCATGCTGAATCATCTTGATTTCATGTACTTTTGATGGTACTTGGTGGGAAGCATCATTAGCTATCAATTCGTGGTCATTTTGCCTTGGTTTTGGTGGTATTTTGGCTATTTACAACAGAAAACAACAAGTACTTTTGTACTGTCTGCGCCATTTTGGACTACAATATGGCATCTTCTTCTAATGATAGTGCTATCTTCAACATCACTAAGCTTGATGGTACAAATTATGCCTACTGAAAGAGCCAAGTTTAGCAGGTATTGGTGCAGAAATCGTAGATAAAGTCATTAAGGATGCATGGCGAGCAACCTGAAACTATGACTGATGGAATGGGTTGAGCTTGATGAGTTATGCAGGTCCACCCTCATCTTGTCTCTCACTGAACATGTGCATTATAATGTGGTTGAGGAAGCACAAATTGCTTGGTAGCTTTGGGATAAAATTAAGAACCTCTATGACAAGAAAAGTCTAGCAAGTCAAATGTATTGGCTGAAGCAACTTATGGACCTACGCATGAAGGAGAATATGACAATGTTTGCTCATTTGATCTAGTTCCATACTATTCTCGAGAACTTGACTTCACAAGGCATTACCTTTAATGATGAGGTTACTCCATTGTTTTTTCTTGGGACTTTGAATAAGTCATGGAATGTATTTCACACTGCCTATGTGCTCCTACTACTATTTTGAACTTGCCTAATGTAGAGAGTGCTCTTCTGCAGGAAAAGATCAATAGTAAGAACTTAGATGCCTCTTGTGTGTCGCATGCTTTGACTGTTAAAGGCAGAGATGGTAATGGAAAGAATGACCATGGGTATGGACGTGGCAGAGATTCACAGAAGTCTAGGTCTAAGTCACGTGGTAAGTCGCACAGCAAGACTTGTGGAAAAAATGCTCATGTGACATGTCATCATTGCGGCAAGAAGGGTCACATATGCCCACAGTGTCATGAGTTATGTAGTGAGAAGCACAAAGAGAGGGGGAAAGACAAAGTACAAGAAAAGTCCTCTAATCGCAGCATTATGCCAACAAAATCCAGTGTGAAAATCAAGGAGATAAATGTCATGCAGACTGATGACTCCAGGGAGTACATACTTGCAACTAGTTCTTGTGATGCTATGCCATTGACCGAGGTTCACTCTATGTATGTGCAGTGCTAGCTTTTGGATTTTGGTGCTTCATTTCATGTTGCACCATGCCGTGAGTGGTTCCATTCCTACAGCACTGTCTCTAGTTCAATTCGCTTGGGTGATGATAGGTCACTTGCTATTGTTGGCATTAGGGATGTACGATTGAAGTTCTCTACTCACAATAATTTTATGTTATAGGCTGTACGTCATGTACCTAAGCTTACACACGCAATCTAATGTCTGCAGGGCAACTTGATAATGCCTCTTTGGCATGCCCATTTGGGCCCTATGTCTTTGAAGGAAATGAAAATTCTTTCTGGTTTGCAATACTTACCACCCCTTGACTATTCATGTTTTGATTCATGTGAGCATTGTCTTTATGGCAGACAGTACACATAAGAAGTCTAATCAGACACACATGGGTGAGCCATTAGTATTAGTATATTTGAATGTATGTGGGCCCATGCCCTGTCAGTCTATGGGTGGTGCAAAGTATTTTGGGATGTCTATTGATGATTTTTCGCATAAATTATAGGCTTATCCCATTAAGCTTAAGTCAGATGTCTTAGCTATGTTTCAAAATAGGCTGAAATGCCTTAGAACTGACAATGGGGGAGAATATGTGTCACGTTCCTTTGAGCAACTATGTGATGAGAGGGGTATTAAGCCTCAGGTGACTGCCCCCTATACCCCACGCCAGAATGGTTTGGCTGAGCGAATGAATAGAACCGTCCAAGAGCATGTACGTAGTATGCTTAGCCATGCAGGCCTACCACAAAGCTTTTGGGCTGAGGTAGTCAGTACAGCTATGCATGTTATCAATAGATCACCTTCTAGTGGTTTGGATTTTCAGGTTTCAAAGGAGGTATGGACTGGAAACCTCCATCTTATCCGCATCTACGTGTCTTTGGATGTAAGGCATTCTGCCATGTGCCCAAGGATAAGCGGACTAAGTTGGATCCTAAGAGTGTCAAATGCATTTTCCTTAGCTATGGAGATGCAGGTGAGATGGGTTACTGCCTCTGGGATCTGCAGCACGGAAAGTCATCCATAGCCATGATGTAGTCTTCCATGAAGACAAGATGCATAGGAAACCTAAGAAGGTGGTAGAGATACCTAGGGTTATGTTCCAGGAGGAGCCACGTGCTCCTACACAGCCAATTGGAGAGCCTATAGTAGCAGTTGGTACACATGGCCAGGGTGTTGGACAGGATGCTAGACATATAGCAGAGCCTGCAGTGAAATGGTCTACTAGAGCTAGATGTCCACCTAATCAATTTGAGCCCTCGATGCATTATGTCTTAGTTACAGATGCAAGAGAGCCTCTCACCTATGATGAGGCTATGTGCAGGGGTGACAGCCACTCCTAGGAGAGGGCTATGCAATCTGAGATGGACTCCCTACATAAGAATATAACTTGGAATTTCATTGCATTGCCTAATGGCAAGAAGGCTTTGCCATGCAAATGGGTGTACAAGCTAAAAAGTACCCCTAGCACCCCAAGCCAGCTTATAAGGCAAGACTTGTTGCTAAGGGTTTTAAACTGGAGCATGGAGTTGACTTTGATGAAATCTTTTCTCATGTGGTCAAGATGACTACCCTATGCTTGGTTTTGGCCTTAGTCGCACAACTTGACTTGGACATATATCAGATGGATGTCAAGATTGCATTCTTGCATCGGGATTTGCATGATGAGATTCACATGGAGCAGCCTAAGGGCTTTGTAGAACCTGGTAGGGAGCACCTAGTGTGCAAGTTGAAGAAAAGTATTTATGGCTTGAAGCAAGTACCTAGGGAGTGGTATCATAAGTTTGATGCTTTTATGCAGTACAGGACTACGGCAGGAGTACTATGGATCCGTGTCTTTACACTAAGACAACCTGTGATGGCTCATTGCTTATTTTGGTACTTTATGTGGATAATATGTTGATAGCAAGGAAAGCTCATGAAAAGCTGGATGCTCTTAAATCTCAGCTAAAGAAGAGCTTTGAGATGAAGGATTTGGGACATGCCTCTCACATTCTTGGTATGCGCATTAAAGTGTGATAGGCATTAGGGACTACTCTACCTCTCACAGAGGGAGTACATTCATAAAGTCCTTGAGTGTTTTTGCATATGCAGGACGTGAAGCCTCTTAGCTGTCTTCTTATGTGAAGGTTTCACAGGCCGATTGTCCGCAGACAGATGAGCAGATGGCCAAGATCCCTTATGCATCAACGCTATGGGCAGTTTAATGTATGCCATGATAGCCACTCAACCAGATATTGCCTTTGCAGTTAGTGTTGTGACACGCTATATGCCTACACCTGGCAAGAAACATTGGGATACCATGAAGGGTATCATGAGATACGTGAAAGGCACATCAGATATGTGTATTTGCTATGGCAGGCAGGATATAGAAGTTGTGGGGTACACAAACTCTAATTATGCAAGACATGCAAATATCAGGAAGTCTACTTCTGGCTATGTATTCACCTATGCTGGAGGTGTTGTCTCTTGGATGTCCAGGGTTCAAAACTGTATGGCTCTCTCTACCACTAAGGCCGAGTATGTTGCAACCCACACTGAGGCTTGCAAGGAGGCCATATGGTTGGGCCGTTTGGTTCATGACCTTGGGATTGATTCTATATCTACACTGCATCTGGATTCTATGAGTGCTATTCAGGTAGCCAAGAATCCAATCTTCCATGCGAACATGAAACACATTGAGGTGAGGTATCACTTCATACGTTGGGTCATGGAGGACAAGTCTATTGACCTTGTCAAGATCTCCATTGACGAAAATCTTGCAGATTTGCTCATGAAAATCCTCACTACTAAGCGCTTTGCCTTCCTCAAGAGATTGATGGGAGTTGGATGAGATGACGTTTTTCCTCATCCTATTGTACAAGTGTACATTGTACTGTCTTTTCTTTTTCTTTTCACTCCTCACTGGGGGAGATATTCCTTTAAGTGGGAGATTTTTGGGGGTAAAGGTGCCTCTACCTAGCCGCATGTGTATTACTACACTAACAGTACCCACCACTGCACACTGTAGGTGGCGAGCACCTGTCATTGTTTATTCTTTATTCTTTTAGTGACAGTTTGAATAAAGGAAGGCCTGATCACACATTGTGAGTGTTGGAGCTCTCACATTGTGACTCTCTCTCTCTCTCTCTCTCTCTCTCTCTCTCTCTCTCTGGCCATAGCTCTCCCATTCTTAGGCATCTCCACCATGTAGAGATACATCTCCCTAGAGGAGAGAAAAAGATGATTGAGAATGACTCCCCCTTTTCACGGATATGTTAAGACTCTCAACATGGTCAAGAAGAGCTACCATTGGGAAAGACTAAAGGGAAATGTACTCAAATATGTCATGGAATGTTTATCTTGCCAATGCATTAAGGCATAGCATATCAAGATTCCTAGGAAGCTGCAACCTCTTGACATTCCTCAAATGAAGTGGGAATTTATCAACATGGACTTTGTTGCTGGGTTACCTTCAGTTCAAGGGGGATACAACTCAATCATGGTTATAGTAGATATGCTTACCAAGGTTGCACATCTCATTCCAGTTAAGAAAAACTATAAAGCTTCAGATATTTCTAGATTATTCATCAAGGAGATATTTAAACTCCATGGGTTGCCCAGAAGGATCATTAGTGACTGCAACTCCCTCTTCACATCTCACTTCTGGAGAGGGAAATTTGAGGCCATTGCGACTCATCTTTGTTTTAGTACAACCTATCACCCTCAAACTAATGGCCAAACCTAGAGAGAGTCAACCAAGTCATTAAAGATATTCTTAGAGCATATTGTTGTCGCGAACCCAAGAAATGGATCCAATATCTACCATTGGTAGAGTTTGCCTATAATGCTTCTTACCAACAAAGCATCCAAATGACACCTTTTCAAGCATTGTATGGGCATGACTGCCATATTCCATTGAATTTTTCAGATCCTACTTTAAGGGTAGAGGCTTCCAAGAAAATGCTAGAAGAAATGGATGAGCAAGTCAAGGACATCAAACAAGACATTAGAGCTGCTAAGGATAGGCAGAAAGCCTATGTAGATCTGAATAGACAAAAGCGGCTCTTCAAAGAAGGAGATATGGTTTTTATATGTATATGACCCGAGAAGAGCTCCTT
Organism: Lygodium microphyllum; assembly: GCF_053477565.2. NCBI lineage: Eukaryota > Viridiplantae > Streptophyta > Polypodiopsida > Schizaeales > Lygodiaceae > Lygodium > Lygodium microphyllum. Next base: position 6,279,860 of record NC_141153.1, on the reverse strand, counting down.
ATCATTGGGAGGGTTTAAAAAGCTAAGTCCAATGTATTGCAGGCCCTACAGTATCCTTAAGTGCCTAGGGCCTAATGCCTACAAACTCCAACTCCTCGAGAATGTAAAGGTTCACAATGTATTTCATGTTAGCCTACTAAAGAAATACGTATCCAATCCTAGCCATGTACTCAATGATCAACAAGTTGTAATGCCAAGCCAAGGAATCCTTAAGCTCTAGCCTGATAGAATCTTGGACATTCAGGAGAAGTGATTGAGAAGTAGAACTCTCATAGAGTACCTCATCCAGTGGAAGGACTATCTAGAAGAAGATGCCACATGGATTGATGAGAGTACTCTCAATCAACAATACCCCCAATTCCTTTTGAGATGAGGACATCTCGATCCCTTAAGGGGGGAAGGATGTAATAACCCCCCCCCCCTTTTTCATGTCATAGGACCCCCCCAACATAATTAAAATTATTTCAATTTTTTTTACTCCCCCTGTTGACACTGCCAACTAGCAGGAGGGAGGGAAAGTAGAAGACGACGATGAGGAGGAGGGGCACACGTGTGCCACCTCCCTCCCCCACTATCCCTCCCCCAACTTGCATTGGTCTACATGACAGCAGCCGTTCTAGACCGCCCAGGTGGAGGGTGGGGAGAAGGCCACTGTCACCCCCCCATACCACTCCTCCTCCCTATAAAGACCCCCCCTGGAATGGGGGATACCCTTCTCTCCCCCCCTCCCCCTGTCAAGCTAGGCAGTGAGAGAGAGAGAGAGAGAGAGAGAGAGAGAGAGAGAGAGAGAGAGAGAGAGAGAGAGAGAGAGAGAGAGAGAGAGAGAGAGAGAGAGAGAGTGAGAGAGAGAGAGAGAGAGAGAGAAGAAACTCCTAGAAGTTTCCAAGTTTTTTCCCTCCTTGAGAGGGGTTCCTATGCACTATCTCTCGTAAGGAGCAAGCTTCCATAATAGTCAGTGCGCACATCTGTTGAAGAAGGCCCGAGCTAAACAATTGCTCGAAAGTGAAAGAAGGTTCAAGAAAACTCTAATCCGGCATCAAATGATGGAGCTACAGGTCAAGGAACCGCAACACTTAGTAACCAAGTGCATTCAATAAATTTTACTCTAGTAGAAATCATCTTAAAGAAATAGTAAACACAGATCGATTACATTAAGTAGAAAAAATTTATTCATGCAAAAAAATCATGATAGCAAGCCACCAATCATGTTGCATTAAAAATCATGTTGGAGATTCTATTTATATTCACCTTAGCAAAAATTATGGATTTTATTACACTAAAGGCATATTATAGAATTAAAAAACTTACATGATAGACTTCGCATTGGTGCACACAGAGATTAGGGATTTTGTATTGGCTTTTTGTTTATAGAGCATTAAGTTTTATGAACTAGCATTGGCATGCATGAGAATCGATAGATGTTTGCACTCGAGTGTGTAGAAAAATGATACGGACTCAGGGATTGACGTTTTACATCAAAAATATCATGAAGGAGACTTGCATCTTTAAAGTTGCATCTTATGATTGCAAGGCAGGAACCTAAGCATCTTAGTAAATAAAGAAAGATTTGCATCCATTTCTGCAAGAAATAAATGCATCCATGAAAAGCATTAAATTCTTGCTTCACTGCATGTGCAAAGAGTTAAGTTCTTCTTAGCTTGCATAAGTAGTGTATTCAATTTCCGCTTCACTTGCAAAGAGGAAAGAATTGAAGGAGATAAAAGTGTTCTTTCTTTTTTCCACAAAATTGTGTTTACGCCTGATGATTGGAATGTGCATGAATTAGGTTAATTGCATTCACTGAAGCATTAAAAATGTATCTACAATAATGAATACTTGAAAGACATACAAGCTCTGATATGCTTGAGATAATGACGCAAATAATTAGACTATTTAAAATTTTCCAAATAAGAAGGTCAACTTACTTAAGTTATCCCAAGGATTCCCGATCAATAGGTAAACCTTAGAGCGATAGTTATGATCCAACTATCAAGATAATGGAAACACTGTGCTGACCCATAAGACCACTGATTTCTCTTCCCACACTCATTGGCAAGAGTATAATTGCCCACAAATATCTGACTATTCATAGCAAACTAAGGTTTGCTATCGTGGAAAAATAAAACCCCATGATAGTGGAGGTCATCCAAACTACGGAAGAGTTATTCTTATCATACATGAGGTAGTGATTTCTACAAAGTAATCAAAGGAGTGGGATAATGACAATAGGAGGGACCCTAAATAGAGCAATCTAGGATGACTTAATGTGAATTATACAAAAACTCTAATCCTAGAGGATTGGGTAGGGTTACATGGGGATAATAATGGGGATGGTAATGCTTACTAAAGGCCAATTGCAATTCCTATTGCAAGGATAATCAAGGGTGAAGCGTAGATTACTCATCTAGGAGTAAAAGGACTTGTACCTAAGATACCTCTGTCACACAAGAGATATGGATAATAACATCAAGGATTCGATGCTAATGCATCATGGCCAATCTCACCGAGGCAAGAAAAATTCGAAGGTTGAATGATAAGCGTTCAAAAAGAAATTCCACCTTAGCAGGTATTCTAAGCACCCACCCACATTATTGTTTGTGCTTGTAATTTTTAGGAGCATTGTTTGTGAATGGATTGTTAGGCCAAAGCTCTCATAATAATCTTGTATAATAAATCAGGTTAAATTCCTAGAGGGGTGCGCCAGGCCACCACCCCCAATTGTCCATCGACCCTATCCAAGGGGTTCTAAATAACCGTGATGGAAATGTGGACCGAACCCACTATGAGAGGTCTCTCCATGGATTAGTTTGATCGTAGGAGGACACTTGGATGTCATGGGGCGCTCTGGCTATAAATTCCATGCCTCCGGGTACTACTCAAATGGTCTATGTGATTGGAGATGGATTGTTAAGGCCATGTTACTAGTGCAAGGGTGAAAACTTGGAGGAAAATAAGACACATCCTTACATATTGTGGGAATTGTTCTATGGATGGGATTTGTATCTCAGTTGAAATTTTAATATAAAGCTTCTTTTCAAGAAATTTGTCTAAACTATTTTCATGTCAGTGCACAAAATTACGTAAAGGAACGTGTGACTAATAGGTTAATTAAGGAAGCAGCTTGTATGTGTTACCACTAATGTGCCCTTAGGTAAGTAGAAAACTAAAGCTATCAAGGGAAGTGGGTGGGCAGAACCCCCGACAGGTTCGTCCTACAATAGGGTGGTCCCAGAGAACTGGGAAGCTTCTCAACATTCAAACCACGATGATGTATTGACCTTAGTTAATGTAGGGTAGAACCCTAGCTCATATCGTTTTAGGGGACTGGAATGGGACTTTACCCTATGGGTAGAGAGGTCGAGCGATGCATCCCTCTTGTTTTCCCATTCTATTTGAACCAAGTGTAATATGAGTCCGCTTCGGTTCAAATGCTCTGCACAAAGGAGATCGTGTGAAGAAAGGATTGTTTTCAGTGCACTATTATGCCTACTTTATGGTTTTGCTTACAAGTTAATAAGAAGATTTAAAAGGACGTGTGGCTGCTAGATTTGTGGGACCAATTGAAGCCACAAAAAGTTGGACTTAACTCGACCTCTTTTTCTAGCAACTATGTGCATAGGGACCAATAGATGGTGCATTATAAGGACTTGCTTCAAATCTGATATCTTTCTATTAATATAGTCATTATGGGTTGATCCAAAAAATGGAGATCACTAAATTGTAGCTTCTCTAGTCATACAATTTAATGATCTCCATTTTTTGGGTCAAACCATAAAAATGGAGATCACTAAATCTGATATGGCCCGTTCAAACAGGTAATAAGAAATAAATTATATTAATTATAATGTAGATTTATTGGAAATGGAAATTCATATAGTTAATTCTACACCAGTGGCTTCAACTCATTTAGAATTTTGTGAAGCTTGTAGCCACCAACCACTACTGCATTATTTTTGTAAGGGAATTTGTAAATCAAACATCTAGCAACAATGTTCTAAATCTTTCTTGGACTACTACATCAATTGACCTAAACCACAGACTTAATAAGGTTCCTTACTTTTTCAATGGCTACCATTGATGTTCCTAGTTGCATGTTGTGCATGTGTGTTCATGCATAGAGTATCAAGTGCTCCATGGAATACGTAAAACAGAGAAAATAATCTTTTCTAAGACCTCTCCTTTATCCTTCTATGCATAGAGATTCTTACTATTGTCTTTTCCATTGTAAAAGTTATTGGCCATATTTGTACCATGGGAAAATGTATAGTAAACCTTACAAGCACAAGTTTCAAAGCACATCACTACATCCTTGCAATAGTGGCAAGTGATAGAAGTTTTCTTCACTTGCAAGAAACCCCTTCGAGCTATACTATTGAGATGCCATTTTTATAGCACCATCATACGTGAGTAGAAGGATGGAAATGAGGCATCTATTGTATTCCCTTGGAATCTCATTAACATAAAGAGGTCCATGACTACTTTGTAAGAGCACCTTTAATTTATTGCCTTCCAAAATCTTGATAATCCATGAAGTATCTCCTTTCTCTCATAAATAAATCTCACAAGATTTAAACAATCAAAAGTAACTCGAGGAGACATCATTGAGCACTAAGACCAATTATCGATCTCCAAGTCAATGATTGGGCTTTACTTGAGTTTTTACACATTATCAAATGCTCCAAATCCTCTAATGATGAACCTGAGAAAAACACAAAGCTTTACTTGAGTTTTTTCACATTATCAAATGCTCCAAATCCATGATTCTCTAATGATGAGCTCAAGAGAAACACATAAGCAATGTCCACCATTAATGCAAGTAATAATGGAATGCTTACTATAGCATGTGTTCATTTGTTAATATTGTTACATGTATTTTTATTAACCTTTTATGTATTTAATGTAAAATATTACATTTTATAAGTGTTTTAGACATTTTTAAAATTAGATATTACGTAAAAATATCTATAATTTCAAACATAATGTAGTAATGGATTTATTTTCTTTGATATAGGTTTCATATTCTTAACAAAAGATAATATGAGCTTGCAAAATTTCTCTCAAATTTCAAGGTATGATGTCATTTTCTTTGATGTTTCTTACATAATCTCTCTACTTAAACTCCATATAATTCAAGCTTGGACCCCTACCCTCCAAAGTTGCAATATAATAATTAAAAAATGTGGTAAGTAGTCTCCAGAGCCACATGGCCTGCCTCTGCCAAGCCCCATATTGGCAATGGGATGGGGCCCCCTAACTAGATGATGGGGCTCAAAGCCTCCCACCTCCGATCTTGATTTTGTGATGCCAAGGTGAGGGACCATAATTTTGAGTAGAGGAAGAAGGCACCCACCCAAAGATGGGTGAGGGGTACCATAGGGCCCCTTGCCCCATTGTGTCACTTCTACCACCATCAACATCAGCCATATGGCAAGGAGATTGGGGACTTGAGGTCCCCCACTTGTCTATACTCAAATAGATGCGTTAGGATCCTTAAGGCCCACTGTGGCACCCCTTAGTGCCATAGCATATATGGCTAGGGATCATCTCCCCCAACCCACGGTGGCAAGTGGGAAGTCCATAACATTGAATGGGCATGGGGTGCAAGGGCTCCTAGTAGCATTAGGAGAGTTTTGAGGTCTCAAAAATGCCATGTAAGCGATCCTAGAGAAGAAATATATTTTAGAAAATAAAATATTTTTTTATTTTTAAAAACGTTTATATTTTGGTAAGTAAATATATAACAATTTGTTAATAAGTCATTGTTGTGATATTCTCGTGGTCACATCAAACCTAGAAATCTAGGCCGCCATAAAGGTAACAAAGATTGTCATAATGAAGATCTTACTCATCCTCATTAAAGTGAAAACTAATATTCAATTTAACCTTCTTTCGACATTTGATTACTTCCCTCCATTCTCACTCTCTTCTTCCTTTCCCATCCTTATTAGTTTCTTCTTCATTTTCCTTCTTGTTTCTAATTCGTATACTTTTTCAATCCAATCTTCTAATCACATCCTTAGTTATGGATTAGTCATCCAATGATCTCTGTAGCTCTAGTAAAAGGCATCTCTATCATCTTCATATTGAGTTTGATAGTGAGTATGAACCAATAAGGAAGAGAACAAAACCCATTACTATTACAAAGTCTACGAAATATATACTCAGGTTTGAAGTAAAGAAGAATCTTGATCTTTGGTTAGATGGCAGGCTATATCCCAAAGATCCTAGCAAAAATAGCACTCTGTCTTTCTATAATAGCTCTTCATTGTTGAGGTTCATTGGTGATGGTTATAATGGGTTTCTAGGCTATACACTCAACTTGGTTGCAGAAAAGGATGTCCTCAAATTGGAGAACCATCTTTTATCAAAACATAACAATGAGTTACTGTAGAAGCTAGAAGGCTATCAAGAAAGGATTCATTTGTTGGAGAAATGCATCAAATCTTATCAATGAAAGCAAACTATTTTAGAACTTTGAAATCGACAAAAGACTCTTAGAAATATTGAGAGTCTCAGACAAGGAGGAGGTGGTTGTAGTAAAAGAATCCAAGTAGCAAGGTACATTTTTTTCCACTTTAAAAAAATGACATGTGGCTTTGTTTATAATTAATTGTATTAATTTGTGATGTTGATTTTGTTTAGGCCTCTTCTTCAACCGAATGTAAGTGAAAGAGATTCTTTGAAAGCATCTCAGTTTTATTATCATCTTCTCCCTTCAGTAGTTTCAAAAGATATTTTGGAGAAGAAGAAATTTAAAAACGAATAGAAACAATGCTTGGAGTCATTTATAAAGGATCTCTCTTTGGATACTGAGTTAAGGCAGAAGACACTAGATAATATTGGTATCAGTCAAGATGCTTATATACAACTTTTCCAGGTTTTATAGTCAAATATAAAGCAAGGATAAGTACATAATTGCATACTTCCAAGGCCATCTGTGATTAGAACTATTAGACAAAGAGTGAATAGCAAGGTAATGGAGATTTTGGGTGAGCATTTCAATATCAAGGCTAGCTTCAAGGGCAAGAAAAAGGAAGTTGTATTCAATGAATTTAGCAATATTTTCCTTGGCTTGCCCACCCTACAATGCTTAATGATTAGATTCTATGACTTGTCACTAGAAGAGGCACAAGGAGTGGCTAGATTTATGGTTAAACTTGATGAAAGTGAGATTCTAAAATGCACAAAACTAGAGAGGTCTCTATTACTTGATTAATAGAGCACTTTCATCATATCATTGCAATCATTCAATGTTATTTAGTGTTCAATTGAAACACAACATCTAGTGGCTAGGAGCATTTGAAGAAGATACATAGGATTTTGATATATTGTATTGGGTTTTTCATCGGACACCAATACCTAATGTTATTAAGTGACAATAAGCAAGAGAAGAACTATTTGTTGAAGGATTTAAGAACTATAAGATTGAGTGGCACATAGCTAATGACTTAAAGGCACTTAAATGTATGTACAATGTATCAAAGGGAGCCAACTCTAGATCTCCTTGCCTATATTGCATGTCCCCAGCCATAGAGTTGAACTCAAGCAATTGGAATAGAGCTCCCTCTAGGCACAACAATGATCCACAGTTTAAGCTACTCCTAGATATTCATTCAGTGAATGCCCATATCTGTACACTTCATGCGTTTTGTAGGATAATTGAAAAACCTGTTCATCTTTATATAGGATTTGCATGGAAGCTGAAGCCATTATCAGCTAAAACAGATGCTATAACAAAGATTGAAAAAGTCTTATTTGCAATTGGTTTGAATGGTGGTAATGTTGTTATTGAACCAGATCTTCAAAAGTCGAAGGATGGCAATTGTGTCCCCAAAAAGCCATCTATTGGTGGAGTGAAGGCTAGAAGATTCCTAGACTTTCATGGGAGACTTTGTAAGATAAACTCTAGGAATGGTGGCTCAACTATTAGATACAATTAATGGAAGTGCCTACATAATGTAGTTAAGGATCATGTTGATAATGGACAAGCTCGGAATAGAAAAGCCAATGTTTGGGAAACACTAGACAAAGTGTTCTTTTATTGTGATAAAATAGAGTGGAATGATCATGATCTCAAATACTTCAAAAACCAATTGAACCTTTTTAAAAAGGCAATGATAGAAGCTTGGAGTAATTAACACTTCACTTACTAGATGGTGAGAAGTTTGCATATGTATGTCTCTTTATTATCTTACTCGTATAGGGTTTTCTAATTGAATTTTTTTATTTGTTAACTATACATCATATTTTATAAAACCAATGCTTCATATTTTATCAAGAAATATGGATCTCTATCTATTTGGTCAACCAAAGGTATGGAAAAATCACATTATCAATCAAGAACAAAATACTTTAAACACACAAGACATGGAGGTGGAAGATACAAAGCAAACAATTTATTAGAGGTCTTTCAATGGTTCTATAGACAAATTTGGCACAAATTCAAGCTCAAAGACACAATTGCATCATGTAATATATCATCTTTGGCAAGGACTATATCCACTATTACCCAAAGAAGAAAAGAGGGATACTTACACTCTTATACAAAGCAAAGATATTTTGAATGGTTACGAACTAGACAAAGACATGGAAAAAGATGGATTTCAAAAAACCCTTAACATCTTTTAGTCTGACTCTATTGCCAAAGAGTCTTTAGTTTCAGGGAATTCACTAGGTCCTCTAAGGGAATCTTTTATTTCATCCCACTCGATGAGACCTCTACATTTTAGGAACTCTTGTTTCCTATAGCCTGGAAGGAGCTTCAAATTCTTGGCATCTCCTACATGGGAGGTAAGAACTCGAAAGTATCCTACCCTAGATCCATTGTATCTAGGCATGAAGCCAAAAAACTCTTACAGCTTCTTCCTTCTCCACCAAAATTATCTTGTTTGAACCTCTATTGAAAGCTTGGGATCCAATCACCTTGGAGATAGCTTTCAAAGCCATTATTGGTAAGCTTGGAGAGCTTTGCAACCTACTATGATAAATTGCAACTGTTTGATTATTTAAGCTTCCAATATAATGACCAAGGCCTTGACTTTTGCCAATCTTCAATGGCCTTGAGCCCTTGGCTCTTCCAAGAAAGTTGTCTACATCTTCAATTTCTATCTGCACAATAAACCACGATAGTATAAGATGTCAATAGATAAATATCCAAAAATATTTGTCTATAATGCATAACATGCTCTAATATAAATCACAATAGATATCTTAGAATTATCTTTCATACCTTAGGGTTTTCATATTCTTGAAAAAGACTATCATCATATAGATTTATTGAACTTTTTGGTTTCTCCTCTAATGGAGACTTCAATTTCTCTCATACCCCATGTTATCAATACCAAGTCTCTGTTGAATTTGTAAGTATTCTTCCTCTGTAGGTATCCCCCCATTTTTATATTCCATAATCTGATTAATATAAGAATCCAAGGCTACAGAATTGTCTTGAAATTTCTCTCCCTCGACATCAAGAGTTGCTAGCAATTCCTCTTCATAACCTATAAAATTCTTATCATTTTGACCCCATGCAGCAAGAATTGCCAAGCAGTAATCTTCTCTAAGATCAAAAAGGTGTTGAATATCATTTAGCAATACATATCTCTTTTTGTTGATGAGATAATTGGGAAATGTTGTACACATTCAAGAGGACTGTTTCAATCTCTACACTCAACTCTGTCTCATTTTCTTTCACTTTTGTAATGTTCTCACTTTTAAACAAAGCAACATCAAATCCCTATACTAACTAGTTCTCAATGTCCTCCTGAAACATTTCACCCTTCTCTTCAATTTCTTTGTCTTTGCATACAATATCCTCCATCTTCTTCTCTTATATTGTATCTGAAGAACAACTATCCATATATTGAAGATATACTAGAAATCCAACATCTTTCTGTACAAGAAGACATTGTTACTAATTCTGATGAAAAGAACAATCTACTTTTTACTTCTTGAATTCTTTATCAATAAGGCTAAACCTTGTTTGCAAAGTTATTCTAGCAGCATTGGAGGCTTCCATTACATCTCTATATTGGACAAATCCCTCAATCTCTAGGCCTTCCATATGTCTATCATAAAACTCCCTGAAATCCTTCAATTTATCTTCAAGATACTTCAAAAGCTCTTGCAAATCAAAGGGAACATTAAGCATATCTCTGATGTAAATAAATCTAGATGAATTTCCAATTGCATGAAGAAAATCAAACAGCTTTTCATCACATGTAAACAAAAATAAAAATAAGGGGCATAATATAAATCCACATTTTCTCATATCTAGTAGACTAAAGAATGATTGCTAAAAAAATTTAGGACATACAAGATGAAAGAAATGAATTAAAACTTTATGTAGTAGAGAAAGCATGAAATTCCAAGTCTCATCGATCAAACTTTGTTTAACATTTATGACTCATGAAATGTGAAAACAATGATTTAGACCCTCACAGTTCACAAAATCGTGTTTCACATATCACTTATAAAAAAAACTTGACGGACTCGTGTTTTATACATTCGAAAAAATTGAACAAAACAATCCATCAAGAACATCAAAACCCCATTGTTTAACATGTGTACCACACCAATGTTGATAGAAAAACAAAGTAAAACCATTACATAATTTCTAAGTTCCTGATGTATCTTTCTCCTCTTAAACCAACTAACAAGATGGATCTTTCTCCTCTCAAACCAACTAAAATCTTCAATGCCTCAAAATTCAGGATTGTAGAGAAAAATGTTAAGAAAAGTGTGATACCTGGTATTTGCAAGCCTTGCTCTTGAGAATAAATGGTTTCTTGTAAGAATATGCTTAGTTTGGCTTGTGATGCTTACAAGATAAATAGTTGGTCGAAGACAAGACAAGATACGTGAAAGAAATAGTAACCAAAACTCGAACATGAGTGTTCATATATATATGCCAACAATCATCGCACGTTTGATCAAAAAGAACGTTGCACTAATTCAGAGGAGGTGCACTTAAAATGAAAAAAACTTAAAAATCGAAGCCATAAAAGCGTTATCATGCCAAAAAAAAGTGACACATGGCACGACTTCCCAGGTAAAAACGGTATGCAATCGCATATGTGAAATTAACTACGCATTACAGTAGCCACATGTGTAAACCAACATCCTTATAAACTCGATTTCTGAACTACAAAAGAGTTTTTTCGATGACAAAGCTCTGTCTATACTCAACCAGGCCAACACTAATTTGATCGTAGTGCAAAATTATTCTTTAGTGCAAGGCTACTAAAGAAGGCTTCATCACCTAACATACACACCAAACCCTCGAGAATGTAAGTTTTTTTCTAAAATATAAGTAAGCTCTGAATCGCTTGTTGACAATTCCTACCAAATCATCCCCAAAAATGTTGAACGTATGAAATGCGATGGGTGCTAGGTTTCTCTTGTCCATGTGAGGCCTCCTCACGTTTCATACAACTAAGGCTTGCATTGTTTCTATTGTGACGTGGGTGTAAGCTTTCTCTTATCCATTTAATCCATCCTCGTGTTTCATATGTCATGCACATGCACATGCAGGTTACAAAACTTTGAATATCCTCTATGACCTTTTACTTCAAGCTTCAAGTAAATAAATAAGTTGAAGTGAAAGAATCTCTTTGAATCTTCCAAATGCATGTGTGTCTGTTAGAACAACATATATTACAAAGTCGAAATGTTTAGGGTAAATAATGTTGCCCAAAAAGTAGTCTAAAAGCTGAGTCGAACAATAAAATTTCAAATATAATTTCCTTGAAATATAAATTTTGCTACCTGATAATGAGATGGAAAATGTTGCTAGAAGGTACTAGGTGAAGGTACTAAGTAATTGGATACCACATATTGTTCTTTGAATGTTATAGCGAGAATATACACGTATGAAATGTGATGGGAGTTAGGTTTCTCTTGTCCATGTGAGGCCTCTTCGCGTTTCATATGACTAAGGCCTACCATTATTCTGCTATGGTGTATGAAACGTGATTGGTGTTATGTTCACTTTTACAAGTAAGGCCTCCTCGCATTTCATACGACTTGAGCCTACATTGTTTCCCTTGTGTCGTATGAAACATGATATGGTGTTAAGTTCCCTGGTCTAAAAGGCCTCTTTGCGTTTCATACGTCTTGTGCATTGTTTTATTGAAATTGGATTTAGACTATGTGATTAGTGTTTGCTTGCTACTTAGTGATTGTATATAAATTGATATAAGGGATTAGGAGATCTTTCCTAATTTTTTTGTATTATTTGTTTTTTTGGATGTTTCACATGGCTAGAACTAAGACCACTGCAAGGAAGCAAAAAGTTAATCCTAAAGGTCTTGCTTCAAAGATCCATCACTCCTCCAAGCCTTCCAAACTCACAAGGAAATCAAAGCCAATAAGAAAGTTCTCCCAGCATGTGAGGTGCCTTAAGGAGATAAGAAGTGCAATGAAGGCTCTGGATTTTGCCTTGAAGGTTGAGCCTATGGCCCAAACATGTTCCTAGAAAACACAATGCCATGTCCAACATTCATTGGTCACAATTTACCAAGATAAAGGGTTGATTCTTCTCCTCTAGTGTATCCAAGTTGTAAGGTTAATAGTACAAAACTTGATTTTATCATTTTATTTGCATAGCCTCTAGGATCATTGAGCTCCATCATCACTTGTAGCTAACTTACATGTCACATTGTTCCTTCCTAAACCTTAAGAAAATTCTATGTTTAGTTCAATGACATCAATGTACATTTTGTTTAGGTACTACTTCAATTGGCAACTTGTAAGACATCAACTACATCTCCTTTAAAACTTAAAGTTCACTTGACCCATTGCCAATGAGTGCTTGATATAAAGGGACTCCTTAGACACACATCTTCATTGCATGTCATGCAATTTTGCACATTGAACAAGTTCTCCATGCAACTCTTGACTACTTGGTGCACGAGCAAGTGATAAAAGTCAACTTGTAACCCCTAGGACATAGTCCTCATTCTCCCCATGCACAACAATGGAAGCATGCATCTCACCTATAGTAGGATTGAGACACCACCTTTTTAGATTATCTACACTTCTTGGATATCTATAATTTTTATAGATCCTCATCATCCCATTTGGATGGTCATTAGCAAGCTTGAAAACAAGCTCGCACTTGTTGGAGGAGAAATTGGCTACAGATCCATAATAATGAGATAAACTAAGGCATGCACTATTTAGTCAAAAGATAAACTTGGGCCACCAAAGGCACTGTGTATGACCAAACCAACGTAAACTATGCACATATAGGTTTGAATGACCTCCACAACATGTACATATAGGATGCGATGCTTCTAAAACCGGTGAACCACTTTTCTTGGATAGTTACAATTGTATCCTTCAAAGAATGGTGCCCATTAGATAGGGCTGCTAGGATTGTGGCATTGCAATCCTCCACACATGAAACTTAGGGATTGGGAGTGTTCAAGCTACCCCATAGAGCTAGCCACATAGCCACTCTTGGTTACACACAATATAAATACCACCTCTTTAAAGATTGATTAGCCCTTGATCCTCGTATTTTATTAGCATGTCCATGTTTGTTTCCTTGTTGAAGGAACACTAGTTTGTTGGGACAAAGGGCCAAGAATTAAGTACTACTCAATGCATAATTGCAAGCATTGTCTATCCTTGAATAGATTTTCCATCTCCATGTGGTTGCTAGATGCTTTGTCTTCATTAGACCTAGTGGATGATTTGCCCCAAGCAATACCACAAGTGTGCATTACATCACATTATGGGCTGGGCACAACCCATCTCTGATACTTGTCATACTATTTCTTCCCATCTTAGCATAACTCATTGAGATCCTATAGCTAAATACAAGGCATCATGTAAAAGCACATTCAACATAGTTTGGTTATTGTTGACCCAAGACACATGCATAAATTCTAACAAGCACATGCGAGTAGTTGGACTAGTGTAAGTATTGAGAATAACTTTCTTTTTATTAGGAAAGTCAACATGAAGAATACTAGTTCTAGCACACTTACAGTGTGTCTAATGCTAGGGGAATCTCTCAAAAGAGAAAAGTCTAGAAGCAAGTTTCTACATGATTCTTATATGTTTGTTGTAGATTCATATGTATGATACTTTGATAGTGGTGCCACAAAGCATATTTATTATCTATGCAATTTGTTCAATTCTCTTAAGCTTTCCCTTGAGGTGGCACTATAACGTGCCAATAACTTCTCTTATTCTATCAAAGTTGGAAAAACTATGTTGACTACTATTAATAGCAATACTTTCACACTTATGGATGCATTGTATGTATTAGAGAATTTAAAAAAATGGTTATCAATTTCTACACTTACTAAGATTAGCTTGATTGTAATGTTTCTTGATGACATATATGTAATTCATGATCTCTCTTGTGGTGATACAATTATTACATCTATTTCACCATGTTGTGGGTTCGATTGGCTCAATAACTATCATAAATGTGTGAAAAACATGTCATACGTAGTTGCAAATTCAAAATGCTATTTCAGAATTGAAACTTTGGTGTATACATTTTGGTCATCTCAATTTTGTTGGTTTAGTGTATATGTAGAAATTTGATAAGGTATCTTCATTACCTAATTCTTGAGGGACCTAGAGAGCACATTTGTGAAAGTTGCATATTGGGTAGAATGCATCGTGCTTCATTTCCAAAATGCAGTTTAGTGAGAGCCACTCACAAATTGTAGCTTGTACATAGTGATGTTTGTGGTCCAAGGCAAACACCCTGTTTTGGCAACTAGTATTTGTGACTTTCGTTGATGATGTTGAGCCAAACGCACCAAGAGTCAGACTTCTATTGTTTTAGAAGTTGCAACTCAATTTGGCAACAATCTCTCACCTTGTCTCTCAATACTCCACTCTAACTAACCAAGCATCCTTCTCTCTAAACCAAGAAAGCAAGTACACAAGAGTAGCTTCAAGGTGTAGTGAACTCACCAACTTACCTTCCTGCATTGTAGTCCAAAAGCTTGAAAACTTGAAGATGGTTCCATGATCCAAGAAACACGATCCCATACCATCACTCCTTTGCATCTGCCACCAAGCACACCAACGAGTTGAGAAGCTAGTAGAGAAGAAGGGAAAAGAAAGAAAATGACAAAGAGCTTCACTTGGCTCAGTCCCTCCTCAATCAACACACATCTCAATCACTCTCTCTCATTCAGTCTCAACCATGGAGGCAAGATAATAGAATAGAAAAAGTGAATAGAAAACTTCCATAATTACACTACTAGAGCTTCCGTAACATGGATGCACCTAAAGGATGAATACCACTAAGACCTCCCACCCCTATGTAGACACCAATTAGGGTTAGGGTGGTTAGGTCATCTCTCTAGGATGGCACACCTTTTTAGGGTTAGGGTTTGCACCCCTTTTTGTGGTTTAGGGTTTGTGTCTCTTTTATGTTTTAGGATTTCCACCACTATGAATCAGGGTTTATGTCCTCTTTTGGGCATCCTACACCCTTTGTGGGATCTAGGCTAGTCAATCCTCATATCATCCTTGTACCTTAGTCTAAATAAACCAAGTGTGTGCCAATCTAATCACAAGTACATGTGCACAACCCATGCAACACTTGTGGTGCAACAAATATGATATGGGAGATAAATATAATATGCACAAGAGTGAGCTCAAAAAAAATAATATAACTATAATAATGTGATGTGAAAAAATAATATACAAGTGCCCAAAATAATATAATAAAGCTTCACAAAATAATAATCTACCATTAAATATATTCAACACTTATATTATGACCTTGCTTTGACTTTGCTTGACTTTAGCCTTTAGAAAATACTGTTAACATTAGCTCCCTTCCGAGAGAGGAGTGCCGGTCCCATGGTACTCATGTCAAAGATAGATGTGGAATGCTAGAAATAGTCAGTAATAAAGTACTTTGGATGGAGAAGTGATTAATGTTGCTAACAAAGAATTCTGGATGATGAGAGTGATATGCATATTGATGTGAAGAACTGGTATTAAAGAAGATGATGCTCCTACGGATGCTATAGATGACAACCAAAAAGATGTGGTGACTGATGGAAGATGATGTCTGCATGAAGAATCACAGATGGCACTGTAGAAGAAGAGAAAGGAAGCATGAAAGGATGAGGATGTAGAGGCCATCAATGTTGATAGGTCATCAATGCTTCAAATGATCTTCTATGAAAGTCTTGTAAGCCAACTTGTGCTTTCCCTAAGGGGTGTGTCTACTTACTTGTGTAGAGACTAGTGCATATGTAGGTGGAATCAGAAGATGGGTAACTCCAAGCAAGCTTGAAGTGTTGTCCCACACTTGAGGACCCAAAGCCGTGAATAGGTTATGGTGCAAATATTATGTGAGTGCATGTGCATATATAATCTAATACATAGTTAGAAGACTGGTCCATGGACTCTTCTCTTGATGAGGGCTCACAAAGGAATCTTGCATTATTGAAGATGGAAAAAAGTGCCATTGTTGCTGAGAGAAAATGAAGTTATCGAAGAGACATCATTGGGGAGATGGACAAAAGGTGGAGTCCAATCCAATAAGCTCTTGAAGCACATGGCTCTCCATAGAATCAACACAATGGGGAGTGGATGAAATTGGTCCCTTTTTGAATGAAGTAACTTTTCCTTCTTATTTGAAGTTAAGTGAGTAGCACTGGGATGAATGAAGTGGAATGGAAAAAGTACAAGTGACTTAGGGGGATAAGTCTAACCAAGGCAAGCTAAGACTCCCTAGGTATGTCGTGAACTTGATGTGCCCTAGGTAAATGTGGGGAAAAATGGAAAAGGGGCTAGGGGGTTAAAGACGAAGCCAACCAACTGAAGCCACTGGATGCATCCGACTTGAGGACCCCTAACTGCAGCATAGTGTATGTATCATTTTATTTTCTCTTTTTTTTTTGTGTTTTTCCTCTACTCCCCTTCTTGAATAATACAATGTCACAAAAGTTGGCTAGCAACCTTATAAAATCAAAAGTGGAATTATGAGAGATCTAAAGGCTAATTGAGAATAGTAGACTTGGATCAAAGAATGGAGTTTTGCACCAAAGTGTACACTTGGAAATGGAAGATTGAGCCTTGACCCTTGAAAGCACCTTACCTCATTGTTGATATAGAGTTGGTGAAGAAGAACTAGTAGTAGGTGATGAAGACTTGCAGTATTGATGAAGTAAGCATGACTGCCCCTCAAGAAGTAGATGACCATTGTATGTTGTAGTCAAGGGCTGTGATGGATGAAGGAATTGGGATGTCGATATCAATGGTGCTCAGATATCTTTGTCCTTGTTAGAGTCTCTCAGATGATCTGGTTGTCATGATATTGCCATATCTAGGAATCTTCAATGAAAGATTCTAGTAGATGACGTTGCCTTAAAATAGGAAGTGCATTACATTGGTGTGTCACCTATTATTTTCCTACATTCACTTGGTGAAACCTTGAGAATACCATGTAGTGTATGCGAAGTCAAACGATATAAAGAATAACAAAAACTTTGTGTTTTCATATCACTAGTGTATTGTGAGCAAAAGTTCTAATCTCATACCTTGATTGTCAGTGCAACAAAATAAAATTACATACAAGGAAATAGAGGCTACAAAAAAAGCATCCAAGTCAGTTTGCTTGGTAATGAGTCCACAAATGTAAGTAATTAGATCTTCAAGCAAAGATGGTCCTACAAAGCAACTGTCGATGTGTAACTCCTCTTTAATCAAAATCTTATTGAGTAATGGGTGATAATTCAGCCGTTGTGATAGCATGTCTAGATTTTGAGCTCGGATGATAGAGTGCAGTGAAGTGGTCTTAGAGTAAGTTGGATTATATTGAAGTGTATTGATTGTACGACATTTCTCAACTAGTGTCATAAGGTGAATACCATTGCAAGCAATCTCAAGTTGATGAGAAAACTAATTCTATAAGAATGGACTTGAGAAATTGCAAATTTGTCGAAGCTCATCAAGTATTGTGACTGGTCATTGATTCTGTTCATAGCAATATAAGAGGGAATAAGTCAATATGACTAAAATTGCTTCTAAGGAAGGGTTTTAGCATATTCATCTTGAACCAAGAGGCTTTTATGGTAGAGGTGTTCACTCTCTTCCTAGTGGGATTCCATTTGGAAGCAACTTGTAGCATCTCACCATCAGCACAACGCCTAAATTGATCATTGCAAATAGCTTGGCAAAAGTAGTGAATATGGCATCAAATTGGAGTAGCCATTTTGTTTCAAAGGAATTGAATTTCTTGGCCAAATGAACATCCATGATGTTGAATGGTTGACAAACAAGCAAAGGCTAGAGACCAGGAGGATTGCGTTTAGTAGGGTTGATTTGGAGGTGAGTCTAAGTAGCCTCCTCTAGAGCATCTTGCAGTTCAACTAGCTTAACTTGGTTGAACTGGTGGTGTGGATTATTAGAGACCTTAGTAGTTTAACGTTCAATATCTAAAGTCTTAACCATGCTCCTTTGAGCCACTATGTCTATTGTAGTAGAAGGTTTATGTACAACACTCTACTTCACATCATGGGATGAAGAGTCATTATGTGTGATACTAGAAGCAAAGGAAAGATGAGGTGTTGCATCATCCACCCATGGGATAAACTAGTCAAATAAATTGGGATTGTGTTGTAATGAAGCATGGCCATCAAGAAGTTATGGGTCATGAGTGAAGTAGAAAATATATCTAATGACATCAATCATCGTGTTGCTTTGTTCCAATCAACTTGGAATGTGTAGCTCTTCCTCTAAAAGAAGTTTTTCACATAAAGGATCTAGTTTAGCAAGTTTAGAAATGTTGACATCGTGGATAGTCACAAGCACTCTCAGAGATATACATGCTACATATGTTGGATCATGCATGGAAGTCTAGAGTTCGTTTCTCTAGTCAGTAATAGTCATTAGATGGCTGCCATACCTTCTAACTAAACCTTGAGTAGAATACCATTTCCTTTCAAACTCACTTTGTTCTTTTGCTTTCTTGGCTAATGATGCAACGTCTTCCTTACTTGCCATGCACTATTTGAGGTGGAACACATGATTCAAGCAATCCTTCTCTTGCTCAGCCTTGGTCATTTTCTTCATGACATCTCCTACAATTGTTGGATAACACCAACACATTTGTGATTGCTATGATAGTGTTGGAGGCCTTTCTAAAAGCTTCTCATCCTCAAAATTTCGAATTCCAAATTCGCTATGATCGTGAAGTCAACAGTGTTTCATCTAGTTTACTAGAGCTCGTAACCTTGGATTGATCCTTTTTTTGCCCCATATTTTCTAAAGTCTCCATGAGAGGTCTCTTAACTAGCTTTAAATGCAATGGAGCTTTTGGATAAGAAGAACAAGACTTGTGAATCATTTGATTCATGATACTATTTAGGCTAGAGTTAGTATTCTGTTGTGAGATGGAAGTACTAGAGGCTTGGTCCTTAGCTAAAGTGACAAGTTTGGTCATAGTCAAAGGCTATGCATATGTGGGCTTCACCTCAAAATTGGAAATAGTAACTTCTAAGGTAGTGGATTGGTCTATCATGTTAGTTAAAATGATGCCTAGCACCTCACTTGCACCATCTCATTCGCATCACTCATTTGCACCATCACTCACTCCCACCACCTCATTTGCATTGCTCATTTGCACCACCACTCACTTGCACCACCTAACACCTCACTCACACCACCTTGCTTGCACCACCTAGGCTTGCACTTGCACCACCATTCATTACATCTCACTACATCTAAGAAACTAGCCTTGCATTGTGTAAGTGTTCTCTTGCATTGTGGCTGTACAACTATACCTTGCTTTGAAAGGAAAAAAGGCTTCTTTTGCACCCCCTCACTTCTTTTTTGGAGTTTCAAAGTATTTTAACGTGACTTAAGTGCTTGAGTGTTTTAAGCCCATCATTAGAAGGAACATCATAAGTCCCTTAAGATTTCAACAAGCCACTTGCATCAAGTACACATCAAAACACTTTCTCATATCACCTGAACCAAATCGTAGCCAACATAGTCCTTCAAGGCCTAGGCTATAAGATCTAACTAATTTCATTGTATGCACTTATGAAACGACATGGTTATCTCCTCTCCTCCTCAAGAGTAGACCCCCTAGTTTTGAATCCATCAAAACAACATCACACCTACATTCTCTCTTGACACAAGTTCAATCCTCGAGACCACACCCCTCAAGGATCTCATTGATCAAATGATTGACCTAGTCAATTGAGAGACCTTAGGTCCCCAACCTAACACAATGGACGAGGCCACATTTCTAGACTCTCTTCCACGAGATGTCCAAGAGTCCTTGGATAGCTACCAACAAGCTGCATGCTTTGATCATGATTGACTCTCCCCTATAGACTTAGAGGAAAAATTCATGGCCCTTAAAGACCAAGGAACTAATACTTTTAGTAAGATCCTCGAACACACAATGGACACAAAGGAAGAACTTTTAAACATAAACTCCAAATAGGATGGGATCAAGCACATGTTGTTGAATGTTGGAACATCAAGATCGTCCATTGACACCCCAATTGACCTCGTTCAATGTAGGCTCTTTGATCACACCAACTTGATCACTATGGAAGCACACATGTCCCAAACATTACTAATTGGGATGGGTGATACATTGCCCAACGAGACCAAGCCAAAGTACCCATAATGTCCAAGCAAATTGGCAAGTATTGTGTTGGAGATGACCCATACAACTTCATAGAGAAATTCAAGAAAGTTTGTGAGGCCAATAACCTTATGGAAGATGCCAAGTAGTCTCAAGCCTTTGGGCTTTGCATAGGCAGAAAGGGTCATACTTGGTTCACTGGCCTCCATGTAGCTGAGAAGGCTTCCTTTGCAGCCCTTAAGACTCTCTTCATTAAGGGATTTGCAAAAGCAGGCTACAAGGACAATTTAATTATTCAACTCATGAACATAGAGCAAGAGGGTGAAGAGAGCATGTGAGACAATGTGTTTAGACTGATAGAACTATACAAGCGAATCCCATTGGCAAAAAAATGAGTTTCCAAAGCAATTACGAAGGCTTTCATCAAGGGTATCCATGATGAAAAGATCTACGAGGTGTTGGTTGGCAATTCAATGCTAAATCAAACAAATCTCAATGGCGTATTAGATTAAGCAATCCAAATTGAAGAGCTACATGAGGAGAGAATTCCATACAAGAAAGGAAAAGGCCTAAAATTAGAATCCCGGTCAAAATCTCATTGATGCAGGTTGTCTTGCTGGTTGTACAATAGCAAGGGGCTCCTCTTGAAATATCACCCTGCATACCTCAACAGCATGCTAAAGCTCCTTATGCATTTTTCTCCTCATGGCAAACAACATCATACCTATGGATAACCTTCTGAGCTTATAGATCCCATAGTTGATACCCCATCTTACCTACATCTTCATAACTAAGAAAGATGCATTTCCTAGACTTAGGATTCAGCTTATTATGCTTGTCCTTGGGAACATGGCAAAAAGCCTCACAAACCAAAGGCAAACAAATGAGCATATGAGGGAGGTTTTCCTAACCATACCTCCTCTGCAACCTAATAGTCAAGAGCAGTACATGGAGACCGATTTATCAAGTGTATGGTAGTAGTAATTGTCTCAGTCCAAAAATGATGTGGTAAGCTTGCGTGGCTAAGCATACTGCAAACTCGTTCCTGAATTGCCATTTTCATGCACTTAATCATACCATTCTAGGGTGGGGTGTAGGGGGCGATCAATTGACGCTTAATACCCCTCTCATCATAAAACTACTCAAAGGCTTTAGTGACATACTCACCCCCATTATCTAACCTTAGGCATTTCAACCTATACCCAGACTGGTTCTCAACCACAACAAGCCAATGTTGAAATGTAGCCAGACTGGTTCTCAACCACAACAAGCCAATGTTGAAATGTAGCCAAGACTTCCAATCTCTGCTTAATAGGATATGCCTAGACCTTATGCGTATAGTCATCAATGAAGGTAATGAAATTGTTCAGGCAATCTAATGACTTGCAAAGCATGGGACCACATACATCTAAATGAATAATAGCCAAAGGCTCACTCATGCGTGTCATACCAAACTTTTCATGCATATTAGATGCCAGCCATATAAACAATGATTACAAGACTCAAATCACTTATAGTTAAGAGGGACAAAAGATATTGCAAGCCGGTAAGCATTTTCATTTCTTTCAAAGGCATGTACCCAAGGTGATGATGCCAAAGAGATACATGTGGAATTGCATCCATTGCCAAAACATGGTCAACTAACCCAAACACAAGCAAGGTACAGAGAGTATTGGGCTTAACACCATGTGTAATGACAAGATGTCCACGAGTAATCTTCAAGAGTGACTATCACCTCTACACGTGGCCTCATCATAAAGTATCACCAAAATAAATTACACAATATGTATCTTCCAAAGTGTCAGCAAATATAAGGCTCTTCATGAGAGTTGGTATATGACACTTACATCATGAAGAGTAAACATGTTACCTGAAGCAAACTGTAGCTTTGGAAATTACAAATACCAATGATATCTAATACCAGGTCATTACCCGAATGGACGGATCCAATCATATTGTGATAGAAGTGGAACCACTCTCTATGAGGGGTCGCATGAAAGGAAGCCCTTGAATCTATCAACCAATACTAAGTATATCCTAACAAAGCATCAATCAACTATGAAGTATCAAGTAAAGAAGCTGTAAGTATGGAATCATCATTAGAATCAGTTTGCATGATATTAATCTCTTCAATCTTAATGTTGGACTTCCTAGGGACAATGTTGTGATCATCATTTTTGTCATGTACTTTTACCCTTTGAAGGAAGAAGCCTAAGTAGAAGCAAGAGAGGTGTGAGTTATGGCGAATGGAGTAGAGAGCAAGAGAGAGAGAATCAAGATGTGGGAACTTCAACAATCATAATGTGTGATTGGCCTTCCCTTGATTCAAATGTTATTGAAAGAATAAAGAATGAAGTGATAATGATAGGCACCCATCGCCTATACTGTACATGTGCAGATACTATCAGTGTAATAATATATGGACGACTAGGCACAAGCACCTTTACCCCCAACAACCTCCCACTTAAAGGCAAATGTGCCTCGAGTGAAGAGGAAACAAGAAAAAATAAAAGACAAAGTACAATGTGTACAGAGAGGACAATAGGATGAGGAATAGAGGCCATCTCATCCAACACCCATCAACTTCCTAAGGAAGGTAAAACACTCTATTGAGAGACTTTTCATGAGTAGACATGCAGGATTTTGGTTAGTTCAGATCTTAACAAGGTCAACAGACTTGTCCTCAATGTCCTCTTTGATAAAGTGGTATTGCACCTCAATGTGCTTCGTCTTCACATGGAAGATTGGATTTATGGCTAATTGGATAGCACTCATAGAATCCAAATAAAGTGTAAGGACCAGTCAGTCATACACCAAGGTCTGCAACCACCAAATGGCCTAACCACTAGAGAGCCTCACTGGTGGCTACAACATACTTGGCCTATGCAATAGAGAGGGCCATGCATTTCTACACCCTGGATATCCAAGAAACAACACCCCAGCAAAGGTAGACACATAGCAGAGGTAGATTTCCTACTGTCTACATGTCTTGCATAATCAAAGTCTGTGTATCCCATGACACTTGTATCCTAGCCACCATAATATATGCATATATTTATTGTGCCTTTTAGGTATCTCATAATACCCTTGACAGTATCCCAATGCCACGTGCCAAGTGTAGCCATATAGTGTGCTACAACTCCCGCTGCAAAAGCTATGTCAGGATGAGTGGCTATCATGGCATACATCAAACTTCCCACTACGGATGCATAAAGGGATCTTGGCCATCTTGGCCTTCTGCTCATCAGACTGCAGACAATCGACTTGGCCCACCTTCACATGAGAAGCCAAAGGATAGCCAATATGCTTAACATCCTGCATATGAAACCGCTCAATGGCCTTTTGGATATAGTCCTTTTGTGACAAGTAAAGGATCCCCCTAAGAACACGTAATGCGCATCCCAAGAATATGTGAGGCATGTCCCATGCCTTTCATCTCAAAGCTCTTCTTGAGTTAACTTTTCAAAGCATCTAGCTAATTAGGAGCTCTCCCAACAATCAACATGTCATCCACATAGAGTGCCAAAATCAAAAGGTTATCACTGTGAGCCTTTTCCATGTATAAACATGGATCCATATCACTGCGTGTAGAGCCCTGTGAATGCACAAAAGCATCAAACTTGTGGTACCATTCCCTAGGTGCTTGCTTAAGGCCATAAATGCTCTTTCTTAATCTGCATACTAAGTATCCCCTGCCTTTTTCCTCAAAGCCCTAAGACAGCTACATATAAATCTCCTCATGCAAGTCCCCATGTAAGAAAGTCGTCTTAATATCCATTTGGCAAAGGTCGAGATCTAACTGAACAACCAATGCTAGTACCAGGCATAGGATAGTCATCTTAAATATAGAAGAAAAGACTTCCTCGAAGTCAACACCATGCTATTGTTTAAAACCATTAGTGATCAATCTAGCCTTATAGGTAAGCTTGGGGGTTCCAAGGGTGCTCTTCAACTTGTACACCCACTTGCATGGCAATACACACTTTCCACTAGGCAAAGGAACCAACTCCCAGGTATGATTTTTCTATAAAGAGTCGAACTTTAACTGCATGGCCCTCACCACAATGCATGGCCATATCATAAGCGAGAGGCTCACTTGCATATGTCACCATCACATAATCAACAGAGGTCTCAAAATGCTCAAGAGAACATTTGGCTCTAGCAGGAGCATTAGACTAAGGAGCCTACACATTCTATCTAACATCATGGTCATGGGCACTAGAGCATTAGTTAACTGTTGTAGGCTATCTAGTTGGATGTATGGGAGCAAGAGGCTCCTCTTGAAATATAACCCTACATATATCGATTATCCACTCGAGCTACTTATGCATCTTTGCCTTGTGGAAAACTACATCATGGTTGTGGATGATTTTTCAAGCCTGTGGATCCCATAAGCGATAGCCCATCTCACCTACATCCCCATAACCAAAAAAAAATGTATTTCAGAGACTTAGGATCCAGCTTTGTGCGCTTGTCCTTGGGTACATGGCAGAAAGCCTCACAACCAAAGACACACAAATGAGCATATGAGGGAGGTTTTCCAAACCACACCTCCTCTACAACCTGAAAGTTAATAGTACTACAAGGAGATCGATTGATCAAGTGTATGGCAGTAGTCACTACCTCAACCCAAAGCTGCTATGGTAAGCTTGCCTGGCTAAGCATACTACAGACCCTTTCTTGTATTCTCTTGTTCACGTGCTCAACAATACCATTCTGGGGTGGGGTGTACGGGGTGGTCAACTTACGTTTAATACAACTCTCAATGCAAATTTACTCAAAGGCTTTAGAGACATACTCACCCCCATTATCTGATCATAGGCATTTCAGCCCCTATACCCAAATTGGTTCTCAAGTAGTGCAAGCCAATGTTGAAAGGTAGCCAAAACATTAGATTTCATATGTATGGGATATGCCAGACCTTATGCGAGTAAACATCAATGAATGTAACAAAGTACTTGCATCTCCTAATGACAATTGACATGGCATAGATCCACAAACACCAGAATGAACAAGAGCCAAAGGCTCACCCATGTGCAAAGTGTCAGACTTCTTATGCATACTGTGTGTCTATTTGCCATACAAGCAATGATCACATGACTCAAAACACTTATAATCAAGGGGCGAAAGATATTACAAATGAGTAAGCATTTTCATTCCCTTTAAGAACATGTGCCCAAGGCAAGATGCCAAAGTGATACATGTGGAACTATAGTAAAGACAAAACATGATCAGTGGATCCAGATATAACCAAGGGATATAAAGTGCCAGACTTGGCACCACATGCCAGAACAAGGTTTCCACATGTGATCTTCCAAGAAGAATCCCCAAAGGAAATAAAGTAACCCTCATCATCCAATGTGCCAATAGAGATCAGACTCTTCATGAGAGCCGGTACATGTCAAACATTATGCAAAGTAAACATATTGTTTGAACCAAACTACAGTTAGATATTACCAATACC
Source organism: Lygodium microphyllum (assembly GCF_053477565.2). Lineage (NCBI taxonomy): Eukaryota > Viridiplantae > Streptophyta > Polypodiopsida > Schizaeales > Lygodiaceae > Lygodium > Lygodium microphyllum. The sequence goes on along the minus strand of NC_141153.1, from coordinate 6,253,806 downwards.
AACTATTTGCAATGCCAAGTCATTCCCTAAATGGACAAATCTAGTCATACAATGATAAGAGTGGAACCACTCTCTATGAGGGATCACATGGAAGAAAGCCCTCGAATCCATCAACTAACACTGAGTAAAACTTAACGAGGCATCAATCATCTATGACTCATCCAAAGAAGAAGTTGCAAGTATGTAATCATCATCAGAGCCATGTTGTTGCACAACATTGATCTCTTCGATCTTAACATTAGACTTAGCAAGGGCAATGCTGCAATCATCAAACTTATCATTCACTTTCCCTTTGACCTTTTTCCTTGTGCTTGTCGCGTGTATTTTAGGGCAGTGAGTCTTGATATGTCCTACTTTCCCACAATAATGACATATCAAATCAGACTTATGTCCATGGGACTTACTATGAGATTGTCCACATGGCTTAGAATGAGACTTCTGCATGTCTCTACCACGGTGGTCATTCCCACTCTTGCCATCATGACAACCTCAAAGAGTCAAAGCATGAGAAGTACGAGAAGCATCCACCTTCTTCCAATTGATCTCCTTTGTTAGGAGTGTATCCTCTACATCAAACAATTTCAGCCCATTCTCGGGCATACTTGCACACATAGTAGTATGGAATGTGTCCCAATATTCAAGTAGTGCGACAATAAGAACAAGATGGAAGGTTGTCCTGAAAGTCGATACCCTGTGATGACAACTGGCCAATGATAGTATGAAACTCTCTCAAATGCTAAGAAACACAAGTACCTTCCTTCATACAAAAGTCCATAAGTTGCTTTAGCCCAATACATTTGGCAAGCAAGGCTCTACTTATCATAGAGATTACATATTTTCTCCCAAAGATCCCATGCAAACTGCCTATCTGTGACACCATTATAATAAACCTAATTGTTGAGGGACAGGATAATCATGGACCTACAAAGATCATCTAAGTCATCCCATATATCCTTATCTTGACCTTTAGGCTTAGAGAGCATTTGATTGACATAATCTAAGATTTCTGCACCGAAACCTACTAAATTTGGGTCTTCCAATAGCCATAATTGCTGCCATCCAACTTTTCAATGTTGAAGATAGCATTGTCATTTGAATGACCAGCCATATTGAAGGAAAAAGAGGCCTAAATATGCTGTTGTAATACCTGCGAACAACCCCAAAACCACCATCAAAATAAGCTAAAAACAAGAGGTACAAACCAAATAACGAGCTGTCGACAAACAATGACCAAAATAGCATCAAATGGAAGGGAGTAATCTCATAAATAACACAACAGACTACAATTACAACATGGTGAAAATGAGGTACAACTGTAAGAAATCAATGTCAAACAAGGGCAATTATTGATACAAAACAACATGCACCACGCGAGCAGAAGTTGAAGTAGCCCAAGCTCAACTATAAATAAAATCCAAATCTCAATGTAACATCCAAGTGTCAAGTAAGTGGCTCCCACTAGAACAAAAGTCAAGTGCTAAATGAGCAAACAAAGCTTAAATCCTCATGTGAGTGGCATCCAAGCATCCAAGATACATCAAGTACATAGTCAGAATCATAAGACCTAATAAAAGCTTCAAGTCCTTAAGGTCATAAACCTCTAAAGAAGCATCCAATGAAGTAACTGACAACCAAAGCTTCAAGTCTGCGAGGTCATAGACCTCTAAAGAAGCATCCAATGAAGTAACTGACAACCAATGTCAAATGTCCTAAGCTCAAATGCATTCAATAGTATAACCAATCACAAAGCTTCAATGTCATGCACCAATACATTTGATAGAATGTCCGAATAGCATGAAAGAGCATTAGGCATAGTCTGTCCTTGTTAAAAGCTTGTTGTCCATTGTATGTACAACAATAAAATGATAGTCAAGTTTGAGCAAAAGTGAGCTCAATCGAAGTGCAAAAGCATTCTGGGGGCATAGCCAAGCATGTCCATTAGCCATAGATATCAATGTATCATCCTAAGTAGATGGGAAGTATCAACAAGCAATAGGCATATACTTTAACCGATAAAATAGCCTTTAGTCCTACTTATTACAACAGTAAATATGAGCCAAATATGGGCTCAAATAAGTCCAAAAGCATTCCAATACGTTGGCCAAACATTCATCAAGTGTCCAGTATCAAATGAGCATCCCAGGAGCATCACATAAACCATGAGCATGACATTTTTCAAACAAATAACATTCAGCCCTGTTATGACAATAGTGATATATATGAGAAAGTTGAGCTAAAAGAGTGCTCAAATCAGTCCAATAGCATCTCAAACAAATGACATATGATCCCCTAAGTATCCGGCAACAAAACATAGGTATACGGGCATCCCGAGAAGCATATATGAGCTCCAAATATTGAAGATATGGATGTTCCTATTTAATGACAACATGCTGCCCTGTTTGCATAGCTAATAGTTGAAGCTCAATGACTCAAAACCAATGCTCAATGTTAATGGTCAATGCCATGAGGAGTGGAAAACAATGCCAAAGCCTTTATCCAATGCTAGAGAGTGGTTTAGCAAGCACAAGTGCTTCAAAATGGCCAGAGCTAAAAAAACGTTTTTGTATTTTTAGCCCTGGATATTAAGCTAAATACTCTCTAAAATAAGCTCAATATAGGCTTAAGAATGCCCTGAAATAGCCCCAATAAATCTTAAGAAGTCCTAGAGCAATGAGAGCTCAATATGAACCTCAAGAGGTGGAGCTATGGCTGCCAATGGTGAAACCCTGCTATAGGTAACTCGAATGAGAACTAAAGCAATGCCAGATTGAGCTCGAGCTCATGGAGAAGAAGGCTTTGATACTAGTTGAAGGGAGAAGCCCAAGTGGAAGCATGAGCAAGCAGAAGCAAGAGAGGTGTGAGCTATGGTGGATGGAGCAAGAGAGCGAGAGAGACTCAAGATGTGGAAACTCCAACAGTCACAATGTGTGACCGGCCTTCCCTTTATTCAAATGTTAGTGAAATAATAAAGAATGAAGTGACAATGATAGGCGCTTGTTGCCTGCAGTGTGCAAGTGCAGGTATGGTCAATGTAGTAATACACGGGCAGCTAGGCATAGGCACCTTTACCCCCAACACCCTTGCTCTTTTCCTTGTGTTTGTCCTTGTACATTTTTATGGCACTGTGGCTAAATATGTCATGCTTTCCCATAGTAATGACAATTCAAGGAGGACTTATGGCTATGAGACTTATTACGAGATTGTCCATGTGACTAAGAATGACACTGTTGAGAGTCTCTTCCATGCCAGTCATTATCAGTGTTACCATTATTGCCTCTAACTGTCAAAGCATGGGAGGTGTGAAAATCATTGATATTTATTAACCTCTTCATTCAAGAGTGCACCCTCTATAGCCTATAACTTCAGTCCATTAGTAGGCATGTTTACACACATAATAGTATGGAATGTATCCCATGGTTCAGATAATGTAACCAAGAGGAACAAATAGGGGAGATTGCCCTTGAATTCAATCCCTTGCGAAGACAAATGGATGAGAATAGAATGAAACTCGTTTAAGTGGGCTGACATGGAAGTGCCCTCCATGCAAAGGCCCATGAGTTGCTTCAACCAATACTTCTGAGAAGCAAGGCTTTGCTTCCTAGACATTGTGAATCTAATCCCATAAGTCCCATGTATTCAAATAATGTAACCAAGAGGAACAAGTAGGGGATATTGCCCTTGAATTCAATCCCATGCGAAGACAAATGGCTGAGAATAGAATGAAACTTGTTGAAGTGGGTTGACATAGAAGTGCCATCCATGCAAAGGTCTATGAGTTGCTTCAATCAATACTTCTGAGAAGCACAGCTTTACTTGTCAGACATTGTGAATCTTATCCCATAAGTCCCATGTGGACCGCCCATAAGAGACAATATTATAGAAAACCTACTTAAAGAGCGACAAAATGATGGTAAACTTATATAGCTCATCCAATTCAGCCTAATCCACTCCATCAATATGTCCGGGCTTGAAACCCTCATGTTTCAAAGGGCTTAATTTGCATTTTCTACACTAAAGCTTACCGAATTTAGGCCTTCCAATAGATGTAGTTAGTACCATCCAACTTGTCAATATTAAAGATAGCACTATCATTGGAACCACTAGTCATACTGAGACCAAGCAAATGCACAAAAGGACAAAATAGGCTGCTATAATAACATGCAAATTAGTCCCAAAAACATTACCGGATCAAGCTAAAAACAAGGGATACTGACTAAGTAATGAGCTGTCCACAAACTCGGTACAAAAGATTGTTATATAGCTCGCATAAACAATGTAGCAAACTACAATTAGAGCATGTTGAAAATGAAGTACAAGAGTAAGAAATCAATTCCAAAGAGGGGCAATCGCTGATATAAGATAAACTACAACTACCAAGGAATAGTTGCAACAATTGGCAATGAGTGAATATACGATTGGCACTGAGAACAATCAAAGAATATGTGATTGGCACTGAGAATTGTGAAAGGGTCAATGTGTCAAATTGAGATACATCCCATAAGCATAACCATCATGCATAGAGCAAGTCTCATTGATAACAAAAGAGATCGACCAAAGCCACAACAAAGTGAGCCATGTAACAGAAGCTCAATACATAGCCAATCTAGATGCATAGGTCACTAACAACATCGTGACTGAGATAGTGCCCACCCAAAAGCCATGTTAGATTAGCCCACTAAGTATCAACTACATACATAAAGCATGATGAGAGCATGTACATGTCATCAAGTCCTATGATCTCACTGTAAGACCTCAAGCTTAACTACATAACCAAATGCTCAATGTAATATCCAAGTGTCAAGTAGCAGCTCCCATTGTGAACAAAAAATCGAATGCTAGATGAGCAATTGAAGCTCAAAACATCATGTGGAAGGCATCCATACATCCAAGATCTAAGTAGTATATATCCAAGAGCATTCAACCCAAGTAACTTGCAAAGCTCTTAATGTAGTATCAAATGACCATGCATAAGAGTGAATGATAACTAATATCAAGAGTCAAAGCTCCAATCTCAGCTCAAGAGCATGTAAAGAGCATAGCCAAGCATGTAAGAACAATGGTATACCCTAGTGTAGCATCCAAATTACTCGAGAAGCATCAATAAGCAATGGCATGAAGTTTGTATGATAAAATAGCATTCAGTCGTGCTTATTACACCAGTAAAAAAAACCCCTGTAAAACTGAGCAAATGAGTGCTCAAATCAGCTCCATAGCATTCCAACTCATTAGCACAGTATCCCCGTATGATCCAACATCAAATATACATGAATATGCGCCACATGGTGATGTTGGAGATGTGATGTAAAGAACCCTTCGAAGAAAACTTGCCAATGAAGCAACTTCTTTGCCCAACCATATGGGGAAGGCTTGAAATGTAACTCTAGATGAGTATTCGTGATGGAGGACAACTTTTGGGGAAAGTCATAGTTTAAGGGGAGACAAGACGCCAAATTGCCATTGTAGCCCGCTATACAATTTAAGGTTTAGTCTCTCTTTGAGGTTGAGTTGAGCAAAGGCATGTGAAAGCCCTTTTCAACAACAAAATGGAATTGTTGTAGTATTGCTTTTCTTTAGATGATAGCAAAGAACTAACACTCAAACTCCATTTCATTGGGGGTTTGCCCATGAAGTAAAAGAAGATGCATCTAGTAAAATTAGCAAAGTGCTATTTAATGCGGGTGAAGGACAAAGTAAGCTACAGCCCCATCTTGGTGTGCTCACATTGATTGACCCTCTCTCACAATAGATTGCCTTCTTTGCTTGCACCAAGTCCAAAACCATGCCTTTCACGTCCATTGAATAGTACATCTTCTAGCACAATGTTTTCTCTCAATTGGCCATTCTCACTATCCAGAGAATAAGGTTATTTGCCTATAGATCCACCTTGCATGGATGTAGAGGGAGGGGGTGCAATATGGCAGCCCCTCAAAGTCTACATTAGAGCTAGAACACGCTTAAGTCGATTGAGTGGAGAAAGTTTGCCAAGTAACTAGTTCAATGGGGTACCACCTCCATTTTTGGAGGTACTTCATTGACAACTGCAGATAGCTAGTGGCATGTGGCAGCTTCCAATTTGTTATTGCTACAAGTTTAATGCTTCTCACTCCATTTCAAGCATGGAAGTGTATTGTCTCTTTCATCACTTTTCCTCCTCTCTCGTTGACTTGACATTCGATACTTATGTATGGCATTGAGATGGGTACTTGATGAGGTAGGGCTCTCAAATTCTTCCACTTGAGAGGGGCACGACTCTTAATGGTCCTTAAAAAAGAAAAGCAGTCTCCCACAGTCCACTAAGTAAGACACGTCCACCTCCCTTTACTCCCTTAACGAGAAACCACCACAACCATTTCTCCTATTCTTAAGATTTGTACGGTTTTAGGTTTCTAGTATCCATTTGTGGGTGCAAACACTGCCATGGGAACAGCTCGTTAAACTCTTCTCCACAAAGCAACAATCCTATCTTATAATCATAATCATTATCATTATTATTATTAATATACATCGATAATTGTCATCTACAATTACTGATCAGCATCATCATCCATCACGATCTTTCTTCTCTCTTGTGCGACTCCTCTCTCTACGGCGTTATTCTGCGGTCGCTTCTCTTTTATCGCTGTCTCTTCCCTTCTTTGGAAGCTTCACGTAATCATTGGATGGAGTCTGTGCGTCCGCTTTTCCTCCCTCCTCCCTTAATACTCTTCCACTTTTCCTCACCTTCGGCTTGAGGGCCATGACTGCGTCCGGCATGCGCGATAATCACAGAGTCTCGAACTATCACGATCTCAACCACAGAGCTTCGCGACGGAAATCGACACTACAGATCGCCTTGTCATTCACCGATTCGAATTTCTAGAACCTTGCCATGTTTGACCTGAACGAAGTTCCCGGTCAAACTCGACCAGCAACAGAGAATGGCGGGAATGCTTTCGCCGCATCGGAGGAGAGAACGGGAGACGGCGTTCTGGACACTGTCGCGGAAGAAGTTGCAATCTGGAATGGCAAACTTTCAGTGAGAGCGGAGAATTTGTCGACTGGTAGAGAGATCATAGCATCTGTTTTATCAGAAGCAGCAAAATCGGGTAATGATGTCGATGATGGTGGCAAATGTGCAGGCGATCGGCAGTCGATCTTCACAAAGTGCCATAGCTTGCTTGCGTTCGAATCACTCTCGAGTAAACGCCAGAGCGTCGCCGGATCTTCACACTGCAAGGATGCAGGCCTTGAGACCAAATCACTTCTAGCACGCCCGTCGCTGCTTTTGCCTCCCACGCCTGCACAGAAGGAGGAAGCTGCTTTAGCATCGGTTTCCTCCCCTACTCCCCGTAGTGAAGAAACAGCCGTTAACACACATCTGCTTCTCTCCCCGGCTTCATCTGGTCCCCTTAAGAAGAGAGAATCAAGTTTGGTCGGAGGACTACTGCCATCCTCCAAACAGAAGCAACGGGACCTCGAGGTTTTGCAGGAGGCACACACCTTTTCCTACGAAGAAATAGATTATCTTAGAAGGGTTGACAGGGGCCAATCAGCCAATGGGCCTTCTGTTGTTGACCAAGAATCTGAGGATCGATCAATTTCTTTTTCTCCATCGAAAAAAAATTCATCTGGTCCTCCAAATCATCTTTTGATGGATATAAATCGATCATCAATTGACGGATCTTCAATTCTCACCACACTGGCTTTAAGGAGCAGCTCTCACGATCTAAAATCCTGCAAGTCCATGAATGATTCGTCTGAACTTGCTCTATTCAGCAAGGTCACTGATTCTGACCCTTGCTCGAAGAAAGTCACAGATCTGTCTCCATGTTGGCAGGGGAGATTACGAACAGATGGTCCTTTTTTGACTCCAATTTCAGCCTATTGCCTCGGAGAACTCACACCTGTGTCAACGCTAAGGAAGCTTCCTACCATTTTGAGGTTGCGGAAGCATGTGAAGTTGGAGGAGTACGTTTTGTGCTTCTTTTTGAGTTTGGGGCTGATGCTACCTTTGCAAATACAAATTTGTGCTCATAGCAGAAGTATAATTTAGCTCTCCTGTTGCAGGTTAGAGAAGGATTTGCAGCATGGATTGACTGAACCTGTGCTAAGATTTATGCCCTCAACAGAAGCTTCTATTGAGGAAGTCGAATTGTTCAACTCTTTGGTAATCAAGGGCGTTACCATTAATGTCTGGGTTGTGCTTTGTGTAGGGTTTTCTGCAGTTTGTTTTTTGTTTTGTTTTTTTTCTGGAAGGACTTCAAAGTCGTTAGACTAGATATAAATATTTATATCAATTTGAGGGACCCAGCCCTTTTGAAAAAGATATCCCTAACTAGAAGACCCTGGTTTTCGAGCTAGAGCATATACAAAACACCTAGTAGAGCAGGCATTAACCCCTCTTACAGTGGTTTTTACGGTTCTATTCCTGAAAAGAGGTTGCTAACTGAGGATAGCTTTCTTGCACAAAACCGTTCCATGGGAAGAAGGCTATCGGTTCTGTTTAAGCTTGAGCAGGCTCCAAACTACTACTTCCTCTTGGCTAGCCATGAAGTTGTCTCCTTGTTCTTTCCTCAGGTGATCTGTGTGCAGCAGATCATGGGCAAGTGTTGGCACCTGAGAAAATACCTCAGAAGTTTGTGTTGGCTAAAACGAATTTCCTTCGTATTAAATGTCAAACAGGTTCAGTTTTTCTGCAATATGTTGAGGTGGGATAAGAACGAAAATGGGGAAGACAAAAAAGGGGCATAACTTTTGGGCAAATGTCATGCGCTGTTCATCTGTACCCTAAACCATAAATTCTAGGTGAGCTAGGCATGCATAGGTTAGGCTCAGCTGGTGGAATCTCCATGTTCCTGTAAGATAATTTAACATTACCTCTTACAATTAAGTGGATCGTGTAGCAAATCCGCTACTATCTGCTACCATGCATTTGAGTTGGAATATATGTGCTAATGCTGCCTTATTATATGACCACAATGGGAGTGGAGGGGCTTCAAATGCCATCCTTTCTTGATGGTTTACCTATTAACCAGTTTTAACATAATGGACAAGTATTGAATGAGTAAATGTAGATCCTGTTCAACTGCTTTCACGGTTAGTTTAGAACTTACCTGAACGGAAGTTGTAAACGCCTGAATTGCAATCGCCTCATTTTCTGCTTTGATTAATGCTCCTTTGTTTGAACATTTTAAATAGCTGTTACTTGTGTTTAAATAAAAGGTGCACCTCCAAGAGGATATTCGTGTACTTGGCCTAGGGTTGTACTCATATACATTTGACGTCATGTCTCATCTATCTCCCAAAAAGTGCTCAATAAACGACTTTGCATTTTCAATGTCCTTTTTGTTTTGGTGAATGTGATTACTCCTTGTATTTTTGGGGAAGAAATTGTTAGCTTGTATTATTTCATCCCTGGTCATCTCCTGGTTGTGAGCTCCATTTGAGTTTGACCAAAACGGAGGAGCTCTGATTGTTTCAATCCCTTGCATTAGTGTGCACTACTGTTTTAGTCAGTTTTTTAGTGTGGTCACACTAGCTGCCAGTTGTCCAGTTTAGTGCACATCAGTTTTAGCTGCCCAGAGGTGGCGTTCACATTGGAGGAGCCGGTGGTCAGCTTTTTGTGCAGACAAATGCAGCCACCAGGATGCAGTTGGCCATATTTTTGGCCTATTCGATGTAGTCAGCCAGTTTGGGGGATGCACTGCTATTTATAGCAACCCCCTTCACAATATCAGCCCTCTTGTCTTGCAGATTTGCAGCACTCTGTTTGTCAGCCTGCATACTCCTCCATCGTCAGCCTGATCTGGTGCTCTCACTAATGCTGGGGGTTATGTGTAGGGACTGATCAGTCCACATTGCATTCAGCATTCCTTTTTCAAATCAATGCAGATTTCTCCTTCCATTTTCTGCCTTCATATCAGTCTCTATCTTCTCTCTTCGTGTTCATGTTTTTCTTTTGTTGCATGTGTTCACATGGTATCATCACCAAAAGAGAGGGCCCGGATGTTCTATGAAGAAGAGACCACATATCCTTGCTATTGTCTACAGATTTTACACGTCAATCAACCATCCAACTGTGGGCCACTGCTGATCACTATCGGTGACAGCATACTCTAGCCTCAGCTACAGATACATCTATGATCTTCTCTCAAAGTTTGGGGTGAATTAGTGTAAGCCCATTTTATGCCCTGTGGACCCAGAGTCCATTTCATGCCCCACGGCTATAGATACATCTACGAGTTTCTCTTGGAGTTTGGTGTGAATTATTGTAAGCCCATTTCATGCCTGATGGACCCAGAGTCCAAGTTGTCTATTGCAAATGATTCCCTTCCAGTTGCAACTCTTGTTATAGGTGCCTTGTTGGCTTGTTGATTTAGCTTAGTCACACGAGCTCCGATATCTCCTATGTGGTGCCACTTTTGTCTTCTTTCATGAAGGCATATTTGTAGAGGCTCACTAGAAGGCCACTTTGCATGTCTTGCGCTATTCATAGGGAATGAGATCCTACAAGTTCATGTATGGAGAGGGAGCCATTCCAATAGGTTGGAGTTCCAATTGGGTTGAAGATATTGACATTCGATGCTTCACTATAGGCTTTGCTTTCTTCTTTGGATTGGGAGCTATCTCATTAGTGGCAAGAAGTAGCCTAATGTGGCTTTATCTTATATGGAAGATGAGTATCATGTCTACTGTTCTACTGTTCAGGAGGTAGTTGGGCTTTTGCTGGATGCTGGCAGAGATTGGCTGTCCAACTACAGATAGGATCCATAGAGCTACATCCATGTGGATAACCAGAGTGCCTTGGCTCTAGCGAAGAACCTTGTCTTTCATTTCCACATGAAACACATAGAGATAGTTACATCCACGTGGATAACCAGAGTGCCTTGGCTCTAGCAAAGAACCTTGACATGAACTTTCATGTCCACACGAAACACATAGAGGTTCAGTACCATCATGTTCAAGAGTAGATTGTTGATTTTGAGCTAGCAGTGGTCTACTATCTCATGGAGGACAATATATCAGATCTCTTCATGAAGTGTGCATCTTAGGCTTCTATGCTCCATTACATGAGAATGTTGGTCTTCAAACACTCCCTTAGATTTAAGAGGGGGCGTTAGCCTGTATTATTTTATGTTGGTCATCTCTTGGTTGTGAGCTTCATTAGAGTCCGATAGAGATGCAGGAGCTCTAGCCCTTGTACCGGTTTCAGTTTGATTCAATTTTTTATTCTGTTCGTGGTGGCTGTCAATTATCTAGCTAAATGGAGGAGGTGGGGATCAGTTTTTTGTGCAGGTGGCGGCATTAATTGCAGTTGGCAGGATGCAACCAACCTTATCAATGCAGTTGTACAAATATGGTTGAAACACAACTATGACAGTAACGCAATAAACACAACGCAAAATGCAAAAACGCAAACATAAATAGAGAAGAGAGAGAACTTTGAAGTGAACGAATCAATGTCGTAAATGACTGAGAGAATGTACAAAATGCTCAAGGGCAAAGCTGTCCAACAGTTGATGCCTCTTGTGGGAGCGCGTTGAGGGAGTTGTCGATGTGTGCCATCCACCGGAGATGGATCTCGAGTGCAATAATCATGAGTCAAAGCAGAGGTTGATAAAGGAAAGCGTTGAAAACACAAAAACAATCTATTGTAGATGCAAACACAAATCAGGCTGATGTTGGTAATAAAAGGGTAGCAGGCTGGAAACTGGAGCGCAATAGTCTTCGGGGTTGGAATTAGTAAACACAACAATGTAACTGCTTGAAGATGATGGTAGCTAATCATCAGCATAGCAGTGGGAGATTGGGTGACAACTGTAGACCATGTAGCAGTAGTCGTTGGTTGGATAACTAATGGAAGAGGGCTAATGGCTGAAATTGCAAGGCAAGGATAGGCTGAATGATGGACAACTTTTCTATTTATAGATGTAGAAGGAACCTCTCAGATTAGGGTTTTGCTTATGGGAGAGAAACTCTCTAGGAGCACACACCGTTTAATGAAACTTTTGGTAAGTTGTGTGTTTTGGGGCTGTTTTAAAGAGTTAATCAATTTGTAATGCATTTTTAGCTCAACACCCTCTCTTAGGCCCATAACTGGAACCAAAAAGGGACTAGAAGAAAAGTTCAAGCCTGTTTTACCCCAAAGCGTCCTACCCCGAAGTAGCCAAGGCATCGGACAAAGGGTGCATGTTGGCTGCCTAATTGTCTACCGAGACTATACAGGGGATGGTTATCTTACCAAAAGAGCCCAAGTGATTACCCTAGAGAGGCCAAGGCATCGATAAAGGGTGCTCATTGGCTACCCAGTGGCAAACGAGGACTTGCAAAGGTGGATGGAACCGCATCAAAATTTATTTATTTTTTATTTTGTTAAAATAAAGAAGATATGGTTTGTAGCCGATCAAGTAACTGTGCCTCGAGGGAAAAAAGGGATGGTTAGATCCAACACATCACAAAACAAACAAGCTATCCTAACCACTTGTGTGTTTCGATGACAAGGGGTGGAAATAATATGATGATGTGGTGGTAAGGTGGTAGAAGAACCGTCAGTGGAGGTAGTTGAAGAGCCGCTCGGGGTGCTTTGCACAATGAGATGCAAAGGAATGTGCTATATGATGAGAATTTGCATACAACAGGTGCCACTTGGATAGTGTCTCTTGTGGGGAAATTGTTCACTTGCCCAAGTGCCCTTTTACATATGATGATGATTGTGCAATGCAAAGGGGAAGGGATATCGGTGCCGATGGGGGAAGAGGAACCTGATGTCAGTCTTTGTGTGGTGTTGAGAACCATGATGAATCTGATGATGAAGATAGGCTTAACATCCCTTAGCCAAAAATCAACCATTTGGATATGTAGAAGATGCTCGTACTCCATCAGGACAGAGTGCTTCAACATTGATCAAGTGGTATAGGCAAGCCCGAATCTTAACCTCAGGAGATGGCTCCATGATAGTCACAAAAGTGCCAGGATAGCAGGCCACCATGCAAACAAATCTAATGGATGAAGGAGGAAGACCTGACCCTCCCCAACTAGAAGAGCATGGAAAAGTTAGTTATTAAGGTAGTTGGAATGTGCTCGTGCTTGATCTTGGCAGAGGGTTCCAATGCTAACCAAGTGTCGTAGACATGCTTTGAACTCGACCTTGGAAGATGGCTCTGATGCTAGCCAAGGCACAACCACCAAGGTAGTACTCCACTTGTCATGGAAAAAAAAAACTAGAACTATAGAAAATGATGGTGAATTGATAAAAACATCTCAACTGAAAGGAAAGAATGACGGATGCCAAGATAAGGGAAATTGATGCCTGATCTCGAGAGAGAAGATACTATCTTCGTCTCCATGTTGATGAAGGTAATACTCGCCAAGGAAAAAAGCAAAAAAAAAAGATTTGAGAGTGAGATGCAGTAGAAGTGAATGAAAAAAGGAAGTGTGCAGCGGAAGACATGGAAAAAAAAAACTAGAACCATAGAAAATGATGGTTAATTGATAAAAACATCTCAACTGAAAGGAAAGAATGACGGATGCCAAGATAAGGGAAATTGATGCCCGATCTCGAGAGAGAAAATACTATCTTATTCTCCATGCTGATGAAGGTAATACTCGCCAAGGAAAAAACCAAAAAAAACAGACTTGAGAGTGAGATGCAGTAGAAGTGAATGAAAAAAGGAAGTGTGTAGCAGAAGACGTGGAAAGGTATAGCTAAGCCTAAAGGAAACTAGCCTAAGCTTCCTAAGAATGACTTGGGACTCCTAGGAGGCTAGCCTAGGGAAAGATAATGACCAAACCAATCAGAGATGTTTTGGGGCATTGATTGAGGGGGAGATTCAAGATCTTTCACACTAGTGGCCAGCCATACTAATGAACATGGATACCAAGGGGTGGAGAAACTGTGCTACCTGCTTGGGGAAGACCCCTCTCCCAACCTTCTTGAAGTGGCACCACCACTATTGGAAGGGATTGAGGACGGTTGAGGAATGGGGATTGGATTTAGCTTTGGTGTGGATGGAAGACCTTTAGTTGGGGATGGGGTGATTTGGGGTGTGAGTCTAAGTCCCTTGGCCTTTGAGCAACAATTGTCATCTACATGGTCTGGTTTCTAGAAAAATGTACAAAACCTATTCTTTTTAGGCAAGAAGTGCTAGGAGGAACTTTGTGAGGGTGTGAGTATACTGCTTCCTTTTTCCTTCAAAGAAGGAGATTGACTATCGGCACTGGAACATGGTCTGTGTTCAGGCTTAATGAGGAAAGGCAGAATTGGGTATAAATGTGGAGGTGATTTCTTTCCACTCCTCATTTCCTTCAAAGAAGGAGGTGACTTATTAGCATAGATGAGGATTCATGTGTTTGAGCAACCGAGGAGGGTGGTACAATGTGTAGCAGGGGGATTTTCCACACAACAAGACTAGAGGACAGAGTAATGCACTTGCGGGGGTGTGTAAGGCAGAGTGTGAAAGGGTGGCCTTCTTGCTAATGATGTACCAGGGTACAAGTTGTATACTTTTGAGCGTCTAGTGATGGCCTAAAACCTTAGTGTGCATCAAAGACAATGTGCGGTAAGACTAGATAACTTATTGGAGGTCGAAAGTGATGGTACTTTGTGGATTGAGATTGAGTGAGCTAGGATTGAGAGTGCTGGATTGAGTGCAGGGAGAGGCAAAAAAGGGTAAGTAGCAAGAGTGTAAGCACGACACAATGGGTATTTGGTACAATGACGAATGCACCACTTTTTAGGTTTAGATAATATATAAAGTACAAGAGTGTAAGGGTGTGTTCACACCCGAACATTGTACAAGGCACACTGAGCCTTTATTTTTAACAACCTCCCACCTAAAGGCAACGTGCTTGAAGGAAAAGAAAAGAATCAGCTAAGTCTATGTATGTACAAAGCTGAAATACACATATACTATCCAATCCCCATCATTTGGCGGCAATGAGGAAACTGCTCTGGTGGAAGTCCCTTTGTGAGAAGGTCTGCAGGGTTATCATCTGTATGTACCTTGACTAGCTCAATGCTCTTGCTATCAAAGTACATCTCTGATAAAGTGATACTTCACCTATATGTGCTTTGTCTTTGCGTGAAAGATAGGATTTTGTGCTAGCATGATAGCACTCTGATTGTCACAGTGGAGGATAGGAATCTCTGTAATGCCAAGCTCTCTCACCAGACATGAAAGCCATAAAGCCTCTTTGCATGCCTTAGTGGTAGCCATATACTCTGCCTCTATAGTAGACAATGTGACACACTTTTGCAGCTTGGATATCCGAGAGACTGCTCCAGTTGTGAACGTGAACACATATCTTGAAGTAGACTTCCTACAGTCAGGATGGCCAGCATAATCTGCATCCGTGAATCCAACAATAGAAGACTTCTGCTTACCAAAGCAGATACACAGATCCTTTGTGCCCTTAAGGTATCTCATGATACCCTTTATTACTTCCCAATGCTTTTTGCGAGGATATGCCATGTTTCTGCTAACCACTCCCACTGCAAATGTAATGTCAGGACGTGTAGCAACCATAGCATACATCAAGCTACCGACAGCTGAAGCATAAGGTATGTTTGCCATTTCAGCCTTACCATCATTAGATATAGGGCTGTCATTTGCACTAAGTCTCACATATGGAGGCAATGGTACACTAATGGCTTTTCCCCCCTCCATATTGAAACGCTACAAAACTTTAGTGATAAACTCCTACTGTGACAGATAAAGAAGACCCGTCGATCTGTCTTTGAGTATATGCATGCCAAGAATGTGATTGGCTTCACCAAGATCCTTCATATCAAAGCTATTGTGTAAACTCTGCATCAAGGAGTCCAAGGCATGAACATCCTTGTTTGCAATCAGCATGTTATCCACACATAGAACCAAGAGAATAAGGCTGCCATTTGCTACCTTCTTGGTATATAAGTAATGATCAACTTGAGAATGATGAAATCCTTGAGATTGCATAAATGTATCAAATTTATGATGCCTTTCTCGCGGTGCCTGCTTCAACCCATACAAACTCTTTTTGAGTTTATATACCATGTGCTCTTTCTCCTTTGCAGCAAAACCCTCAGCTTGTTGCATATAGATCTTCTCATGCAGATCACCATGTAAGAAAGCGGTTTTTACATCCATATGTATGAGTTACATGTCTTCAGATGCAACCAAGCCCAAGATGGTTCGCAAGGGAAGCCCAAGATGGTTCGCAAGGGAGTCATTTTGACTATAGGAGAAAAGATTTCATCAAAATCAATTCCATGTTCTTGCTTGTACCCTTTAGCAACTAGGCGTGCCTTGTACTTTGGCGGAGAACTAGAAGTGACTTTCATTTATTAAACCCATTTGCATGATAGTACTTTTTTCTCTTTTGGCAAATGCACCAAATCCAAGTGCCATTTTTCATGAGAGATTCCATCTCTGACAGCATTGCTTTATGCCATTTCTTACTATCTTTTCTGTCCATTGCTTCCTGGAAACATGACGGCTCACCACAATATGTCAACATGACATAATCAGCCATATAGTTAACACCAGGAACGAATCTATTGGGCCGTCTTTATACTTCGGTCAACTTACGGACTAAATGGTCAAGATTTGTTGGCTGCTCAGCCTGCAAATCTGCATTAATAGCTTACTGTTCTGGAGGTTCAACATGCTGTATAGCTGGTTCTGGTTGTTTCAAAGGCACATGTTCTTGTTGAATTTATGGTACACCATGGGCAAGATCTTGCCGATCATTTTCAGCATCATGCCATGCATTTTCAAGAACATTCACAGCAGGTATTTGCTGCTGCCTAATGGGTATTCTTTGTTGTCCTATCGGCACGTCCTCCCGGAATATAAACCTTCTGAACTCCTCTGTCTTTTCGGGCTGTTTGTGCATGCAATCTTCCCGAAAGATAACATCATTGTTTGTACTACTTTTCTTTTCTTAGGATCCCATAATCGATACCCCATCTCACCTTCATCACCATATCCTAGGAAAATACATTTATAGGACTTTGGTTCAAGTTTGTTGCATTTTTCTTTGCGAATGTGCACAAATGCCTTGCGGCCGAACACTCTCAAGTGAGTATACAAAGGTGGCTTGCCTGACCACGCTTCTTGAGGGACTCCCTCCCCCCTCCCGCCCCCCCAAAGACTTGTCTTGTGATCGATTAATCAAGTGTACAGTTGTCATGATAGCCTCTGCCCAAAATCCATGAGGTAAAGCAACATGTGATAGCATTGTACGGACCTTGTCTTGAATGGTCTTGTTCATATGCTCTGTAACACCATTTTGGGGTGGATTATGAGGAGCAGTGAGTGCCCTTTTAAACCCTTTACTATCACAAAAGTCCTGAAAGGCTTTGGACACATATTTCCCACCATTGTCAGAGCGAAGGCACTTTAATTTCTTGCTGGTATGATTTTCAGCAAGTGCCAAGAATTTTTTAAATTTATCCAAGACCTCGTCTTTGCGACAGATTGGATAAACCCATATTTAGTGTGTGGCATCATCAACAAAGGTAATGAAGTATTTCTTCCCTCCCAGAGATAATCCCGGCATTTGACTTACATCCGAATGTACCAACTCTAAGGGTGAAGACTTTAGAAAAAGAGATTTTTTATGTGACGTTTGAGCATGTTTACCATAAATACAATGATCACATTGTTCAAAATCAGCATATCTTAAAGACAAAAAATAACCCAAGTGAGAAAGCACTTTCATTCCAGTTGAACTCATGTGTCCCAACTAGCTATGTCACAAAGAAACACTTGGCTGTTGGGTTATGGCGACTACATGGTCACGCACACTAGATACATGCAAAAGATACAAAGTATCACTTTTGGAGCCCTTACAAATTTTCCATTTGCTATCCCCAAAGGTGGTGTGATAGCCTTCATCATCTAGCTGCCCTGTGCTTGTCAAGCTCTTCTTGAGCTGAGGTACATGTCTCATATTATGCAAAATAAACACGGAGCCATGCTGAAATTTCAGTTTCACATTGCCCATGCTTGTGGTGTGACATGAAAAGATGCGCCCGAATCAAGTATCCAAGTGTGCATATCATCCTTAGAATTTGCAATCAATGCATGTGTACTCAAAGAAGAAGCAAGAAGTACATCACCATCATTGTCATTCTCATGAGTGACTACATTAACCTCTTCTATCTTTAGAAATTCCAACATTGTTGGCTATTACAAATGACTAGCAGCATTAAGAATCGATTTGTCCCTTGATTTGGTTATGGTGGTCCTTGAACTCTTGCATGCAAGCCAAATCAAATGTAAATAGACAACACTTTAGATTGGTTGTGAATTCTTCTATCATAGCTGCTACATTGATCAATAGGCCTTTATTTAATGGGACGGCTTCCGAGGTGGTTGAGAAATGCTAATTTTCAGCACAAAATTAGGGTTTGTATAATAGTGAACATCATTGTTGCTCACCAAAAAGTTGTGCCGAGTATGGCTGAGGGAAATGTTAGGGAGATGATGAATACTTGAGGAGAGAGAGAATTATAGATTTTTGTGGCCGGAATTTGCCTTGATGAACTGTTGCCTGCTATCTACAGCCCTTGAATAGGCCGGCTGCAGCCTTGGAGCTTGTACATGTTATTACCTATAACCCTGAAACCTCTTGGAGCACTCACTTATAGCTGGTGGCCTTCTTGATGGCTGCAATCCACTTTCTAGTTGGCATCTACAGCCTTGGACAATCTCTCTTTACCTTGTCGAGCTTGATGGATAGATGCTCTCACAATCTATTGAGTGGTATATATTCCAATGCAAGACTTTGCTTGTGAAATTAATTTTTAGCAATTATTAATTGGCTAGATATTAAAATTCCTTTTGATCCTACCCATTAATTGGCAGTCTAACATTAAATGTTCAATATTTGCTTCAGCCATATGCATAGTTGCCTCCGTACGTGGTACGAAACGGTCGTACGATACGATCTGTATGGTATGATTTCGTACAAAAAAACTGGCCTATTTCGGCCACCTGGCCTGCGCGTGCTCTTTCCACGTATTTCCCTGTGCCCCGCGTCCCGCGTTTCATGCGCTCCCGCATCCTGCGTTTCCTGCGCTTTTCCAGTCATCATCCACGCAAAACCTAATGCTCCTCTTTGGATTCCTTTTAGGCTCCAACTTGCAGCCCTCCCTTTAGAGTCTAGACTTTGGATTCCTTCTCTCTTTAGACTTTGAATGTTTCAACTTTGAACTTTGACCCTTCTCTCATCTACAAAAGGTGCTCCTCTCCTCCATGCTTCCACACCAATTCAGCAACAAGCACTTACAAGTTACCATTCTCATCTTTCTCTTTCCTGCACCCTATTGAAGCATTTGCCATTCTCAAAGAGTCAAATCTCATATCCCATTCCCTCTATCCCGTACCCTATCAAAGCATTTGCCATTCTCATCTCCCATTCCCTCTCTCTCACTCTTGCTCTTTTAACTTTACCCCACAACTTTATCCCAACCCTCGGGCCTCTCGAGTCTCCCTTTCAACTTTCAAGACTCAAGTTTCAACTTTCAAGAGTCGAGAGTCAAGACTCAAGCATCTCTCTCTCTCTCTCTCTCTCTCAGGCCTCTTTATTCGTCATCGGCACCATGACTTGTGAGAAGCACTAGGCCTTCAATTTGCATGCGATCCATGTGGAGAGGACACAAAGAAGTCCAACTCCCACCATTGGACATGCAAGTATTGCGGGAAGCTCTATACAAGTGGTGCAACTCGGCTTCTCCAACATCTTTCCAAGACGGGGGGGCAAGTTGCTCCATGCAAGGAGATCTCTCCAAACATTGTGGAGGAGATTCTAGCCAAGATGAGAGGGGGATCCAGAAGAGGAGGAGGAAGTGGCTTATCGGCACCAACTCCTATGCCTACTAACGAGGAAGCATCCAATGTGGGCGTATCTTCAACCGATGCGGAAGAGGCCTCTACCATTGGTGGTGGGGGCTCCACATCCACATCCGGCTCCGGTAAAAGACAAAGAGTGGAGGCTCATGCGGTGCCAGAGAGAGAATCGTCTCTCTCTCGAGCACCCGGTCATGTGCGTGGATTGGTTGCTTTCTTAGAGAAAGGCAACGACTTGCGGACATTGAAATTGCACGCATGGTGATTGAGTGCAATCTTGCATTCAATGTCCTAAAGCAAGAGCAATGGAAGAAGATGGTAAAAGCCATTGCCAATGTGGGTTCATGTGAAGGATGGACCGGTGTCACATACAACGACATGAGGACGAGAAAGATTGATGAAGAGGAGAGGATTGATAGAGCCCTTGATCCTATTCGGGCCGCATGGATAAAATATGGTTGCTTCATTCTTACCAACGGATGGAGTGATCGTAAGAAACGGGGCATTATCAACGTACTCGTCTCATGTCCACTTGGCACTTACTTTTTGCGGGCCATAGATACTGGCAAGAGGGGGAGAAAAACGACGGACACATTCATCTACCGCCACATTCGACAAGCTATCATTGAGGTATACATTGCAATTTGCGTTTTAAATTTGTTTCACTTTCTTTCATAATGATAAATCATAATATCATCATTCACGATTCATAATTGAAATTTGATTTATACATAACTTGTAATTTGTAAATTGTGGTTGTAGGTGGGCCCCTCAAATGTAGTGCAAGTTGTTACCGACAATGCATTGAATTGTCGGCGCATGGGCTATTTGCTTGAGGCCGAGTTCCCTACCATTGTGTGGACTCTATGTGCAAGTCATTGTTTGGACTTGCTCATGGAGGACATTGGGAAGCTCAAGTGGGTGAAGAGGGTGGTCCGCAAAGCTACATCAATTGTCACATTCTTCACGGTAAAGGTAAAGGTGCTTGCAATGTATCGTGAGCATAGCACACTTGAGTTGAAGAAGCCTTCTTCAACTCGCTTTGCTTACATGTGGTTATTGCTGGAGCGCCTTTATGAGGTGCGGTCCGCCTTGCACCAGACAGTGGTGTCCACTCTATGGAATGACTGGGATGAGCATGAGACAGAGGAGGCCAAAGCCATGCAGCGCTTGTGCCTTAATGAGCAGTTTTGGCAAAAAGTCCGTGCCGTTGTCATTGTCGTGACTCCCTTTTATAGGGTGTTACGTATGAGTGATTGCGAGGAGTCCACCATGGGCCTTCTCGTTCACTTCTTTAGAGCGGCATTGGCGGAGGCACGTGCTTGTATAGTGATCACAGAGATACAGCGTGCACATGTTTTAGAGATAGCAGAGAGGAGATGGGCATGGATGCATAAGCCCATCCATGGTTTTACCGCATTGGTACATTCAGCCTACAAGTCACCGGTGGTCATGGATGATAGAGAGTTCCGTTTAGACCAGCTTGCTTATTTGACTCGTGTGGTCTCTGTTGATGACCACAATGCAGTGCTAGAGGAGCTAGGATGCTATGTAGATCAGAGAGGGCATGTGGCTTTTGCTTCTCCCACTTGTTGGAGGAGAGAGTCACTTGTGAAGCCTTTATTTTGGTGGCAAAAATTTGGATACTCATTGAAGACCCTTCAGCCCTTAGCCATGAGGGTCCTTGCCCAGGATTGCTCTTCGGGTGCATGTGAGAGAAACTAGAGTGCCTATTCTCTCATTCACACAAAGATTCGCAATTGGCTTAGTACACGATAGTTAGAGCGGCTAGTCTATTGCCGCACTAACTTACGCATGAGGGTTATGATGAGCATGGGTAGTCCAAAGCAGGTAAAGTTTAAACACTTAACCATAACATTTAAAATTTGTTGTTTTAACTTTTAAACTTTAAACTTTGAAGTTTAAACTTTATACTTTACAATTTAGACTTTAGCATTTAGTATTTACAATGAATCATTTTCACTCTTACCTGCATCACTACATTGATGATTGTGTAGGTGAATGTTGATACATTCAAGTTGACGGGCGACACTCTTCGGAGTTACGTAAGGAGGTGGACAAGGAGGAGGAGATGATTTTTGCAGAGCTCTATAGAGAGCTTATAGCAGCAGATACTCGTGACACTCGTAGTCAGCGTGCTCGTGGGCGAGGAGTTCGAGTAGGTGGTAGCAGGGGCATGGTCATTCGACGCCCTCCATCATCGAGGAGGGTGGTTCGAGTGGCTTGCAGACATATGTAAGGCGGGGCTCTAGTAGCTCACATTCTGTGCCTTATGATGACATCCCTCCCTTGCCTACACAGTCGCCACCTAGGGAGCCATCATTTAATGATGATGGTAACCTCATCAGTAAGGATGAGTATGAGTCTGTCTCATCATCGGATGCCGAGGAGTCATCTTCAGGCTCTCTTGATGAGCACTCAGATGGTTTTGATGATGATGATGATGATGATAGTGATGCCTCATGATTCATCATAGATTCATCATTCATATGACATGTCACATAGGTCATCCTTTTTTTTTTGTATCGGATATACTAGACTGTAGTTGTATCGCATGTTTTGCATAGCCCATGCGACTGCAATGGTCATCCTCATGTATTCATCTTATTCTGTAATGAAATGGCTATTTTCACTTTAAACATGTATTTTATGATCTATCATTTAATGATTTATGGTTTTTGTTATTTAAAAAATCATCTTAATTTTTTTCGTACTAATATCGTACTGTACCTTATAAAATCATAATGTACCAATTAGTACTGTATTTCATCGTACCGTACTGTATCGTACCTTTCGTACCTGACAACTATGGCCATATGACACCACAAGTCATTCTAGAGACCCATTTAATGCTCTAGGTCAAAACTTACATTTGACATTCACAAGTATTTCTCTAGTACAATTTATCACAACTTTTGCCACTGTTCTCTACCACAAACTTAGGATTTTGGATTATTACTATGCCCCAAAAGTAACTTGTACTTCACATATATACGTTCTCATGGCATTTGCTATAACCTATGATTACTCATCAGCAGAGCCAACTCTAGTATACTTTCCTTGATATTTAGTAATTACAAAGAAAACAAATTCAATATATTACTAATCATGCAAATTAAATAAAAAAATATAAATTCTTCTTTAATTATGCTATTGTGATAGTCATCCGACTATTTAAAATTGTCATGAGTTGAAAAGCTTCTTTGTATAGCTAAGGATGTTTGGGCAATCTTGTATGAAATTTTAATCTATCTGTTTTCTCAAATCTTGAAATTTCAGTAGTAGTTTTCATGTTGCAAGGCAATTTCTTGTGGTTTGATCCTTGTGAAATAGTATTTGTTTTGGTTCTAAGAGTTATTCTATTCCTTCAATTTTCGAGTGTTCTTTAGTAATACATTTCTCTAGTTTTAGTTCCACATATAACTTGAACTAAATGGAAAGCATTGTGTAGATTTCAATGAGTAGAAAACTAAAGTTAATAAAAAATTGAACATTATTTTAGTGTGCTTTTATCAAATGTTAGAAACATATATTAACAATTCTTAAAATCAAAATGTCTTTTTCGTTTGTTTGCTTGTTTTTTTGTCACTCTTGGGGAGCTTTGATAGTGGCTTAAATTTGATTAATTATTGTTTTTAAATAATGAGCAAACTCATTAGTAGCAAAAATGTTTAGTATGAATAATTAGAGGATGAATTACTTTACCATGTATTATCTCATTTGTAGCTTTTCTTGTTGATGAGTGCATTATATTGTTGTAAGTAAACTCCAATAATGGAATATATTTATCTCATTGTGACTTATGTTCATTAATATAAACTTTCAATATATTCAAAAAACTGAGATTCATCATCTTCATTTGATGGTAAGCTTGAATATGAAAAAATGAGAACTTTAAATTGGTTTTCAAGTTTTAAAATAAAGCACATCATAAGTTATTTGCAAATTTAGAATCTTTATTTGAGATGAATTCAAAAATATTATCATGTAATTTGAAGATAAGTTGAATGAAAAGTCTTACAACTTGTAAGGATTTCAACGTTTTATGACTTGGAATAAAATCTATTAATTATAATCTGAATCATAGCATGACCTTGAGGTGTGCTTGGAATGCTTGAGATGAAATGTACTGTGATAGATTTTCATGGAGCATTAGACATTAAAAAAGATTGTAGTAATTTTGAGTCTTTTGTATGTAATAGATTTTGATATGCTAGACAAACCTAAATGAAGTTATATGTATGTATTTGTAATGTTGATCAATTAAAAAAACACTCAATTGTACTTAAAAGTGACTGCCCTTTCTTTATGTTCTATATTTATTCATGACTTTCTTTAAGCACTTTTTGTCATATAAAAAGAGTAATACAGAGACAATTATTCAAATCAGCATCTTGGTCATAAGTCTTCCTCATCGCTTGGAAATCTTTATGATGAGCCACTATAATAGTTGCAATGTGAGGTACTCTAGAAAGTGTATCAATAACTATATTATGTTTCCTAGGAGCATATATACTTTGAAAATGAAACATAGACAAGAAGTTTTTCTATCTTGCGTATTTCTCCAGTAAATGTCGGGTCTTTAAATACTTGAATCTCTGATGGTTAGTTTTTATAATAAAATCATTGTCTAAAAGAAAATGCTTTCATATCTTTACAGTATGACTATAGCTAAGAGCTTCTTTTCATAAGTGTCATAATCTTCACATCATTTAGACGATAGCTTTCAAAGGCTATATTATAATTTTTCTTTCGACTACTGGTTGATGGAGCAGAGGTAATAGAGACATTAGCTAATAAAAGATTGTAGCTTACGTACATTACAAAGAATAAGCCTCAAAGATTGAGTACCATGTCCTTTATTCCATAGCTATGGAGGCAATTTGGCTCCACCAAATATTGACGGAGATTAGCTTTTCCTAGATAGATTCCACTTAGATGTGCATGAATAACTAGAGAGTGTTAGCTCTAGCAAAGAATCCTGTGTTTCATGCTTGCACTATCACGGGGATGTAAAATTTTAAGATGCTTTAATCTTGTCGATAACATTTGACTAAGTTATCAATCAAATGTGCAAGGTTGTTTAGCATAGGTAATGCACATCGTAGTTATTTCATGGGATTTACAACCTACATGACCTTCCTATTTTAATTTTGGTTTGTTTTTTTGCTATTTTGTCAGCGTTTTACTAGCTGGCATCTATGTTTACAGTTTATTGGGTTGTTTCAAGGCTAGAAACATATTATTAACCCTTCCACATCTGTGTTTTAGGGACATCAGGTTGAGGCGACCTGTTTTCTTAGAAGTTGATTGCATTTATTGCAGTTTGTGACCGCGTATTGTCATTAGTATGTGCATTTTGTTCTTTTTGGCTTTTGTGTAGGGATGGATGACAGGTTTTAGGCTGTTTTTTGATTGTGTTTGATTCATCTTTTCGCTTTGTGATACACTGCTCAGCTTTAGAGAGAGCTCATGTACATCTGATTGTCATATTCTTACCTCTATACTCTAGTTACTGTAGATTTTCTCTTATGTGTTTTCTCTACTACTTTGAACTCGTGCGATCCTTGTGAGTCTGTATTTTTGGTATACTTTTCTCCTTGAAGATCCCTTATCTTTCTTTATCTTCTCTTCCTCATCAAGGCTCCTCTTGTATCTCCTCTCAATGGTCAACATGCAACCATTCTTTACTCATCCACAAGTGTTATGTTGGAGACTTGCTGTGTTCTCAACTTCAGATTTTTGTGAGGATGCTATCTCTTGGTGCTTTAGATGTCTCAATTACAGAGAGGGGTGACATACAGAAGAAAAAAAAGAAGTCTCAGTGCTATTATTGTGGCAAGAAGGATCATATTCTGAAGGATTGAAAGACATTAGCGGCTTTATGGCAGTAGGCGGGGATGGTGACAAAGGGAGATGACTCTCTTGGTGAGTCTTCTTCATTTTTCTAGGTCAATGTTTAGGCTTCAACTATGTGACTTGAGTGATGGCTATAGGGGCCTCCCTTCCAGATTGCTAGTAGAGGTGATGTAGTTGTTTCTCACAAATTTTCAATGAGAGAGAGAGAGAGAGAGAGAGAGAGAGAGAGAGAGAGAGTATGTACATTGACCTAGAAAAATGAAGAAGACTCGCCAAGAGAGTCATCTCCAACTATGTGACTTGAGTGATGGCTATAGGGGCCTCCCTTCCAGATTGCTAGTAGAGGTGATGTAGTTGTTTCTCACAAATTTTCAATGCGAGAGAGAGAGAGAGAGAGAGAGAGTATGTGTGTATGTGTGGTGCAATGGGGCAGTTGTACCTAATCTATACGGGTATACAAGTATATAGGTTCCAGAGAGGCATTTTCTTGATGTATCAATCAAAGTCTAGCAGGTTGAATTGTGAAGCTAGGATTGATATGCAGATTTGTGATGAGTTGGTTATTTGATAGAGAGTGGGATTGACTCTTGGTCTAAGTTCACATGAGGGGATGGCCATGGTCATATATGTTGAGAGGCATTTTTGACAGGATGGTCTTGTATGCTACTGCGATACATTTTTGACAGACATTGAGAGTTGCTATGATTCTTCTCTATTTTTAGGAGCTGGTATGATTGACATTGACATCAGATTCTCTGTGAGGCATCTTGGTGGTGGGTTGGCCACTCACTTCTTAGCTATTCATGGGTCACTTTTGGTGTTTATTATTGTATAGACTTTGATGGGTTCTTATCATTGTATCATTATATTGTACAAGATTAACCATGATCTGAGAGATGGTGTTAGTAGATATGTCAGTTTGAGTCTGTGTATGATAGAGAGCTGGGCACATTCTAGATATTTTAGGCATTTTATATTTGTCATTTTGATGGTGTTTAGGGTATTTATTGTTGACCAATTAGCATTTATTGCTGGCCAACTCGACATCATTTATGTCATTGATTTAGTCTATGTATTAGGTACTCCTTTACAGTCATTCTCATCATCTGTCAGTCACCTACAGGTTCTGGGGTGAGAGCGTGTAGGTGTTGGTGCCTTGATAATCAATGACTCACGTTGGATTTGTATTGTCTCATATCTTGATATATGGATTTCCTTTCCCAAGCATCTCCTTACTTCGAAGTTCTTTGTGCAGTGTCTTTTTTTTTGGAAGAGTTTCTCTTTTCTTCGTCTGCTGTGCTCAACAGTCTATTACAACAGTTTTCCACGCTTCCATCATTGCATTCACTTCTAATAGAATGCTCTAGGGAGATCTTTAGAAAACAATCTTTATACTTTTTCAAGAGTCTAAGTTGCTCTTGGTTTTCATCATTCATGTTAATTTAAATCTTTTCTTTTTCTTATGATTCTCATGACCGTATAAGATTTGAAATTTACAAATAAATTTAAAAAAAGATCAATATTTGGTGCCGTTACATACATTGAACTTGATTTTCTTTTGAATCTGAGATAGTGACTTGGTTTTCTTTTTGTTGTATCTTCGTCCATGTCCAACTCTTGAGGCTTGATGAAGTGGTTGATGGCAATGAAGATGGAGATGAGACTGAAGAATGTTGACACCTTTGTTGATGATGAGGTCCTCCACAAGAAGGATGTGACTCCTTGTCACTTGATGAGGGTCTATCAAAAAAGGCACCGAATGACTTTGAAGAAGAGGATGGGCTTTGATGTGATATCTATATTTTGTCTTGAAGTAGAATGGGACCTTTCATTTGTTTCATTACGCCTCTTGGAAGTAGTTGGGATTTTTGACTGGCTCATTTTATTTATTTCACTATGCCTCTTGGCTTTGTCTCCTTGAAGTAGATAGACTTTCTCTTTGAATTCTTTGGGCTTCTTACCTATTTCTCCTTTGAGAAGTTGCTCATAAATATATTGATTCTTCTCTCTAAGGCCAATGGCTTGAAGGATAGCATTCGACTTTTCCTTTGGAACTCATAAGAGAAATATAGTCAAGTAGTCAATGAAAGGGCTGAAAACAAGAAAACTTAGTCTTGAGTACTACTTGTGTTGGGGTGAGGATTGAGCCAACGTTCTAATACCACTGTAAACATTTGATATAATGTAGTATGCTGAACAATTATAATATTCGCTTGTTTTCGAGGCTTAATATTTGAGGAAAGTGGAGGAAAACGAATACATAAAGTTGAATATTTATAATTATTTAAAAAATTATACCCATGGAAACATGAAAAAAATGAAGACAAGATTGAGGATTGAAGATGAAAAACACACCCCTTTCCTTACCCCCATCTTTCCCCCCGGAAGGAATGTGTTTTTGCTCAACCCAATTTCCTTAGGGAAGAATTTAGTTACAATCAACCTCAGAGTGAGGAGAAGTATTTCTCACTCTTACATGATTATGTGAAGAATGAAGATGTACACATGCATGACATATATAGACTAACTATGCAATAAAAACAACTCTTCTTTTAATAATATGAGAGTAGAAAGAGAGAAAATCAACCTTTCTCCATCGTTGATAAGTAATATATTGATTTGATTTTCTTTTTGTTTTTGAAATAGAAAAAGAGCTTAAAAAGGAGATGCTGTAATGAATTATAGGTTGTCCTATAAAATAATAGTGAGGGAAGTGGAAAAGTTGATGAATTTGAAGATGAAAAAGATGGAGATGGGTTTGAGACTAACTTTGGGCTATCTTGAGCTATTGTATATGAATTTACAAGAAGCAAAATTGATGTAGAATGAGAGGAAGTGAGCTATTTTTATAGAAGAAAGGAAGACTCAATGCAAAGAGAGAAAGTGGAGTAGCTCAAGACAAGTGTCCGATTGACATCTCATGATGTGGAACAAGTGATGGGACACTTTGAAGCGTGGGTATTTATGGCCTTCCTTTTTAGGTTACGAACCATTAAGAAGCATTTTAGGGCCAATTCGAGGCTCCTAGTATTTGTGGACCTCCTAAAATTCTAAGGTAACAATGAAGCACGAAGAAGACCCAATAAAGAAAAGTCGAGTACATCATAAAAACAATGGTTGTGTGAATAACCAATCTGGTGGATGATAGTCCCAAACCATATGAGATGCTAGATGAAAGCATGTGCTAAATTTCCATGACCGTAAAATAACATCTCTTCTCCTCTTGATCCTCTCAGAACAACCATGTAGCCTCCTATCTCTTGAAAGAATATGAATGATCTCTATGTAGATCCTAGAAAGAGTTTTTGTGGCGTAAACATCTTGAAAATCTATAGCATGGCTACATTTCGCAGTCCAAATGTACCAAGCAAATGATACTAGCAATTAGCTTCCTTATGTGACAATGTCCTTGAGTCCATTGTGTGTACGAGTAGTTTGAAGTGGGTATCTTGCTTAGATGCTGGCCAACAGTAAAATAAGAGTGGCTTCTGTGAACATCCTTAGTAAATGTTTAGACCCTATTTGCTTAATGAAGAAATTTTGACATTACCTTCTTAGTAAAGCCTTTGTATTCCATCTCCACTGTAAGGCATCCTTGTACTTTGGTCGAGTAGTATCCAAGATTGTCAGATATCTTCAAAGGCAATTGATGTTCTCTTGTTGAAGGGGGCACGAGCGGAAGTACTTAGGTAGTGTGCACATCAAAGGAGGTGTATTCAGCAGTAGAGAGTGTGCAGAGATTGGAGACTCGAGATGGTTGTGTATCAGTGTGGTACACTTAAAGAATAAAAGAATGTATTTATACTTAAGGTATGGTACACTTACACCCGCAAGGATGGGTTCACATGTACAAGTAAATATATACACGGCAGTAGCGAAAGGGCCTTTGCACCCAACAACCTTCCACTTAAAGGTCCAAAGTGAATCTTTAACCAACTCCCACTAGTCGAATGTAATGCTTATATTGAGCCTTTTGAAGATTCTTAGCGAGAATATCTGCAAGGTTATCCTGTGTTTTGATCTTAGTTAGTGTGGCTAGACCATTATCCATATACTCTAGCTATCACATCTAAGTATATGTGTTTTGGTGGGCAGTCCGAAATCCTTGACCAAACGAAACAACTTCTTTCAAAGCTTCAGTGGCTAAAATATATTCAGCCTCAGTGGTAGAAAGTGCTACTATCTTTAGCAATCTAGAGCACCAAGAAATTGCGCCACCGATCAAGGTAAATATGTACCCGCTAGTAGACTTGCGAGTATCCAAGCCACTTGCAAAGTTTGCATCACAATATCCTTGCAGATCTAGCGTACCCTTTCCATAGCAAATACATTTTCTTTGTGTGCCTTTAAGGTATTGGAAGATGCATTTTACTGCTTCTCAATGTGCTTTACTAGGATTTGACATAAACTTGCTCACAACTCCCACTGCATGAGCAATGTTAGGTCTAGTGGCAGCCATAGCGTATATGAGTGACTCACAAGCCGAAGTATAAGGAACACCTTTCATAAAACTGGTTGCCTTATCATCTTTTGGGCGATTTGCTTTGCTAAGCTTAAGGTATGGTGGTAAAGGTACACTAAGTGGCTTAGCATCTGCAATAGAAAAACGGTCAAGTATTTTGCTAATGTACTTTTCTTATGAGAGAAATAAGAGCTTGTGCTCTCTATCTCTCGTCACACGCATGCCCAAAATGTGTTTAGCTACATCCAAGTCCTTTATGGAAAAGGCTGAATTCAACTGTCTTTTTAGTGCATTAACTTGGCTTTTATGCTTATTACCAGCAATAAGCATATCATCCATATAAAGCACAAGTATCGTAAGGCTTCCATCATCAGCCTTCTTTATATATAAGCAGTGTTCTACATTGCTTCTTTTAAACCCATGTGAGATCATGAAGGCATCAAATTTTTTATACCACTGTCTAGGAGCCCGTTTTAAACCATACAAGCTTCTCTTAAGCCTACACACCAAGTGTTCCTTTCGTGGCATAACAAAGCCCTCTAGATGTTTCATGCACAACTCTTCTTTTAAATTACCATGTAGGAATGCAATTCTAATATCTATCTGATCAAGTTCAAGATCCATCGATGCTACGATAGCAAACAATACTCAAAGAGTGGTCATTTTAACAATAGGTGAAAAGACTCCTTGAAGGTCGATCCTCTCCTTCTGCGTGTAACCCTTAGCCACAAGCATGGCTTTGTATTGGGTTTGCCATCCACACACTTGATTTTATAGATCCATTTGTTAGGAATAGCTCTCTATCTTTGGGCAATGGAACCAAATCCCAAGTATCATTTTGATACAAAGGGTTTATTTCTTCTTGCATAGCTAGCTTCCACTTTTTCTTTAACTCATATGATAATGTCTCTTTATATGTGAGGGGCTCACCCTCATCTGTGAGTTAAATGCAATCCAAAGAGGGATCAAACCTTTGTATAGGTCTTCTGACACGTGTAGACCTTCTCACCCAATGATCTGTGTTATTAGGCAATGGATCCACATCCTAAGGAATGTCAATGGCCTCATTATTTGGCTGTTGAACTGCACTTTCAGGTTGCTGTAATACATTTTCAGGCTGTTGTAATCCATTTTCAGTATGTTGATTTTATTGCCCAATCCGATTTTCAGCATCAATAAAAGACACAAAATAATGGAAACCACTATGACTTTTTATTGACATGGTACATACAATTTTCCCTCTCGAGCATTCTCTCTCATCCTCTAGCCTATTCTCATTCCTTTGCAATTTTCAGCAAAATCAGCTATTGGAGGTGGAGATTTTGACTAATCTTTGTTATAAGCCCTTATTTACAGGAGAAATTAGGGTTTGACAACTGACTCAAGATGTGTGCTCAAAATTTAAGACCTAGGACTCGAATTTAAGAGACTTCTAAAATTGAAGGATTTTAGGGAGATTTAAGAGGCCAACCAGCCAATATTAAATTTGGGACTAAACTTGTCTTGCAAGAAGAAGGGTGAAGGCTAATTTTCGAGCAAACCATGGGGTAAATTGGTTTGAAGGCTTGCTGGTCATTCATGACAAAAAGAGGCACTTGGATTAGCGGAGGAGATTAGTGAATCTTAGTTGTACTTCATGACAGTAAGAGACACTTGGATTAGCAGAGGAGATTAGTGAATCTTAGTTGTACTTTATCCATTCGCAATTAAAGATAAAGAAATACCACAAGGGGTGCTAGTTTTCGGGTCAATAGGTTGTCCATTATCCAAGATTAAAGTGGTAAAGTGTGCATTTCAGTTTATATGATTTGTTCAGTTGGTGTAATTATTGTTAAATTAGGTTATTACCACCCTCTTTGAGGATGAAGGCTAGTTTTAGCAGAGATGAAGTGGACATTGGAGAGAGTGTTGTGCTTAGAATGGATCTTGAATTGTAGCAAGCAGCTCAAGAAGACAAGCAACAAGCAAAAGAGAGAGAAGATTATGCAAGCGGAGATGTATGATGAAAACACAGCTTGCTGTATCCTCTATAGATGCTGTTGATAGATGATGTGTTGCTGCCTTGGAATGACTTGCATACTAAAATGTAGCCTATAGAGGCTGGTGATAGTGGAAAACTGTGCCTAATGGGTTGAAAATAGATCGTTTGTTGTAAATGCAATATGCATAAGTGCCAGGGCTGGTAGATAGGAGTTGGTTGATGGCTGGCTGAACCATGAACTAAGGTATCCACGAATGGAGGGGTGTAGACAATAGTGGATGAGGACACCAATTGATGGATAAATCTGCAAGGATGAGGCTGAGCGGAAGGGCAGCCTTCCATTTATGGATGTGGATTCTCCTAGATTTAGAGTTTTGGCTTACGAGACACAGATACTTTCTAGGAAAGTTTGGGAATTTGATATTTTGGGGCTGTTATAAAGAGCTAATTTAATGTTTTAAGTTTGTAATGTATTTTTTAGATCAACACCCCCTCTTACATTCAAAATAGAAACCTAGGAGGGATTGCAAAGCATAGGTCAGCTACCCCAAAGTAGTAAGGGCATTTAGCAAAGTTTGCTCGTCAGCTGTCCCATGGTCTACAAAGACTACAAAGACGATGGTTATCTTATCTTAGGGGACTAAAGGATCAA
This sequence comes from Lygodium microphyllum, assembly GCF_053477565.2. Lineage (NCBI taxonomy): Eukaryota > Viridiplantae > Streptophyta > Polypodiopsida > Schizaeales > Lygodiaceae > Lygodium > Lygodium microphyllum. The sequence continues at coordinate 6,221,017 of NC_141153.1, read as the reverse complement.
CCTAGAGAGGCTAAGAGAGAGAAGGTACTAGCAGGTGCAGCACACAGGATCAGAAAGCTGACATCTTCACGTTGGCAAAGGGTGCTCGTTGGTTTCCCAAAGAATGAGAATCAAGAGGTTATCCCCATCTTTGCGGACATAAAGTGTGATTTCGATATGTGAATTACTAAAGCAAAGAGTAATTAAATATGCTTGTATCTTTTTGTACCATGCCCTAGGTGCATGCTTCAAACCATAAAGGTTCTAATGCAACCGACACACTTTGCTCTCTGAGGCTTTTTGAACAAAGCCAAGGAGTTGTGTGACATAAACCTTCTCATGAAGATCACCATTTAGAAAAGCAGTCTTCACATCCAATTGATGCACATGCCAATTAAAATGGACAGCCAAACACAACGACATTGTGAATAGTGGTTGTACATAAAGTGGGTGCAAACGTCTCATCATAGTCAATCCCATGTTGGGCATACTCTTTGGTAACAAGACGTGCCTTGTAGCGATCGTTGCTACCATCAGATCTTTGTTTTAAATTGTAAACCCACTTTGTGCCAATAGTACTCTTGCCAATAGGCAAGTCACTTAACTCCCATGTGCCATTTTTATGGATAGAGTCCATTTATGACTGCATAGTTGCCATCCAATGCTCATCTTCTAAAGCATCATGTAAAGAAATAAGTTCCTCGTTGCGTGTAGTAGCCATAAGTGCATGTGCAACCAAGTTACCATGTGCATGGCGAGTGCTGCTCTAGTTTTAGTAGGAAGTGGAATGGACTGTTTTCTGTCCCATAATGTATCTGACAGCGCTCTAGGGACTCTTTTAGCTTTTCGAATAGTGACTCTCTCATCGTCCACTGCATCATCAGCAAGGCCTTGATCAATGGGCATAAAATTAGGCTGCTGTTCCGCATGTGTTTGCTACTGTAAACATTCAATAGGTTGCTGAAATTGACCAGAATCGAGTGCTCTTTGCTGAAACATTTGCAACACATTGTCAAATGTATCCATAGACCTAACATTGGGCTGATTTTTGCAGTCATGAAGGGATGATGAGCATGTTTAGTGAATTACCCTATCTCTACTGACAAAAATATTGTTCATGGAGGGTTGGTATAGGTGGCACTTTTTACTTTTTGCACTATAACCAATGAAAATGCATTTCACAACCTTGTCGTACAATTTGTATCTTTGTGGTTATGGCACCAAAGCATATGCCAAGTAACTAAATAGATAAACGTGTGACACCACCAAATTTTTGCCATTCCAAGCCTCATAAGGTGTATATTCAACCAATGCTTTAGTGGGGCTACATTTGAGCACATTCATTGCACACATAATAGCATCAAGCTAAAACTTTAGGGGCAATTTATTGTGTGAAAGTATACAATGTGCCATTTCCATCAAAGTGCGATTCTTTCTTTCAGCCACACCGTTTTGTTAAGGGATGTAAGGCATAATACATTGATGTGTAATGTTCCTTTCAGCCCAAAAAGAGTTAAACTCTCGTGACATATATTTCCCTCGATATATACGGAGTGTAATTAGCTTGCATCTAGTGTCATTTTTAGCCAAGGCCAAGAAGGCTTTGAAGCATATGAACACTTCAAGTATCCTTTGATAGATTTAACACTCATGGTTCCATAAACATCACTATCCACAAGTAACAATTTTTGATTAGTACGCATAAATCCACCTTTGAGAACGAAGTGCGGTGTATTTTGCCAAAGTACACAACTCTCATATATATTATGAGTAGGTGTTTTCAACGAAGGGAGATTAAGCACCATATTTTTGCCTCTTAAGTGAAGTAAACTACCATAATTAAGATGATGAGACCGAGCATGCCATAATTCGAACATTATTTGCACATACAACAGACGTGAAGAAATACTTGACAACAAAAAATAAACACAATTGCACAACAAACTCAAAGGCTGATACAGAAACACAGTTAGGGTTATGGTAACTCAGAGATAATGAACATAGTGAATAATGAAATGAATGAATTTGAATAGAATATGATGCTCAATGCAGCAAACACACTATGTAGTGATGAATATTGAACCTTAAACTCCCGTGTCTTAGCGACCGAGGTAGAGATAATGAGTTGGAGAGAGTGTTGTACCCTGATGGATCTCGAAACGCAATAGGTAGCCTTCAAAGGTGTTTGGCAATTTCAAACACAGCTCAAGTGTGGTTGGATCAGTGAGAGGGGGGACTGAATTAGGGAAAAATCAGAAAAATGCAGATGTGGTGATGATGTGGTAGCACTAGCGGTGTTAGAAACAGTAAGATATTGAGCTGGCAGGTAATGTTAGCATTAGACGTAGACTGCTTTGTAGAGTAAATGCAAGCTGCACAGGATAGATAACAGTAAACACAGCTTTCTAGGATTGGAGGTAGTGGGAGGCAGTTAGTACGACAATAGACAATAGTTGCTCTGTTGTACAACAATGAGATAATGGTTGGAAAGAGAGAGAGAAACGGTGAGAGAAGGTTGATAATAGGCACTAGTTGATGGACAACAATTTTGGGCAGCTTCGGTTGAGATCTCGAAAAACGGGGTATGGTCAACAAAGCTCTAGTACTTGTAATCAGCAAAGATGAGATTGGGTTGAATGGAGGGAAACTTGTCTATTTATAGAAAGTTTGGGGTCTTTTAAATTAGGGTTTGCGTGTGGGACATAGATATTATCTAGGATCATGTTTCTTTTAATAAAGTGTGGTTAAATTCTTTAATTAAGCATGTTTTGGGGTTGTTTTAAAGAAAATTGAACAATTGATCCCTCCTTTTGTACATTTGCATATAATACAAACAAGTCATGAAAGGATGTTATGTGCTTGGAGGCATTGCTATCAAAATACCATATACTACTGTTTTCATCCACTCATAAGGCATGCGCATGTGAAGAAGAATCATATAAACAACTCACAACAAAAGCATAAGACTGTGATCAATGTTCAAACTTGCTAAATGTGCTGTTGCATCTTTTATAGTTGTTGAATTTTCAATAACAATCATGCCCGACTACTTTCTCTTTTTACTTGCAATTCCTTTTCTGCATTTCTCAATAACATACTCATTTTTTCGGCAATAATTGCAACTTATTTTCTTAGTATCCTCATCCTTGGTGCTTGAAGAGTGTGTGAAGAATCGGATTTGCCTTTACCCCTTGAGTTTAATGGTTGCCATGACTTTCCTTTGTTCCTATGACTGGTTGCAAATGCTTGATTCTTCGTACTTATGTTAGAGCGAGTCACCCATGATTGCTCTTTGTACAATAACAATGAAACCAACACATCAAATATGTATGCATCGACATCTCCTTTTACAAGTAAGCTAAGTGTAGTGGCAAAACTTTGATAAGTGTTAGATAGGTCAACTAAGACTGTAGAAACAAAATTTTTCTAAAAAAATTAGACCGAAATAAATGTCTGGTACAAAAATCCCTAAAATTATGCTTGGATGGGGTTGCATGTGAATAGGCATCAATGGAGATTGAAGTAATTGATGTGATTAATGTTTGAAATTAACCTTTAGAGTTGCTACGTCTGCAGTCAACAAGTTTGCTTGCCTTTAAAAAACAATGGCTAGACAGGCAACAAATAGGCTGCTCAGGATGTCTGCCTTCACGCAGAGGGTTGCACAATTGAGAAGAGAACTCGAGCAGGTTGAAGCAATCAGTTTAGTTGATGTGCAAAGGGCAATCAATGCATGAGGAGTAAGAGACGTTGAGTTTAACACTCAATGATGGTTGAGGTGGCAGTTGAAAATAGGCACGACTCTGATACGATTGTTAGTTAGGATTCAGCAACATGCACACTCATGCATACTTAGAGTGAATAAGTGCATAACAATAGAGAAGAGAGTGTTGGAAGGTCACATCCACTATGCGAGAATGATGTTGAAAGTACAATCCCTAAGGTAGTAACTGCCACATCCATTGATGGGTGTTCACATGGGGGAAAAAACCTTCTCCAGCTAGAAGGTAAATATTGCCTATGGATAAGGGAGCATTCACTCTCGAACTTCAGAGGAACATGATAAGTGTGACATGAATAATGAATGATATGATGCTCAAAGTAGTAAACACTATACAAGAGTAAATATAAAACCTCAAACTCCTGTGTTTTAGAGTGGGCCGGGGTAGAGATAAACTGGAGAGTATGTTGTGCTCGGAATGCATCAAAATTACAGTAGACAGCTCTGGTAGACATGCAGCAGGGAGAAGAGGGATAGGATGATCTGGATGGCAGTTGTATGATGAAAACACAGCTTGTTGTACCCTTTGTGGATGCTGGCGACATATGATGTGTTGACATAAGCTGCCGTGTGATGACCTGCACAATAAAATGCAGCTTGTAGAGGCTGTTGACAACTGAAAACTGCTCCTGATGGGGTGAAAACAGGTCATCTGTTGTAGATGCAGCATGCATAGGTGTCAGGGCTGGTAGGTAGGAGCTGGGCCATAATGACATGGAATGGCCATTTTCTAGCTTTCCACTGTCCTAGTTTCAGCATATCCTTAAACTGTCCCAATACTGTCCCCTTGAGGCTTGTTAGAACCCCCTTTGATGGTGATAGGAGTTGGCAATTCTAGTCTATGTTCCCGCTCCAATTCACATTCCCAAAATCCGTCCCATATCACTATGAGCTGGGTGATGGCTGGTTGCACCACTAACTGAGGTATCTGCCAATGGAGGGGTGTAAACAGCAGTGGATGATGGTGATAGCTAATGGAGAAATGTGTAAAACAAGAATGAAGTGCGTGGAAGGGCAGCCTTCTCTTTGTAGATGTGGATCCCCTCCCAAAGTAAGGGTTTTGGCTTATGGGAGACAGGCACTCTCTAGGAAAGTTTGATAATTTAATTGAAAGTTTGGAAATTCAATGTTTTGGGGCTGTTGTAAAGAGCTAATTTGATGTTTAAAGTTTGTAATGCATTTTTTAGCTTAGGAAGTGCTACCACATTGTTGCTCTTAGATCAACAAACTTTAGAAGCCACAACACTCCAATTTCTCGCAAGAATTTAAAGGCCTTATAGGAAATTGTATCGTGGTAAAAGTGCATCTTCCTATCTTCCAAAACCATTTATTGATGTGTCCTCATGGGCCTCCCTCAATTGGTACAATATTTGAAGAAGAAGAAGAAGTCCCTTCCAAATTGTCACATCACTTTGACTAGACCCCTCTTCAACTGATGGAAAGATTGGGACAAATACACTAGCCAATATTGTTGATGAATATGTAAAGGGGATCGAAGGAGTTAGGATGAGGTTGAGACTTTGACTAGACCCCTCTTCAGCTGATGGAAAGATTGGGACAAATACACTAGCGAATATTGTTGATGAATATGTAAAGGGGATCAAAGGAGTTAGGATGAGGTTGAGACTTGTATGATAGGAGGTGAGACATTAATTGAATAGTTTTCAGGGATAACCTTTGCAAAAGAGTGAGGTTTAAATAGGCTTGTTGAAGAAGACTGCAAGTTCTAAACAATGTAGTAAAAGCACAATAATAGGTACAATAAAAAAAGCAAAATAAAACACAAAAAACTATGATTTTGCCTCTTACAAAATCTCAATATGCTTGGCGTTGGGAGTCAAGACTTGATAATTGAAGTGTTTTCAGAAATCATGAACAAAGCCAAAAATAGAGCTTTAGCCAACAACATTATGTGTGTGTGGGCATGTACTAGTCAATATGTGCATGCTCTAGAAGGGAAAAACATTGTCGAGTTGCCATCCTTAGACCTTGAGAAGTTTGATTGTACTCCTTTTCATTAATTTAACTGAAAGAAACATGTGAAATGGCACAACATTGGTAACCCTGCAGCCAAATGAGACAATTGGCCATCAACAAAGGCCATAAATGAAGATGTTGAAATGAAGGATGGTATCTAGCATCACCACCTACATTTGAATACGACTCTTACCTCAAATGGAAGGGGTGTGTGCTAGAATAGCTCATTGAAATTGGCCTTCAAAACAATCTTAAGGGCAGTGATCATAAAATAACTTGCACCCACATGAAATAAATCAGTAAACAAACAAATACTCAATAGTAGAGCTAGAATGCTCTTGTATGGTAGGCGACACATAATAGGGCCCAAAGGTTCGCGCCCCTTTCGGTATTTTTTAATCATTATTCAAAGCTTGCACAAACCACAAGTGACTTGCTGTCACAAAGCAACACTCTCGTGATGCTAATGATTCCCATGTGCTTTGCTCTTGAATCAACCGAGACTTGTCTCTAGCATGGCGTTCTCGGTTGCTCTCACTAACTTTGATCGATGCGTGACAAATTTATCCATTTACCTAGTAAGTATAATGCATAAGAATGTAAATTATCCTTAGTCCTCTTGACTTACACAAAGTAACATTGGAGGTGCAAATTTGGTCCCACATTGCTGCCTGCTGCAAACAATGTGTAATACATACAAAACTTAGTTCGGAACTGATCCAATATGCTTTACAAAGCTTCAGTCCTATTCACGCATCAATCTCGGTGCTTTGCCCTGACCTTTGCATATCTAATTTACTACCAAATTGAGTAAATTAAGACCTATACTTCAGATTTGCATTGTTGCCACAGCAAACCAGCATTCAATTCATGCCCAAAAACAAAGGAAAATTGCTCTTATCCTTGCAATATGCATTCCATTAGGTGTTGCCTTGCATTTCTCTAATTTTTCTATGCATTTCTTGTGATAGAATGGTTGAATTTCAGTGATTTTAGATGGTACAACTAATCCATAGGCGCACAATGGACTTGTTATCTTTAATGTTGGCCTCCAATCAACTATATAGTGTTGAAAATTGTACATGAACACTTCCGCTTGTCAAACCCTAAAAATGATAGCCAATATGTGAGTTCAATTTCATGGAGTATTCACCTAGAGAAAATCACATTCTTCATGACAAAATTGTCCAAAAAGTGCATTAAGCCTAAGAACTCAAATAAGAAAAGAGAATCTCATCCCATAGTGATGTAGTAATTTGTTTTGTTGAGAATTAAGTAAAAACAATAACATAGCTTGCTGTAAATGGACTTACAAAATTGCTCAATGGATTCTCCATACTGAGAGGAGAAGATTGACTGTTGTCCCAACTCCATATGCGCTGTTAACTTATGTTCCATGGTTAAAAACTATAACTTCTAGAGCAAAGGAGAGAAGAATGACTCTTCAAACTTGGGTTGTCCCAAAATGTGGGGGAGAGAGAGAGAGAGAGAGAGAGAGAGAGAGAGCCCAAATAGTCAAGTTAGCTTTCTAAAAGACTAATTGATTGCTCCTTAATCCAATCTCGTTTTTTATTAAGGTCTAATTAATGACTTTGCCATTAATCGCAAGTGAGCTACTCATTGGACCTCATGGGTGATAGGGATCCACAGACCACTAGTTTCTTTTTGCAAGCTCTCTTTGAAAATTTGGATATGAAGCTTATTTTTTTTCCCTCTTATCATCTTCAAATAGATGGTCAAAGGAAAATAGCTAATATCACAATACTGTTTATGTTAAAGCGCTATTGCCATGACGTCAACTAACAACAAGAATTGTATTTTCCCTCGGTAGAGCATATCTATAACAATATAGTTCATGTTTTTACAGTCAAAGTATCCTTTGAGATCATTTATGGTAAACCACTATTATTACCTATTTCCAGAATAAAGGAGGAGATATTTCATACCGAGATGAACTCTTACTATCTATTGTCACAATAAAGGAGGAAGTATTTCTTACTAAGGCGAGGTCTTAAGTGATACGGATATAGCTTTTGTGTAAGTCAAATGAGCTGTTCAAAGATCTCAAGAAAAACAAGAAAAAGCAAGAGATAAGCATAAAAGAGAGTTTGATTTTTAAGGAGAAGAGTGTAGCTGAAATTTGACAAAGCTCGTCTAAGAAACTCCAAGAAACTCATCGCAAGTCATTATGCTTGTAGCAAGAAATCGGGCTCATCTCAAGTTCTTAAAAAGATTAATACTGAGCATTGGAGAGTTTACAATGTTTTCTATATTCATATTTTAAAGCCTCATGGAGGATGCCATCATTGGAATCTATAGTAGATTATCCATGTGAAGTATGTGAACAAGAAGAGATGCTCCAATCATAAGAAATAATTTTTAACATGGTCAGAAAAGAAGAAAGGAACACTCACAAAAAGTTTCTTTTGAGATTTCAAAATTACTCTCATTTAGATTCTAAATGGATACTAGAAGAGTATTTCAAAGGCCATTCATAAGTAGGAGTTGTAGGATCAGAAATGCTTTAAGAAATGTTTGAGGACAAGATAAATTTTGAGGGTGGATAATCAACCCTTTATATATAAACAATTGTCAAAATGTATTAGCTCAGTGATTCATATTAATTTGATGTTCATAGAGCTTAAATGTGATTTAAATATCTTTGAGTATTTACAAATATGGTTAAGTGCTCATCTTTTCATTCAAGGGTGACCTATAAAAGAATGCTTAGTTATAATTGGGTCGTCACGGATGAGATGCCTAAGAGGAACTAAAAGCTTAGTTAGGTGGTTAGATTGACTAGAAAGCCTAGATGACTAAGGCTTTTTCACTAGGATGTTCAAATTGAATAGAAGCTCACATGATGAGTGGTTTCAAAAGGCAAAACCAAATGTTCACAATCAAACAAACAAGCCATGAACTGGTGCGATGAATTTGATCTAAATCCAAAATTGGAAACCCCTATATTTTAGGAAGTTACTATTTCTATAAGTTATTTTGTTCATGTCAAAAGCTCTAGAATTTTGCATGGAACAATTTTGTCTTCAATAGCTATATCGAATTCTCAACAAGTTAAGGTACTATTAGAGTAGAAGATTTAGAATCTTTTTCTCTAGAAAACTGATATATGACATCTAGAATATCACGTGTCATTTGAAAGCAACAAGTGTCCTGCACTTGTCATTTTCAGTAGACACTTTTCTTTGGTAGCCTTGTCTTTTCACTTTAAGACCGAATTATGGATTAATGCACCATTATTATATTTGAGTGCATATCCTAATTTAGTGGCTCAGCATAGAGTGTATTTTGCAATTTCACAGCCCATGTGATATTTCTCTTCTATGTTATTGTTAGTATAGTTTGTGCTTGTGACGATTTGTTTCCATCAATGTGGCTTCTCTGGTTATCCTAACATCAAGTTGAGTAGAGATAGTTATGAGATTGTAAAGAGTCCATTAAACTTGCATTGAAGAATGTATTCATAGTTGGAGTTTATCAAAAGTATTGCTCCACTCCTAGATGTGTTGTTGTGGTCCAAAAGTCTCTTGCTATTGAGTAGGTGGCCCTAATTTCCCTCATCCCCCTCATCTCCGAGGTGTTTGCCACTGCAAATAAACACAATAATCGGCCCAATCCCTTGAAATTCTTTGAAGGAAAGGTATGCTTGATCAAATAGCCTTCTTTGTATTCTTTTTCTAATAGCTTGTGAAATTCAAGTTGGAAGGATCTAATCTCGTCGAGTAGATAAAGACTGTCACGAGGACATGAAAATTCAATGCTTTGTTTATGCTTAATTGACATTTGATTATAGGATTAATCAAATGTGCAATTAAAAGATGCACATGTGAGGTGCAAGCTACTTTTTTACAGTTGAAGGTCGAAGGACCTTGTGAAAAAGATGGGTGTCAAAGGCAAAAGTTGTAACAAGTTACACTTGTTAGATTCTAGGTGAATTTTGGTGTCAGATTGCCTCGAGGACCATTAATTGGCCATTAAGTGTCAGTGGGGTGACACTAGGGACTAGGCATTAATTAATGGATTAATGCTTGTCCAAGGGTCAATTAATGCATGGGACCACTTTGGGTTGCAAATGGCCTAGCCAATTAATTTTTGGATGGGCAAGGTCAATTTTTTGGGCATGGATTAAGGGTTGAATTAATTTTCAGAATTAATTAATTCTGAAAATTAATTAAATGGCTGGAAATTGCTGAAAATGGATTAAGAAAGCTGCCACTTGGCAAAACTTTCCCATGTAAGTGGGGGAAAGGTTAAAAAGGGCTGAAGGGAGAGGGAAATCTCGTTTTTTCATTTTGAAGCTGTTGGGAAGAGGTGTTGGACTGTCGCTACCAGCTTTTGGGGCAATTTCCTAGCCATTGGAGACCATTTTGGTGATGGAGATTGCATATTCTTGACCTTGGGAAGCTGGCAGTTGCTGCTGATGCACTTTCTCCTGAAGATCACAGTCTCTGATGCTCCTATTGTTGTTGGTGCATCCGTTTGGGGCTGGTACAGTAGGGCAGTAGCTGATTTTGATCAGTTCTTTGCGACAAATCTCAAAACTTTCTCTCTTTACAGCATTCTCTTATTCCTTCAGCCTATGCTTAGCCATTCTCAGCAATTCTCAGCCATTTGGAGGAAATTTCGGCCATTTTTGGTGGGCTGATCTGTAATTTCTGCAGTAAACCCTAATTTACAGCAGAAATTAGGGTTTAGCAGCCACCCTGGGATCCGTGCCAAAGATTGAAGGCTCAAGGGACTGAAATCAGCAGCTGATAATTGAAGATTATTGAGAGATTTCAGGAGCCAGCCCATCCCGAATTGATTTGGGGCAGCATTTGGCCAGCCAAGGGTCAAATTGGAGAAGAAGTCCTGGGTGAATCAAGGGGCAAATGACCCAAAAGGCTTGCTGGTCATTTATGACAGCAAGAGCAGTTGGTTAGCAGGAGGAGATTGAAGAATCTCAAGTTGTACTCCTTCCAATTGAATAAAAGTTAAAGAAATACCACAAGGGGAGCCAATTTTGGGGCCAACATGATATCTACTGTTCCAGAATGTTATGGTAAAGTGTGTATTTCATTTTATGTGCATTTATTTATTGCTGTAATTAACTCTTAAATCAAGGTTATCACCACCCATTCCAAGAAGGAAGGTTGGTTTCAAAGACTATTTAATTTGATGGGTCCACTAGAGAAGGACAATAAGACCAACTTACATGATGGATATCTTATATATGACATATGTTATGCAATAATAGTTGGAGTCTTCAGACACTTTCAAGACTACCAACATTATACAATTGAATTTACCAAAATTTTTAGCATTTCAGAGTTAGAATTGGTCAATTATGTGTAGTTGAAGCCAGCCTTCCTCCTTGGATAAGATGGTAAATAATCTAATTTAACACTAATTACAACAAGTTTAAAATTCACATAAAGTAAAAATGCACACTTTATCACTTTAATCCATGACTTTGGACATCCTATTGGCCTCAAAATTGGTGCCCGTTGCAGTATTTCTTTATCTTATATTGCAAATGAAAGGAGTACAATCGAGATCCTTTGATCTCTTCTGCTAATCCAAGTGCCTCTTGCTGTCAAAACTAACCAACAAGCCTCTAAACCAATTTATCCCTTGGTTTGCTTGGAGATTAGCCTTCACCATGCTCCTTGAAAGACAAATTCAGTCCCAGATCTGATATGTGGTAGTTGGCCTCTTGAATCTCTTTGAAATTCCTTAATTTCAGTTGCTGGAATTCAAGTCCCAAGCCCTCAATTTTAGGTACATATATTGAGGTAACTGTCAGATCTAAATTAGGGTTTACAGTAGAGATTGTGTGAAATCTCTTTCTCAGATAACTCAAACAGATAGAACATCTTAGGCTCTCAATTTTAAGCACATATTTTGAGGTGACTATTAAAACCCTAATTTTTGCTGTAAATTAGGGATTATAACAGAGATTGATTGAAATCTCTTCTTTTGATGGCTTAAATCACTGGAAAATGTTGAAATTACTTGAGAGATGGTTGGGGGATAAGAGAAAATGCTATAGAGAGAAATTTCAAAGTTTTATTGTGAGAAATGCTGAAAAATTGTTGTTGCCTGCTCAAACAGCCATGGAAGCTGTCACCTACAACTTAGGACCATGAGAGAGACTGCTACCATCTCTTGTATGTTGTCACTTGGACCAGACGAACCTTGGGCTATTGTCACTTGCTTCTAGAGGGCTCTAAATTACAGTCATTCGTTGTAGGACTGGTCTATGGTGGTTACAAATTACATCAGTAGCATTTCCTTGCTCTCTAACAACCTTTTTTTCTCTCACAATGGCTGGAATAGACTTCCACTAGCCCCTAAAAACGTTTTCTCCACTTGCATGGGCAAGTTTTACCAAGTGGTAGCCTTCTAATCCCATTTTCAGCATTATCCAATTTATTAAATTAATTTTCAAAAGATTAAATTTGAAAATTAATTTAATAATTATTTTAGTGCTCAAAAAATTAATTTCACCAGCCAATAATTAAATTGACTAGACTAATTTGTCTTCGAAGTATCCCTGAGCAGTTATTAATCCTCATACCAGTATTAATTAATTAATTAATGCCTAGTCTTTGATGTCACCACCACTGACATTAGTGGCCAATAAATTGGTCTAAGCCCAAATTTGACATCGAGTACCACCTAGTACCTGTCAAGCATAACTTATTACAACTTTTGTCTTTGACATCCACTGCATGCTCAAGGTCCTTGGCCTGTTAGCATGAAATAATATCCATGTGCATCACATGTGCTAAATGACCTTGCACATTTGATTAACATCTTAATCAAATGTTATCTACAAGATTAGAGTATCTCAAAATTTCACATCCCCGTGACAATAGTGTTCAATATTTTAGTGTATTGTGTGGATAGAATAAAGTTAATAAGTTGTGTCCAATATTTTAGTGCGTGGTGTGGATATAACAAAATTAATAAGTTGTGTCTAGCATTAGTTTAACTCTAGTTGAGTTAGGGATAGGTCTAACTTACTTAAAACCTAATGTACTTTCATTCTATCGTTCTAGTATTTGCATCTTTTGAGTGTGAGACTGCTGCCCACTCTTGCTCAATGTCTTGTGTTCACATACACACAGTCTTCCTTCATTTCCAATAGTTGGTATTAGAGCTAGACATGTAGACTCTATCTCGCCACTGCTTAGCTAGTGCCACCTATGCAAAATCCACTCAACCGACAAAGGAAGAGCAGTTGCTATTTTGGACGGAGGAGATACTCTTTTTGAAGAGAAGTTGTTGTGTTAGAGGAGCAACTGTTACTTTTTTCAGCTTGCATATAGTCTTGCTTACATGCAGTTTCTCTCAACCTTGGCTGCCATTTTTCTATAGATTTGAAAAAAAAAAGTAGAAATTCTAACTTTTGAATTTGGGGTTTTCAAAAATTTGCTCAATTTTTGCTCCATCTTACCCATCTCTGCCATTTTCAGCAATGTAGAAATAGTGAAAAATCTTGAAAGTGCAAAGACTCTAATTTTAGATGAAAATTTGTGTAAATTTTTAATCCATCTTGCCCATCTCATCCCAAATGAAATTGAGGCATTGACAATCATTTTTTTGCTACACAATAGTGATTCAACTCTTGATAGTTTTGGTATGGTAAATACTCATGTTTATATTTGGATCCCAAAGAGAATCTTGGTCATTTACATCTCTTTTGTGTTGGAAGTTTTGGTTACATCTTCCATTCAGTTTTTGTTCAGCTATGGTGAGGAATAACAGTGATGTTCTTGGCATTGTTACCACCTGTGAGGACAAATTGGATGGTACCAATTACTCCCTCTAGAGTTTCATGATTTAAAACCTCCTTGTGGCCTGGAATTTTGATATTATGTCATAGTTAATGAAGTTCGACCTTCAATGATTGCTCCTAGTATACCTCCTCTTGCGCAAAGGAGGAGTGGAGGACAACTTGTTGCTCTCGTTTTCGTTACACCTCATTAGAAGAAATGGGATTCTAGAGATGCACAAGCTTTGTCTTGGATAACTATTATCATTGAAAGGGCCATCATACCTTACATTTGGTCTTGCCACTTGCAAAATCTCACATGTAGTTTGGGTATTTTTGGAGTAGATGTTTGCAGCTAGGATTGAGACCCGCATCTCTTTCTTGCGCATTCAGGATTTGCATAAGCAGTTACTCAATGTGGATGAGGTGATTGAAGACGGTGAAATAGTGAACATTACTTTGAACTCTCTTCCAGAGTTGTATTTTGGTTTTTGCACTTCATTAAATTTGTCGTTGAGGGGGGTAGTTGAGCCCCTCACATTTGTGATAGATATGGCTACATGAGTTTTGGTAGTCTCATGACTTTTCAAAGGTGTGAGATGGTTGTTGCTTTGCTTACTTTGGGTACTCCACCTCCTATGCTTGTGAGGGTTGCATTCTTGGCAAAATGCATAGGTTTGCCTTTAAGAAGGATAATGCAATGTGTGTTGTTCGAAAATTACAGCATATACACGGCAATGTATGTAGTCCCATGCAAACTCATGATCTTGGGAGTCATCTTTATTTTGTCACATTTATCGATGACTACTCTAAGTGCACTTGGATGTATGGTTTAACGGCCAAATCGAATGTATTTATGTACTTCAAACATTTGGTTGCCAAATTGAGAATTGGAACTAGTTTGAAAGTGTATACTCTTTGCACAGATAGAGGGGGAGAGTACATGTCTAAAGCCTTTGAGGCTTATTGTTAGACCATTGCATTGCACATCAGCCTATAGATGACTCAACAAATGGGAGTGGTGGAACGCAAAACCATACTCTTATGGAATTGACTAGATGCATGTTGAAGTCCTTGTAGATTTTGGCTTGAAGGCCTTACACGTTTTGAATTGTGTTGCTACAAAAGCATTGAAGACCATTACAGCATATGAGGCATGGTATGGCAAGAAGCCCAATGTGGATTACTTTGGTGTTTTTGGTTACTTTAGATATGTGAGATATGGGTCTGCTTTAGCATTTTTTGAGGATTCTTCACCCAAAATCAGTTAGAGTGCAGCGGATGTAGATGTGTATGGACAAGACTGAAAGACAATAAACAGAGAGAAGAGGGAGAGAGAAAAGAGACAATAGAACACAGAAATGTGCAGTAAATGAAAGCTGAAACGAAGAAGGGAGATGTACAAATGGGCTGTCAAAGTATCTCCTTGAGCCAATCTCTCTCCTCACTTGAAACATATAAGTGGCTAATGACCTGGGCAAGCCACTCAATAAATAGGCCAATAAAATATGAAAAATTTGATTAGGTCGGCCAATAAAAAGTGACTGATTGTAGCAAAAATGACATCACTGAATAAAA
The DNA here is from genome assembly GCF_053477565.2 of Lygodium microphyllum. NCBI lineage: Eukaryota > Viridiplantae > Streptophyta > Polypodiopsida > Schizaeales > Lygodiaceae > Lygodium > Lygodium microphyllum. Next base: position 6,205,925 of record NC_141153.1, on the reverse strand, counting down.
TAATCAATAATGCTACGTAGAAAAAATCGGATTGGCATGTGGCATCCTACGTGACTTGGCTTGTCTAGTGTGCTCTCCTACATGAGAATGCTGGAAATAGTGTGTAGACTGCAAAGAACTGTCCGACTGAATAAATAGAAAATGCATAATTGTGCCCGAGAGTACTAATTGTATAACAGTAACTTGAGAATGCATGTTGAGGGGATGATTAAAAATCTAACACCCCCTCTTAGGTCTTGGAGGGAGCATAAGGCTGAAGGATTTGGAGTGCCGTGAAGAGCAGTTTGAGAAAGAGCCTTTGTAAACAAATTTTCCAAGTTGTCTTTTGTCTTGCAGTAGACCATATCAATGGTCTCATCCAGGATCTTCTTTCGAATGAAATGAAAGTATATCACAATGTGCTTCAAGCTAGTATGGAATACGAGATTCCATGCTAAAGCAATGTGACTCTCATTGTCGCAATGCAATGTAGTAGGATCTATCCGCCAAGGACAGCCAAGCTCTCCTAACAATCACCAAAGCCGCACTGTCTCACATGTGATAGAAGATGTAGCTTGGTACTCCGCCTCTGTAGATGATAGGGTAACGGTAGGCTACTTCTTGCTACTCCAAGAGATAGCACCTGCACCCAAAGTAAAGCAATATCTTGGGGTTGATGTCCTGTGGTCAACATCTCCAACCCAATTTGAATCTATCCAGCCCTGTAGAACCAAGGTTGAATCTTTTGAACTTGTTGGATAATAAATAGCTAGGTTGGTAGTCTCCCTTGGGAACCGCAAAATCTTATAGCAGCATGCTAATGAACTGGTTTGGGTTCACTGATGAATCCTACAAGCAAAGCTACAGGAAAACAAAAATCAATATAAAGTGTTAAAGAGCCATATCAACGACCAAATCAATTGCATGTAGCGGGAACCATCCGCCACCGGTGAATTTGTATTGGCCGTAGCCTTTCATTTTGGATCCATAGGATTCCTTGAGCTGCATGCATTGACTGATCAATCCTCTTTGCATTTAGCATTCATTTTCAGATTTGTGCAGTATATTCTTTCCATTCTTTGTATCCATTTCAGTCTCTTAGTCTCTTCTCTTCTCTCTCTACGTTTGTGTATCTCTTGTATTGCACACTCTCACAACAATTGGTGGTTCATGCTTCACATTTCTCTTCCTTTATGGCATTTTTAGTAAGCCTAAGGTTAGCCATCTTTGCATTTTCAGGTGCTTGCCATCTCTGATCTATCCATTCCCCTTTCTTTTTCTCCCCTCTTTGGTCAACATTCATTCCTTGCCTGTCTCTCATGGCACCATTCATCTAGTTGTGTGTTTCTTCCACTCTCCTCAATTCTTCAAAGTTGTAAGATTGAGGCTATCCTCGACACTTTTGACCTTCCAAAGTTATTAGTTTTCGAGTTCCTCTGTCTCTCTTGGACCCAAGTGTATTTCTGTAAATTAGACAGCTCTTGGAGATTGGCTCAATTCTTGTTAGATTATTCTTCTTTGCGAATTGCAAAGATGCAGTTATCGTGTGTAGTCAATGTATCCATGAAGCTTTTGAGATTTGGTTCTAATTGTCAAAGCTCTATCCCACGAAGACCTTTGCACATTGAATGACCTTGGAGTTATAATTGAGGCAATTTGTGTCTCTAATTCCCTACCATGAAGGTTCATGAATAATGTGGAGGAGGTTCAGAATGAGTTCGTGTTTCTTCGAAAGACCATCTAGTTTAAGGACATGGATGTGACCCTTTTGTCACATGCACCCCACCCAAGTATGATATTCTTTATACTAGTCTCCTTACCTCTTGTGTGTGGGACACCATAACCTGATAGCAATTGATCCCCATGATCTTGAAGTAGGGCAACTAGCACAAGAAAATTGATGCACAAGGCATAATGTGCTCTTGCCACTGTGTGATTAATGCAAGGACAAAAGAAAAAGAGTAAAGGGAAGAAAGTCAAGTGGAGGCATCTTTCAACTTTGAGTATAACAAAGAGATCATATTCACAGATTTAATAAAGTTTTTTCATTGTGGGGAGATAACTCATCCCCAAGAGAAATCTTGGAAGTCCATGTATCAAGGATGGAGCAAAAGAGTCTACATCCACTTCATTTGCTATGGGCTAGTTAGCTTTCCTTTACATTTATCAAGTGGAGGACCCTATCATATCTTTCTTATCCTTCAAGAAGCCTTGGTTGGTGTTTATTTGTGGTGTGGGTACCATGTTGTTACTGCTCGCCTGTCCTCATTCATGCTTTGTTGTATAGTTATTTCGGGTTGCCCAAAACAGAAATGAAAATGGCTCAAAATGTCTGTTGTTTGAAACACATCTCGAGACAGGCAAGAAAAGACCCTAGTTTTGGGTTGTTTTGGTCATTCCATCTCCTTGCATGTAGTTCTCATCTGTTTTCCTCTGCTTTGTACTTGTGTTGTTGATAGTAGCCCTAAGGAGGATGAGATAGAGGAGATGCTGTTGGATGATGCAGAGTAACTTTCTTTGGATCATAGATGATAGTAGATACATCAGGATTCATACTAAATAGATTTGAGAATCGAGATCATGATCATTTTGGTAGTATATTCTACATTATACTTTGTAGACTTGTTGATCATTTTCATGGATCATTGTCATTTGAATGATGTTGCATGCATTTATTTTTCATGTCATTGTTTACTAATTGTACTCTTTTTTTCTATTTGACATAAATAATAACATGAGTCTATAATTATTTATTGTTGATATCATCATCCATGGCATAGTGTAGTCTTTTATATCAAGCTTTGAATCTTGACCTTGAAAGTTTTTGAAACTCATGGATTGTGATTTTACAATCTTTGATAGAATTATGTATATTTCTCAAATCTCTTGTAATGTTACATACATACTCCATATTGTGAGGAATTCAAGTATTTTAGTGTAGAGATTCAAGTTACAAATGGTATTATCCCTTCATATGCACCTACTAATAAAATATTCCTAGAAATAGACATGGTCCGTTTCCATGTTCCATTGTTTTGGCCAAGCCGAAACTCCATTTTATGACTCCAAAACGCATTTCTGTTTCCCCATTTTAGGAACTTCAAGCAACTATGCTTTGTTGGTGGAAGTCCTTTATGTTTGAGATTTGGGCTTTCATCTTCTCTCCTTTCATGATCTTACTGTTAGAGATCAGATCGCTGTGCAGTCGGACAGGCAGAGTGCAGTCGGACTGCACAGTCGGACTGCCACGTGGCAGTCCGACCTGTACAGTCAGTCGGCTGCATTTAATGCAGCCGCAGCCGACAGGGTATTTCTGGCGCCTATTTCCTGGCAGATTTCGGCTATTTATAGTTGACACTTTCAGCAGTCTGGACACACTTCTTCTCTGACGCAGATTACAGACTGGTGACGCGCAGTCTCTGTCTCTGCTCACAGATTTCAGACAGCAGACAGTGCAGACTGCAGCAGACTTCGAGGTGGACAGCAGGTCGCATCGTCGAGGTGGAGACACGCAGTCCAGCGCACTGCGCCCGTGTATATCTTTGTATCCAGCATTCTTTATACAGCAGATCTTCATTGTCCACTGTCTCTTTCTCTCCCTTCTCTCTCTGCGTTCTCTCTCTCTCAGTCCTACGCTTCCGCACCGCTGCACTCTGACATGGTATCAGAGCAGTATTTGAGGGCTGACTGAGCGCAGAATCTACCTGAAGAGGAGTTTCCATCGCGACACAAATTTGCGTTTTTTGCGTTTAAGGGCAGACAGGAGGGCTGCGCCTTGGAACGAGGCTGAAACGAGTGTGGGCGCACAGGAAAGGAGTACAGGTGGTGGATTTGCTGCTGTTTACTGCTGTTTGACGCAGAGGAAGTTTGAGTTTTTAGCCCACAAGTGCAGGTTTTACTTTTTCATCGCCTCTGGCGGGTGAAGAAGCTTCAGGACGCGGAAGAGCCTTAGCAGGCTGAGTTTTCCCAGTCAGAGGGGGCTGCTTTTGCGTTTGAGAAGGCATTGCAGGTGAAGATGTCTACAGAGATGGACTTGGAGTTCCAGGCGATTATGGACCGGAAGGTGCTTGTCTTACCGGCTCTTCCTACAGATCAGAAGCTCGACGGTGACAACTATCGCATTTGGCGCGTCATGATGTTGGCCATCCTTGAGTCCTATGATTTGGCGGAGTTGGTACAGGAGGAGATTGACCGGCCCTCGGTAAGAGATGAGTCCAAACTCTCTTCCGATGCTCGTGCGGAGTTGGCCAGGGCCTTGTCTCATTGGGACAAACTGAATGCCAGGATTCGATTATTTCTCTTTCTATCATGCACTACAGCCGTGATCGCTCACATCGAGCACTTGACGGTGGCTCGTGAGATATGGTTGGAGCTTGATCAAATGTACAATTGGATGACCCTGATGAAGAGGGTTTCTTTGGAGGTACAGATGCGGACCTTGTCCGTAAATAAGTCTTCTTCGCTACGGGAGCACATTAACAAGCTAAGGCAGCTACAGATGCAGGTTCAGAATGCGGGGAAGCCGATTTCCTCCGAAGACATGGCGATCACACTATTGTCCCAGTTGCCGCCACGATTCGGTACATTTTACTCTGCCCTTATTGCTTTGGGGCGAGAGTCTACTCTTCGCTGGGAAGAGTTGGTTCCTATGGTCTTGGACCAAGAGGAACAGTTAAAGGGACAGAATGCTTCCAAGTCGGAGGCGCTGACAAGTCAAGCCTCTCAGAAGAAGGGGAAGGACCAAAAGAAGAAGAAGGGGGATAACAAGTCCAAGAAGGACAAGGACAAAGACTCCACATGTCATATTTGTGGAAAGACTGGCCATTGGAAGAAGGATTGCCCTGACAAAGACTCGAAGGACACCAAGAAGAAGGACACCAAGGATTCTGGAGCGGTGGTTGCACCCTCATCAGCTGCATTTCTTCATCTAGCTGTCATTGAGGACGCTTCACCGAATGCTTCTGATGCTGCGATGACGGCTCCCCAAGCTCGAGAGTGGATTGTTGATAGTGGTGCCTCACGGCACATGACTCCTTCATCAGATGGTGTTGCCCAGCTGCGACCCTCGCGTGGGCAGGTTCTCATTGGAGACAGCTCTTCAGTTTCTGTTGCAGGTCAGGGTAAGATGCAGCTTATTCCGGATGGACGAGGTGGCACCCATACCTCAGAGGTTTTGCATGTACCAGGATTAGGGTACCATCTCCTTTCAGTTCATAAGATTTGCTCCCTTGGTCTTTTGGTGGAGTTTGACAATTCTACTGTGCGAGTCCTTGATCGTGGATTGAGGAAGGTTCTCTCATCCGGATATGAGAACGGCATTTACAAACTGAAGTCTTCCACTGCCCTCTCTACTCTTCTTTTTACCTCACAGTCACAGTCTGAGTTATGGCATGCTAGGTTTGGTCACCTGAACTATGACTATCTTCGGAAGGCGTCATGTGGACAGCTTGTTCGAGGGTTGCCGGATATCGTGGTGAGCCAGCAGCCACGTGTCTCCTGCATACGGGGGAAGCAGCATAGAGATGCCATTCCCCACACAGCTTCGCGGCGGTCTACTTCACTGATGGAGCTAGTATCTACGGATCTATGTGGCCCTATGAGGAATGAGTCCTTGCGTGGGAGCTCTATTTCATGCTGATCGTGGATGACTATAGCAGGATGACCTGGGCCTACTTTTTGGCACTAAAGTCAGAAGCTTTCTCGCACTTCAAGGATTGGCTTCTCTTTGAGGAGAACCGATCACGCCGGAAGTTGAAGATCTTGCGATCCGACAAGGGAGGTGAATTTGTGTCTAATGAGTTTGCTCGGTTTTGTGCAGATAGAGGAATTCACCAGGAGTTTGCCAATACTAATACTCCTTAAGAAAATGGTATTCTTTAACGGAAGAACCGCAGTGTGATCGAGATGGCGCGCACCATGATGGAGCACCGACAGACCCTTCAGGTTCTGTGGGCCGAGACTGTGGCTACTGCAGTCCACATCCTTAATCGATCCCCTACTTCGGCCGTGGAAGGGATGACTCCATTTGAGGCTTATTTTGGGGCGAAGCCAGATGTTTCTTACTTTCGAGTCTTTGGCTGTGATGCCTATATTCACATTCCCAAGGCTCACCGTGATAAATTTGAAGCGGCTTCCCGAAAACAGGTATTTGTTGGCTACAGCTCCCAGTCCCAAGGCTACCGACTGTATGATCCCGTCAAGCGGGATGTGTACACTAGCCGTGATGTGCGGTTTGTGGAGGTTCCGGCTGCTTCAACGGGTGAGGAGCATCCCGTTCTTGGAGATCCAGGGGAGAGTTGGGCTCCTTCTACAGTTCCGCTGGAGCCTGTGCCTTTTGATTATGATTTTGTTTGTGACACAGTGTCTACTGTTCCCCCGGACACCTCTGAGGAGTTACCACCGGTAGATATTCCTTGTGCTGATGGAGAACGACGAGGGGAGGTTCGGCCTCCTCCTCGCTGGGCCCGTGACACACTCCGTGATTCAGGGATCAAGGGGGTTCCTGAGGAGTGGGGACCGTAGGATGGTCCGTGGCGGTCACGGAGGCACCAAGCGCATTCTTCGAAGCTTGTTTGCTCCAACTGTTGTTTGATGTCCCGTGTTATGCAGGATCGAGAGCCCACCTCCGTGAAGGAGGCTTTACAGTCCGCCCCATGGAAGAAAGCTATGGAAGGTGAGTTGGAGGCTATTGAGAGGAATGGCACTTGGTCACTTGTGCCACGCCCCCCGAAGAAGAAGGTGATTGGAGTCAAGTGGATCTTCAAGACCAAATATCTCAGTGATGGTACTTTGGATAAGCACAAGGCTCGCCTTGTTGCTAAGGGTTTTGCACAGCGCCGAGGAATTGACTGTCATGACACCTTTGCCCCCACAGCTCGTTTGGCAACCATTAGAGTTGTTCTTGCTTTGGCTGGCCTGTTTATCAGTTGGATGTGAAGTCGGCCTTCCTGAATGGTGATTTGAAGGAGGAGATCTATGTGGAGCAGCCTCTTGGCTTTGGTTCTTCAGATGGGAAAGTCTACAGGCTGAAGAAGGCCCTGTATGGCCTCAAGCAGGCCGCGCGAGCTTGGAACGAGAAGATTGATTCGTTCCTCCAGTCTCAGTTGGGATATCGGCGGTCCAAGGCCGATCCGCAGCTGTATGCTCACACTTCCGAGGATGGTTGTGTGCTGTTTGTATTATATGTTGATGATTTGATTGTCACAGGTGATGATGCACAGCAGGTCCAGGAGACAAAGTCAGCTTTACATCGGACGTTCGAGATGATGGATTTGGGTCTACTCCATTTCTTTTTAGGCCATGAAATTTATCAGTCTCAGAGGGGGATCTTTATCTCCCAACAGAGATATGTACAGGAGCTCTTGGTGTATTTTGAGATGGAATATTGTCGGGCCCTCTCTACTCCTATGGATCCGAACTGGAAGGCCACTTCCCATTCAGCTCCTTCTTTGGCGGATGCGTCCCGCTATCAACAGTTGATTGGGTCCTTGATTTGGCTTCTCAACACCAGGGTTGATCTATGTTTTGCTGTTGGGCTATTGGCAGGGTTCATGAGTGAACCTAAGACGGTGCATTGGCAGGCTGCTCAGAGGATACTTCGGTATCTGAGGGGGACGTTTGATCTAGGGATTCATTACCCCGCAGGGACAGATGGGTCAGCTCTTGTACTTGCAGGTTGGAGCGACTCGGATTGGGCCGGTGACGTGGACTACAGGCGGTCTACAACAGGTTACTGTTTTACTTTGGGTGCAGGTGTTATTTCATGGAGTAGCAAGAAGCAGCCCACGGTAGCCCTTTCGTCTACTGAGGCGGATTATCGGGCCGCGTCTTCCACCACATGCGAGGTTGTGTGGCTTCGGAGATTGTTGGAGGAGCTTGGGTGCCCCCAGACTCGTCCTACATTACTGCGATGTGACAATGAAAGTTGCATTGCCTTGGCAAGGAACCCTGTTTTTCATGCCCGGACGAAGCACATTGAGATTCAGTACCACTTCATCCGAGAAAAGCTTCTGGATGAGACCATCACTGTGGAGTATTGCAAGACGGAGGATAATCTTGCGGATTTGTTTATGAAGGCGCTTCCTCAGGCTCTACTTCGGAGACATTCCAGATCCCTCAGGCTTCTGCCCTGCCCAGGCTCTGAGAGGGGGTGTTAGAGATCAGGTCGCTATGCAGTCGGACAGGCAGAGTGCAGTCGGACTGCCACATGGCAGTCCGACCTGTACAGTCAGTCTAAATGCAGCCGACAGGGTATTTCTGGCGCCTATTTCCTGGCAGATTTCGGCTATTTATAGTCGACACTTCCAGGAGTCTGGACACACTTCTTCTCTGACGCAGATTACAGACCGGTGACGCGCAGTTTGTGTCTCTGTTCACAGATTTCAGACAGCAGACAGTGCAGACTGCAGCAGACTTCGAGGTGGACAGCAGGTCGCATCGTCGAGGTGGAGACACGCAGTCCAGCGCACTGCGCCCGTGTATATCTTTGTATTCAGCATTCTTTATACAGCAGATCTTCATTGTCCACTGTCTCTTTCTCTCCCTTCTCTCTCTGCGTTCTCTCTCTCTCAGTCCTACGCTTCCGCACCGCTGCACTCTGACACTTACTCGACTTGGTACCCGAGTCTTCAAAAAGGAGATGGGTGTTATGGAGGATATTATTTGAAGGGCGATATTTTGGATAGATTATTAGGAGCGCCGACTTTATTGATTCAATTCCCTTATTCTCCTCCTTATGAGCAAGGTTCTCAACATCTCTCATTCCTTAGCTTATTTCTCTTAAACTACTTTTCAGCCTTTCAATTTTCATAATACCATCTTGTCCCCTCACAATCTCTTGTGATGGTTTTCTCAAATCCTCTCTCCCTTTTAGAGAGGGACTTTGACATCATTAATGCGATTGCAGACTCCCTAGCCCTTGTAGTTTTAATGGAGACTTACACGATGTTAAGGAGCTCTTTCAATGTCTTCCATTACTACTAGATAGTCAAGTATTTTTATATCCTTGGTAGTTTCTTACTATCGTCTTCCAATTCGTCCAATGATCTAGCTCATCCGGTTTTATGATCGGATAGTGTCTCCTGTGTGACCCTTGAGAGGTCTCTCCACTCCCTTTGGCATTGGCATTTCCTTAGGCTTTTATTTGGAGACGAGTTATGCTTCTTGGCTGGACCATTTCTTCATCAATAGACAATATCTAGATCTAAGGGGGTGTTAATAGACATGTCATTTCTTGTCTCTTCTTGTGTCTATCGATTGGTTGTGAGCCTCAACTTGAGTAAGAAATGAGGATATTTGAAGCTCTATGCGAACATATTTGTCATTGCTTTCATCCTTGTGATGTTTGTCTCTGGTACCATTTACATGTCTACTTGCCTAGCATGTATGTGTTGTCCACTTTTCTTTTTTCTTTTTGTGGCATCTTCTCTCTTTGTGACTTTTCTCTTTAAGATTGATCATTTCTCTTGGGTAGTGGGTTCTCTTTTTCACTTCGAGGGTTTTTGGTGGCTAATGGGTCCTTTTCGTTATTGAGCAGTTCCTCTTTAGAATAGGTAGACATCTCTTATCTTGGGCGACATATTTGAGGGTAGATGAAAGTGGCCTTCAAGAACTCAAAGAGCAATAAATCACATTTTAGCAAATACTTAATGTGGTATAACAACAAATTCAATAAGAAGTTGGAACATGATCATGTTGCTCCATAATCTTGGCGGTCCTTTGTTTGCGTTATACTAGGTATTTCTTCCTGTTTTCTTTAAAAAAATATATAAAAGTGGAATGGGATCAGTTGTGCTAAGGAAAAAGAGTCACTTGATGACTACATAAAGAGGTATTGGGAGCTACTTTTGAAACTCCAACTTTTCAAGAAAATTGGAAGTTATGAAACGCTTAGGAAGTTCCAAGGAGCTTTGCAGCTCAAACTTGGTACTACTCTTAATAATCATCCCAAATGAATGATAATAAGAGAGTGGTTGATCGTGAAGAGTACTTGCAAGTACACAACAAGTTGAATAGATTGATGAGATAGGTTGTGATGAAAGTACAAGTGATGGGGCTTGAATGCATAGCAGCTAAGAAACGTATTTCTCTGAATTTGAAACTTACAAAATGTTTTTGAGAGTAAAAGACGCGGGTGTTTTTTTTTTTTTTTTTGGTGAGCTGGAACCCAAAACATGGTTTTTTGACAAAAACTATTGGGCAATGTTCAACATGATGATAATGATGATGTGTAATGACTCGTGAGGGCTCAAGAGTTTGGATGAGAGACTGATTTTTTTGTGATTTTGTTTAGTTATTGGACTTTGTCAATCTAGTGTCTATTCTTGTCTTGAGAGTTGAATATTATCCGACTTTAGTCTCATTTATGAGTTATTTATGATATATTATGATTCATTCTCGATTTTGACATTTTGTCACTTTGTTTTGAAATGAGAATCATGATGTTGCAACTTGACTTAGTCCATATTGTAAATAGGCTATTTACATGTTGATTTCAATTTTCTTTGTATGATGTGTATGAATCATAATGTTTGAGTTCTAAACCATAGTGTAGCTTGTCCAAAGACTCACTTTGACATAAGTAACAAGTCAATAATGGATCATGGATATGTAATGTATTATTCTCAATTGACTCTATTATCACTCAAGCTCAATTGGCCATTCTTTGTTTAAAAGAGAGTTCCATAGAGGTTTAGAACCTCTTTTCCTAGTCAAAACTATTAAAAATCCCTATATAAAAAAATTCACGTCTCTTAATTTATCCCCTCTTGAAAGAACTTACGAAAAACGTTTCTGATGTTTTGTTTCTAAACGTTTCTGACATTTTTGGCTGCTATGCTTGAATGTATAGGTTGAGGTATCCACCTATACCTTTGACCCTTATTAAATGTTAAGTGGTGTAAAAGGCATTCACACTTAAATAAACACTTATGCAAAAGGGATGGGGGATATAGTGGGAAAGGGAAAGAAAAAGGAGTGCTAAAAATGTAGATGAGGTGGATTGTGTACTAAATTGTGTGTTGGACTCGTGTGAGGAGATGGATTGTGAGACCAACGAGAGAGAGAGAGAGAGAGAGAGAGAGAGAGAGAGAGAGAGAGAATATTAATGTCTCTAAAAGGCCAATGTGGCCTATGTGACTTACACCAGAACATACAAAGAAATGTACTTGTCATTTTAAAAGATAAAAGATATGCCTACGAGATTAGATCTTAGGAGATATACTGTGTAATAATATGTCTGTGGTATGGATGTAAGTGATACTGCAAAGAAAGAAGAAAAAGAAAGATAGAAATGTTCTTTTTCAGCTCAGCGGCACATCACGGCAGGCAGCAGATCTAATGTGGCTTGGTCAGGCGGCAGGTTGATAGTGAGTAGATGACATGTGGAGTAGGGTGATGAACAGGTCAGCCGGTGGCGCTAAGACAAGGCACATGGGCAAGTAAAAGTGCCAAGCATGCGGCAAACATTGACTGCTGATCAGAATGATATGTGGCGTGTTTACCTCTGGGCTGCTTGTCGGACCACAGGCTTCAGGCTCTTGCAGGTCTGAGGCACAGTGGTCAGGTCAGCCATTTCTTTTTCTTCCTCCTCTTCTTTTCTTGCTGGCCTGGGATGGCAGCCTGCACTGCACGTAGGATCAGGAGGCAAGAGCAGCACTTCTCAAGGCTTGAGGTGTTGAACACTGATGGTGGCAGATTCACAAGCTAACTTTGTGCAACAATCAGTACAGGTGGCCTCACTAGGTGGCTGAGGCGATGTTCAGGGCAGTATACAACAAGATGGCTCTTATACTACTGTTGGGTATTGAGCTCATGGCGATGGACCAGCAGGCTGTGGAGGGTGAAGCTCCATGGTGTGCGAGAGAGAGAGAGAGAGAGAGAGAGAGAGAGAGAGAGAGAGAGTATATTAACATCTCTAAAAGGCCAATGTGGCCTATGAGACCAAAGCAATACATACAATGATGGTGATTTCTCATCTGGAACGAGAAAAGATGAAAAACATGCCTATAAGACTGAAAAAATGAAATACTGTCCTATAAAAGGGAAACATGTCAATGATCTAAAAGTGAGAGTAGAAAAAGGAAAACTCTCCATCAATGATATGTTTGTCCTCTAAGGAGGTGTATCTTTGCATGGCTGAGGCGTCTCGGCATTTGTCTCCTGTGGCGCTCAATGATGGCTTTAATTTGTCTGTGGTGTGGATGTCTAGGCCTTCGTCCGGGTGGATGTGGGCGCCTAGACCGGCTAAGTGCCACTGCTCTATCCAAAGGGACACCTACAGAAGATGAGGTCCAATGATGATGTACTCGTGTAGGTTGTGTGGCAGTAGTAGTGGTATCTGCCATACTCTGTTGTGTATCAGTGAAAAAGTCAGTGTGACTGCTCTCTGTCTATGTGAGCCAAGCTGTGGGGGCCTCCTACTCCGTAGAATTGTTGCTCTGCGCCTTTGGAGCTCCAAGCGGAAGAATCCCAAGCATCTCTGATCCTCAAACTGCATGATCTGTCTTAGGGGTCCAAAACCCTCTCGAAACAGACAGTGGTATCTACCTCGTATATCATAATATACAGTGCATCGGCAGATGTAGTGTTCCTCTATCTCTGGCTCTCTGTCGCATAGTGGGCATATGCGTTCTTTTGTATGTATACCCTCCTATCTGCTTGTCTCAATCCTGCTTGTCTGTAGGAGAGAGAGAGAGAGAGAGAGAGAGAGAGAGAGAGAAACGCGATGTCGCCGCCTGAGCGCCCCGTCCTGCCGTCGCCCGTCTGACCTGCGGGCCCTGGTCGCAGTCGTCGCATGTCTGTCCCGCGGATCCTGGTCGCAGTTGTCGCCGTCAGCCCTGGGCGCTGTCGCCTGTCATCTCGCCACAGTTGTCGTTTCCTGCCGCCGAATGTCCGCCTGCACGCGCCCGCCTACCTGTGGAGGCTCAAGTTTTGCCGACGACACCCGCACTTCACAGGTCTGCTTCGTCCCTGCCTCTTTTCCTGCCGTCGCATCCGTCCTCTGCCGTGGCCATCAGGTCCAAACCCGCTCGCCCTCTGCTGTGCGACTGTGGCCCACTGCAAGGAGTTCTGCTTGACGTCTCCCCTCGTCTCCCCTCGGACGTTGCACACTCACCTGGATCTGTGCCCTCAGCTGCTCGCTTGCCTTCACACGCCCTATTCGTCAGGGGTTCACCGGCGCGCGTCTGTCCTGTTCTGCACAGGTGCCCCGTTGCAGTCCTGTTGCTGCAGCCAGGTGGTTCCCTGATTGTGCCGGTCTGCGGGACTTGCGGAGCGAGCAAGAGAGAGAGACAGAGAGCGAGAGAGAGAGAGAGAGAGAGAGAGAGAGAGAGAGAGAGAGAGAGAGAGAGAGAGAGGAAGGGACAGGCAGATAGACATTTTACAAGGACAGATCTGTGCCGAGGAGGCAGCAGATTATTGAAGAGCTGAGACTGTAGACAGTGCATCCTGCTGCTGCAGTGAGGGAGCGAGCGAAAGAGAGAAGACAGCGGTATGGCTGGCCTGGATATGGATTTTCTCGACCGGACGGTGGCAGCCCTTGGCCCTGATTCCGATACCGAGGAGCCGGAGGATATGGTGCCATGCACGGAGGAGCCGCCTCCGGGTTCTGATCTGCCGCCGGCAGGCAAACGCTCTAAGCACACTTCAGACGAGCCAATGGGTCCTCAGGACCGTTCCTATGCGCAGGTTGCCTCCGAACCTGTGGATTCGCAGGAAATAGACTGGGAGCATTTGCTGGACTTTGCCAATACTCTGCTTGGCGATTATGTCCAGCATAATAATGAAACTTTCTCTGCTGCGGCTGCGGATGATGTGCTGGAAGCGACAGTGGACCCAAAATCAGTCTTGCGGTCCTTCTCGGTGTTCTATGACCGCGCAGTTATACTTTTTTTCACCGGCAGGATCCCAGTGCTCTCACATATTCGCCAGTGGATGCACCACTTATTGCAAGGGGAGTATGTTGAGGAGATCTTCCTTGGCCCTCGCGGCTTTTATGAGGTGCTGTTGAAATCCGAATCGCATCGAGCTGAGCTACTGTCCAAGTTGCCACTATTCTTTGACCGCCGCTTGGTCCATGTGGTACCATGGCACCCTATGGTTGACTTCCAGCGTCTGCTTCAACGCGAATGCCCGGTGTGGGTGGAAGTGGAAAATTGTCCAGCGGTATATTGGCCATTGTTGAAAGACGCGATGGCGGTTGTGGGCACAGTGCTGGTTCCCCCTAGCCTCAGGGCTATGAACCGAAACCGTCTATGCATGTTATGGGATACGGCCAGGAAAAGGCCTGCGTGGCTTCGCCTCAATTGCGCTGGCATGCATCCTTTGCATTTTCGCCTGAAATGGGGCAATTTTGCCGGATACTGCTTTTCATGTGGTAAATTAGGGCATTTTGTAGCTGAATGCCCGGAACGGCAACTGTCTTCTGAGGAGGCGTAGGTTGTGCAGCCCAAGGATGACATGGTGCTTGATGCCCAGACACAGGAGACCCTTCAGCACCCTACTGTCATGGAAAAAGGTAAACAACAGGTCCGAGCTTTGGATTCTCCTAGCTCTGATTGGATTGAGGCACGACAAAAAAAAGGTAAAAAGTTGGACGTAGGCCTGGCAGATCCTGGGCCTCATGTTTCCCCGGATTCCGTCCGCACGTACACGCGCAGGAAAGACATGGTCACCCCACAGCAGGTTGTGCGTACCATGGCCCCGTCAGCCCCCCGCAATCCGTCTTCAAGGAAAGTCTATTCCGAGGGCCCCAAGGGCCCACCTGCTAATCTGGCGTTTGATGCGAAAGGCAATGTGATTACTCCTTGGGATAGGCGTTATCCCCGCCCTGCTCCCAAGGTAGTGGATTTCCCTTCTACCTCTAAAGCAGGTCGCCCGAATTCATTTGCAGTGTTGGCTGATTTTCTGGATGAGGGTGTCCTGGATGCCCTCGCGGAAAAGATGCAATCGAGGCAACAGGCGCCTCGTTTCTGACTTCCTTTGTTTGAAAATATATGAAGATTGCCACGTGGAACGTGCGAGGCATTTGCTCTCGCCATAAGCAGCATACCATGTGGTCTGTCTTGCATGAAAATCAGTGGGATGTATTATGTGCAATGGAGCACAAAAGTCATGGTGAGGCAGGAAAGGTTGTGGATTGTCGTGGATTTCGTCTGTTTTATGCAGGGACACATGCTAAGCATTATTCGGGCGTGCTGATGATTGTTCATGAGAAATACCAGCCTGTTCTTGTTAAAAATGATGTGCACGGCCACTTTCTGGTAATCGAAGTTCTATTTGAAGGTGAGATTTTATGGCTGCTGGGACTTTATGCTCCCAATGATCCCACATCCCGACGGGATCTATGGTTGACTTTGCAGGGCTCCATGGCACTTGGCCGCTGAGGGTTTTTGAATGGAGATTTCAATATGCGTGTTGACTCTTCGCAGTCCACCTCAGGGCATTCCGTAATGGATACGCCAGAAAGCCGGGTGTGGAACTCCTTTGCTTTGCACATACTTAAGCAAGATCTTTGGTCGTGGCTTCACCCTTCTGTTTCAGGTTTTACTTTTCATTCTGCGCAATATGCAACCACTTGGTCGCGATTGGACAGAATGTATATCATGCAGGGGGATGATTTTCTTCCCGAGATGCTAGAGATGAAGGTCTTGCAGCAATATGCGTTGTCGGATCATTTTCCCCTCCAGCTTGAGATGCGGGCACAATCTGTTGCACCTTTTATGCAGTTCCTGGATAAGCTCCCTTTACGCTTCAACTCCTCTTATTTGAAGCATCCAATTTTTCAGGATTATATGCAGCAACTGATTGAGAGGTTCTTATTGGACTTCGCCTCTGAGGGCTTGGCTTCGTTTGCACGCCTGCTCTCTAATGTGCAGCGGGTTGCTCGGCAGTATGGGATTCACATTGCCTCTCTTTGTCGCCGCCGTCGACTTGCAGCAGAGGACTTATTGGCCTTGGTCCGTTCCTTGCTCCTGGATTCCCCAGATGATGATTTTCTGCTGTCACTGGAGCGGCGTTTGGCCCATCTTATTCAAGTCTTTAGCTTGAAATCTTATCAGCAGGCCAAGCTGCATAACTTGACTGACACATTGCAAGATAATGCCTGCCAGTCTCATAAGTTCTTTCGCGCCTTGCATGCTTCTCCGGCTCGCGAAAATATGACTCGACTTCAGGACTCGGAAGGTCGCATGGTCATTGATCCGCAGACCATTATCAATATGTGCAGAAATTATTTTATGGATCTTTTTGGTTCTTCATCCTTGCCGTCTAGCCAGGTTACGCATGCCTGCTCGGTCTTCTATCAGCTGGTCCACCAGCAGGTTCCGCTTGATATGCAAGCCTCTTTGGAGGCGGATATTTGCGAAGAGGAGGTTATGGATGTGTTGTTGCACCTGCCTAAGGATAAAAGTCCTGGTTGGGATGGTCTCACTAATGAATTTTTTGAGCACTCAGCCACGCAGTTGGTAAAGCCTTTGGTGGTCATGTTCCAGCAGGTTTGGGAAACAGGGGTCATGCCTTCTTCATGGAAAGAAGGCCTCATCAAACTGATCCCCAAGGTCCCTTCGCCGTCAAAGCTCCAACACTGGAGACCAATTTCGTTGATGGGCGTGATGTATAAAATCTTTTCCAAAGTGCTGGCAAATTGGCTTCACAAGCACCTTCCAGCTCTTGTGCACCCCCTCCAATATGGTTTCATTAAGGGATGCAACATTTTGCACAATATCTTGAATGTGCAAATGGCTATTGATTATGCGAGGCACTCCAATCAGCAAGTGGTCTTGATTTAACTGGACCTGGAAAAGGCGTTTGACTGTGTGGACTGGTCTTTCCTTGCAGAGCTTATGTCTGCTATGGGCTTTGGGATCCGCATGTCCCGATTGATCTACACCATTAGTACTGAGGCTTCTTCAAGAGTTATGCTTAATGGTGGGGTCACAGAGCCATTTCTCCTTGCACGCTCGCTCAGACAAGGCTGCCCTTTGAGTCCTCTCTTCTTTGCCTTGGCGACTCACCCGGTCCTTTCAATGTTATCCTCCATGGCGGCTTCTGCCCAGCTGGCAGGGTTATCTCTTCCTTTGGGGCAGCACTTCATTAGCCAATCCTTGGCTGATGACTCCTTTATGATTTTGCAGGCGGACAGGGATAACATTCGCAAGGCATTAGATGTTTGGACGCTCTTTGGTCAAGCTTCTGGTCTTCGGATCAATGCCTTCAAGTCAGCCATTCTCAGTTGCACGGAGCCTGATTTAGAGTCATTAGGCTGGCAGGGCCAGGTGGTTTCTCGTGGCGCGATTGTCAGGCAACTTGGATACCCATTGGGGGTGGATGTACAGCCAAAGGCCCTGCTGGAGTGGATTTCACACAAACTGGCCGTGAAGTTTATGTATTGGAAGTCCCAAGCCTGGCCGTTCCATGTCCGCCTCAAAGTGGCTCAGACAATTATGCTACCAATGCTGACGTATTTCCTGCCATTACTGCCATGGACGCCCAGTACTTTGAAGGCTCTTACTCATCCCATTCGTTTCATGCTATGGAAGAAAGATTCACTGCAGGCAGGCATTTCCTGGATTTCATGGTCACATGCATGTACCCCTAAGCGCATGGGTGGTGGAGCTATTTTGGATGCAGAAACTCATATGCTGGCTCTTCGTTGGTCTCTGTTTCGTGCCATGTGTGTGGATCATCACCCGTGGACCATCATAGCCCGTTATTTTCTTGAGGACAGCGGCCTCCGCCAGGGTAACACACGGCTTCGAGCCTCATGGTGGCATGTCCTTAATGCTGACGCCCGTTTCTCCAGTCCCTCTTCCTCTTTGTTAGTGCATTTGGTCGGCTCTTGGAAAGTGGTGCTCCAAAAGGCCCGTTGGCATCCTGTAGGGGACCGCGTGCAGACAAATTCTTTTCAGCTGGAATTGTTGGCGGTATCCACATTACTTTCATGGGAAGATAAACATCAGCTCAGACCAAGATTTAACCGCATGGCCCGTTTGGGTGTGACTTCGATTGCGGATGCTACCCTTGCCACTCGCAATGTCCTTGCATCATTTCGGACTGCTAGGAGACTTTTCAGGATCCCGCGCGGATACCGTGATTTATGGGGGAAGCTTTCCTCGGAACTTCAGGGTAGGCAACCCTTTCCTGCCCTGGCTATGGATCGCCCTTGGCAGGACTGGGACCTTGCAGGCCGGTTGAGTCTGGAAAAGGCCTCTACTAATCAGGTGTATCATCTTCTCATTAAAGATCACCAATGGTTGGGCGTGAAAGTTAATGCTGTTTGGGGCCTGCGGAAATCACTGTCATGGTGGCAGGCAACGCTGATGGAGGGATGGCAGAACAAGACACCTTTCAAATGCAAGGTCTTTCTGTGGCGGGTAATGATTGGTGGTCTTCCTCTTGCCTCGGCCCTTTCCAAGCGTCGAATCTCGAATGGCACTTGCTTCTTCTGCACCACTTCGGCGGAATCGGCCCGACATCGTTTTCTTTCTTGCCCGCTCGCCAAGAATATCTGGTCACTCTTGTCACGAATCTGGCACGCGGTGGTGGGGTCTTCACTGACTCCCTTCGATTGGGTTTTTGTGCGCCCGAAGTATCCCACACCACCACCGTTACATATGAAGATCTTATTCCATTTTTTCAGATACTGGGGATGCTGGCACATTTGGACCACCCGAAATGCTTTTCTCTTTGATTCGGCTTCTAATGTACCGCGACATATTGCAAGGCTTAAAGGGCTCTTGCATTGGCAGCTAGATCTCATCAGGCACTCTGACTTGCTCCCTCGGGAGGATTTGTATTCCTGGCATTTGGCAATTGCCTCTGGGTCCTTGCCATGATTGGTGTAACTTTTTAGTACCCTAGTCCGGGGATTTCCCACACGTTGGCCTATGGCCCTTGTGCCTCTTGTACTCGTGTAATCATGTAATCTTGTACTTTCTTCGTAATTAATACAATTACCTTTTACGAAAAAAAAAAAGAGAGCTCTCTTGTTTCCTTCATGTTTGGTTGGCTTGAAGGCCTAATGTAAATATTTCCATACATTAATATACTCTTATTCACCAAAAGAGAGAGAGAGAGAGAGAGAGAGAGAGAGAGAGAGCACTCTCTTGCAAGTACACAATAAGCTGAATAGATTGATGTGATAGTTTATGATGAAAGTACAAGCGATAGGGCTTGAATATATAGGCCGAGTTATCCACCTACACCTTTCACCCTTATTAAATGGTAAGTGGTGTAAAAAATGTTCACACCTAAACACATACTTTTACATAATAATGTGTGTTCACACATGGGGATAAATAAATCTAACATTTTTGCTTCATGCTTGGTAACTTGTGTGTTTCATGGTTGAGGAAGTAGCCTAGTGTGGCAACTTCTAGCTGTGGAGTTGAGTACATGGCAAGGTTGAGTATGTTTGGTTTCAAACACCTTTTGGCTGATTTAGATGTTGGACAATTATTTGCCACCATCATCTTTACCAATGGTCAGAGTGTAGTAGCAATTGCATGGAACCCAGTGTTCCATGCTCGTACTGAGCAGGTCGAGGTGATTATCTTTATGTCAAGGAGAGACTTTCTATAGGAGAGAGAACTTGGTCTATGTCCTAACATCAAAGAACCGTGCAGATCATTACACAAAGGCTTTGCCTCGTCAAAAGCTCAAAACTTTTCAGAAAACTTTGGTCTTTGTTCCTTTTGTGGATTGATCATAGTCCATCGGGCTAAATACTTTTCTAGACATGAGTGCTAGCTCTTGTCGATTGCATCACTGCTAAGGGCTGCTAAGGGCATTCGTTATATATCTTCAAGCGTTCTTGTCATCTAGGTGAGCTAGGGATTCTTGGTTTGTGTTGGGCCTTGGACAATATGCTAGCACCGAATGGATCAAAGGGTGGACCAAAGGATTAAAGGGTCATGTTGTTTCAGCTATGGTCATGTATCAAAGGGTGTATCTTTTGGAATATGCCGATCGAACAATGCAGTTATAACCACGACTGTATTCGTATTTATTCACAATTTGTCATGCGACATATATGCAGTACCAAGCAAGGTATTCGGAGTCATAATGAAGATGACAATTTCTATTCTATCTTATTTTTGTATTTGGATCTTTGTGCTTATTATGCACTATATTATGTTGTATAGTTCATCATGAATCCATATAATAACTTATGTGTTGGGTCTAGATATATGCTAATGTGTTGTATAATGATTATATCTATACCCGATTACACTTGGCGACCACTATGATCTTTCCATCAGTTGTGAGCATACATGCGTACATGTTCTTAAGGTCTACCGATACTTCTAGCTATTCTTGGTGTGAGTAAAGGTCGGCTAGAACTTTGGAGGTTTTGGGTTTATTTACTTCTCTCAATGATGATAAAATGAAGGAGAATGGTGCTCCAAAGTAGTCTTAACCATTGCGGTTGCAATCCTTACCCTTAGTTTGTGGTACACACTTGTCTTTGCGGAGCACTCTTGCAATACTTCTAAGGCTTGTGAGTCAATTCTTTTCCTTGTCCATTTGAGTGGTACTTCCCTCTATCCAACCTTTCGGCAATAGCAATATGGCATCTACAACTTGAGTCTATTTTCCTAAATTACAGGGTTTTCTTTGGAATACCTTAATACTTTTCTTTGGCAATTTTAGGTGGCCTATGCTATTAGTTTCTCGATGCAGACAAATCTAGAGCATAAGGCTGCAATGTTTGAATACACAATGTGGGAAAAGGTTACTACGTGGTTAGTAGAGGAGCAAGGGTGGGTGGATTTTGATGGTGCAAAGTTGGCTTTATCAAAGCGGTTTCAATAAGATCGTATGTATTTCCAGAAAGTGGAATGCCTTCGAATCTTAAGCAACAGGATTTTGATGTACAAACTTAGTACTTACATTGCTCGATTTTAGGTGCTTCTTTGGAGGATCAGTAATGCTAACAATAAGCCTAATGCTGCATTCCATCTATGTCGGGGGTTGGATCATGAGTTCCGCCGCTATAGAGGATATTGCTATCCATGGTCTTTCACATTTCCTTCAGCAAGCCATGCATGCAGATATGACTTCATTGCAAGGCAAGAAAGGGAAAGGAAAGAAGTCTAGCAAATTGGTTGAGAAGAGCCATAATTTTGATGATAGTGACTCGGATAGGGATCTGTACATAGAGAAAAAAAAGTAGCGACAATGAAGAGAACTCTGAGGAGGAGAATGGAAAGAAGCCCACAAAGTCCAAGAAGAAAATGATCCTTTACAAATAAGTGTCGGGGGTTGAATCATGAGCTCCGCCACTACAGAGGATATTGCTACCCATGATCTTTCACATTTCCTTTAGCAAACCGTGCATGCAAATATGACCTTATTGCAAGGCAAGAAAGGGAAAGGAAAGAAGTCTAGCAAATTGGTTGAGAAGAGCCGTAATTGTGATGATAGTGGCTCAGATAGGGATTTGGACATAGAGGAAAGAAGTAGCAATGATGAAGAGGACTCTAAGGAGGAGGATGATAAGAAGCCTGCATAGTCCAAGAAGAAGAAGAAAGGCCGCAAATCCTCAGAGAGTGTGTGGAAGGCTACAACCAAAAGCCTTTCGTGTACCAAATGTAATAATCCGGAGCAGCTAGGCACCGATTGTGGTATCGATCAATGATGGTATGGGGTTTGCGAAACCATAACTCATACGGTGGAGGTTTGTTGTTATAATGTACGTATTTCGATGGCCCAAACAGGGGTAGGGCAAGGCACACAAACAAGTCTTCTTGCCAAGTGGAGTACATTGGGACCGTGTTGTTAGTTTTATACATGCCCTCGTGTGTGAACATACCTTAAATGTGTGTGTGTGTGTGTGTGTGTCTGTGTGTGTGTGTGTGTGTGAAAGGTGTGAACACGTTTTATACCTTCCAGCATTTAATAAGGGTTAAAGATTTGGGGGGAAGGCCTAGGCCTATGTAATGAGGACCTAACCATTGTAGTTTCATCAACATCTATCACATCAATCTATTCAGCTTGTTGTGTACTTGCAAGAGTTGCATCCACCTTAGAGTTTCTCTCTCTCTCTCTCTCTCTCTCTCTCTCGGAGGTGCATCCACCTTGAGTTTCTCTCTCTCTCTCTCTCTCTCTCTCTCTCACCTCATGGTGCTAAACCCAGTAGTGGTAATAGAGTGGGATCACTAGTTCAACTTGAGCTGCCGTTTGTGACATTGCATTCAGTGCCCATTTGTCTTTCTTGACTGTCTGTCCAACACAAGGATCAGATCTATAGCATTTTTGCCATGTTCCTTGTTGTGTCTCTAGGACTGCTTACACTGTGGTGCAGCAGTAGGAGATGAAGAAAAAAAAATTGTCTGCAGCACACCACACACAAGTGGATGTGCACGTTGCCTGTTTCGATTGTCGCTCGTTTCCTCTATCGTGGTGCCTTTCTAGGCAAGCATCTCCTACTCATTGACCTGATGCACACTGCATAGCCCATCATCGTCGCTACCGCTTGTAAATGCCAATCAACTTGTCACACAATCAAAGCATCTACCTGACATGCAGCCGGTGCATCTCAACATGACGACCTTTATTTTTGTCGCACATGCCACGTCAGTGACCAAGGCATGAAGATGCAGAGGACCCCTAAGAGCCAATATTTCCACCGCAAAGGGAACATGCAGTAAAGAGCAGGAGATAGAGTGAACTGGAGAACCCGAAACTCAACCTCGGGAGAGATGCCACTAGCTCCGTATATCCATATTGAAAGGAATACGATGGCCTCGTTACCAAGTCGTGGCTAAATCTCCAAGGTCCCGATCTAGGTGGTACTTGAAGATCCTGGGTACAGTAGAAGAGATGACTGGTCGAAGATAGCCACCCCAAGAAAGTAGAGGATGGGTGAAGAACTGCATGTGAAGTAGGTTCCCCCTCTGAGGTGGGAGGTGGAGCGGCCCTTGCTAAAGTCGAAGAAGAAGTAGATGCCCCCTCTGAGGGCAAAGAAATAACATCCCCCTCTGAATCCCCCACTGAAGTAGATAGGGAATCGAAAAACCCATGAATCACGGGCTCTGAAATGTTTGATGATGAAGAAAGTACCGCCGGTCGTGCTGAAGAAGATATCTGGGGTACCGAAGAGCTCATAGAGGTAGCCTCTCGAACCTGAGTAGTCAAGGGTGGGGAAGGGTAAGGCTCAAAATGAGCAAGAGGCGGGCAATAGCCGCTGTCTCTCAGTGGAGTAGACTAGGTAGCCGAAGAAGAGGAAGGAGTTGAACAGCCACTGTCTCTCGAAGGAGAAGATTGATGAGGAGACGGTATCAAACAATCACTGTCTCGTGACAGAGCGGATTGCAGATCCATAGGTTGGGGAAGCCACTGTACCTGAAAATAAGTGGGATAAGATTGCTGCTGGCATTGCGACGATCTCCTGGAGGTTGTAGCGCCAATCGATTCTCCATGTGCTCAAAAGGACTTAGTGCGCATCGGATGCGTCTTATTGCCTTGAGCATAGTACTCTGATAGCCAATGTAGAACGATCTTTGTGGCCCAGAAAGGTGAGGTGGCACAAGGAGTACATGGTGAAAGACACATATACTCCGAGGGGATGGGGAGCAAAGGTCGAAGTCGGCAAGCATCAGTGGTGTGTCCTGATGCCACAGTAGGAGCACCCGGTAGTCTGGTCATCTGTTGGTAAAGAAGCCATGGGTACCAGTGTGCCTTGCTGAAGAAGGAAGAGGTCAGCCACGAACCATGAACTGCAATATCCGCCTCAAGGGGTGTAAGGGCAGTGTGAAGCACGAACCGCTGTTACGCGAGCGGTGATCAAGAGCAAGCCTCACTCACAACCCGATAACGAGACGTTAAGGAGTGCCGGTTGGGGTAATTGACTTTGTCGAATGCACAACACAACTTTGAAAAATTCAAATATTTGATAATACACCAGGAAAAACAAAACAATAAAGAACTGTCTCTTGTAGCTCAAACAACTAAAACCCTAATTCGGGTAGAGTATCACACAACCACAACTCAAAAAAAAATCCAATAATTTGAAAACAAACCAATTGAAAAAATATTCTCGTACCTTAATAACCATGATCCAACGCTCGCCGCTTTGATATCCAAAGGCTCCGACTTTCAAATTAGCATGACAAGAGCTCACTCTAGCATGCGACCCTCCTCTCTCCTCTCTCACAAAATACAATTGTAATCAAGAGGGAAGGCCCTTAACTCTTCAATCTCCTCTCCTTATATAGTTTTCTATCCACACTCACATACATTAGGCTTTTTTGCCTTCAACTTTTGGCTTTTGCTTTTCTACTGCTTTTCACTATTTTTGTTTTTTTTGCTCTATGCTTGTTTGCAACTTGTTTGGATCATAACTTCGTCATTTGAACTCCGAATATAGTTGTTCGAGTATTCAAAACGATCGGAACGCATTTGGTCGACAAGCCAACGCGGGCAGAATTACGAAAATCCATCAAAAATTGGCAAAAATATTGATTTTCATAAATCACATTATTTTTTCTCCATCTTTTATCTTGGACGACTTATTCCCTTCCTTGGCCTATTGTTCTTGTGATTGCATACACTTTCAACATACATGTCCTCTTTTTCTTCAAGAAATACTCGCTGACGATGTAAAACGTACGATCTTTTCCTTTGATCCTTGAGTCTTCAAAATAAACATTCTCTGGATATGAACCTGTTTTTTATGCAATGTGCCCTAGGAGGAATATGATTTTTTGAAATGAACTCTGTGCTCAATCATTCATGATTTGGAAAAATATGCAATGTTGGATCCATGATATGCAATCAATCGATGCTACACACAAAAATAATGTATGCATTGAAGAAATTGTGCCTAGTCTATCTACATGTGATCGTGCATCATGCAAAATGTAAACAAAATTTCTTGATTAATTTAAAATTCCTTATCCTCACCTCTCAACTCTCATAAAAAAGATATGATATACTCTGCTCCACCCATCCAAAATCTCACAATCACTCTAGAAAATGATGGTCCTCAAGATGTTGACCAGATAAGAACAATCCATCTCACAATTGGTGGCATCCTTCACGACCCTCTAACTCACCCAACCTCCTTACACTCTCAACCAGAGGTTCCTAACTTTGTGGTGAACATCCCAAATATCGTGTGTGCAAGAAATCTGCGTGCTCAATGACAGGTGCTCTCTCATGTGCACGTGCATCTAAGATTTATTGCATATAGTTGCAGCGGACCTCATGCCGTGCTAGTGCTCAATGATGGTGCAAAATGTGCATAATCCCAACCCATGGCATGGAAGTATTTGATAAGAACAGGAGACGACCCTCGAGTGTAGTGCATCAACAAGTGCAACGTGAAGTGCTCGTGAACCCATTATCCGCGTGATGTGCAAAAGTCTCGACAAGAAAACATATCTAGCTCCTCAATGTTCAGTAGCTATTAGCAAACTCCAACTTCAACCTGTCCAAGAAAATACCAAGCTTGACCAAGGCTATCAAGTTTCACACTCAACAAATAAAAAAAAAAGACAGAAGCAAATTCTAGGCTAAACAAACACAAGAAATCCAACTATGAAATAACAAAACAAATTGTCACGCAAATAACTAAGCTAGCAAAAATCAATCCTAACTACAGTTAGACTAGGAGTTTTTAGTTTAAAAAAAACGCTTGATACCGCAATGTTTGCCACAAGGGGTGGAAGGGCAGTGGAAGGGCTAGAAGTGAGTTGCCAGTGGGAGGAGGATGCGACCAGCAGCAAGAGGTTGCAACCAGTAGAAAAACACAAGTGAGGAGAGAGAAATACTAAAAACGCAGGCAAGACAGCTTGGAAGAGAGAGAGAGAGAGAGAGAGAGAGAGAGAGAGAGAGAGAGAGAGAGAGAGAGAGAGAGAGAGAGAGAGAGGTCTTCTAAGAGAGAGAGAGAGTCGCGATGGTGCTCCTGCGTCGTCCCGCCCTGCCATCGAATGATCTGGCGCGCCCTGTGGTCTGCGCTGTCGCCGCCTGACGCCCTGCCAGACGCCACCCCTAGTTCGCGCCCGCCCAGCCTCTGTTCGTTGGTAGGTCGCGCTGTCCATCGTCGAGGGCTACATCGCCGCCTCTGGTTGACGGTCGCGCCTGCTCACGGAGCCGTCCCGCCGCCCTGTTTCTGCCGCCCTAGCCATGGCAGCCTGCCCCTGAGGCCGTGAGTCAGCGGATCCGCCCCTGCCTATCTCGCTGAATCATCTGAAGCCGCCCTATCAACTTCACCTCTGCTGCGGCTCGAGGCGCCGCCTGCGTGTGCTCCTCCTTTCGTGCAGAGGCGCCCAGTTCTTGTGAAAACCCTGAACGTGACCTTCGTCAGAGAGGCAGCGTCCGGGATCGCGTGCCCTCTGCTCTATACACAGAGAGAGAGCGAGAGAGAGAGTGTCGGTCAGGCCTTCTGTGAGACCAGTTCGTCATACACGATGGCTGGTTTGGATCTGGATTTCATAGATCAAACGGTGGCAGCACTTGGCCCGGACTCTGATGCTGAGGAACCCGAGGATATGGTTCCGTGCACTGAAGAATTGCCCCCGGGTCCTGACATCCAGCCTGCGGGCAAACGTACCAAGCACACCTCGGAAGAGATAGGCGTTACTCCGGATCGTTCCTATGTGCAGGTCACTTCAGATCCGGTGGACTCTCAGGAGGTGGACTGGGAGCATCTGTTGGAATTTGCCAACACTCTGCTTGGTGAATATGTTCAACATAACCAGGAAGCCTTCTCTGCCTCTGCTCCAGACGATGTTCTGGAAGCTACCGTCGAGCCAAAAACTGTCCTACGCTCCTTTTCGGTATTCTATGATCGCGCGGTGATACTCTTCTTCACTGGTCGCATCCCGCTGTTGTCCCGTATTCGCCAATGGCTGCAGAGTCTGTTACAAGGGGAATGTGTGGAAGAGATTTTTGTTGGATCCCGGGGTTTTTTTGAGGTCCTCTTGAAAACAGAGATGCACCGTGCTGCGCTTCTGTCTAAACTGCCTTTGTTTTTTGATCGCCGGTTGGTTCATGTGGTTCCATGGCGCCCGATGGCAGATTTCCAGCGCCTCCTGCAACGTGAATGCCCTGTGTGGGTAGAAGTGGAGAATTGTCCGGCTGTTTATTGGCCGCTATTAAAGGATGCTATGGCCGCTGTGGGTACGGTTCTGGTCCCTCCCAGTCTCAGGGCGGTGAATCGCAACCGCTTGTGCATGTTATGGGATACCGCACGGAAACGGCCTGCATGGTTACGCCTCAATTGCCATGGTATGCATCCGTTACACTTTCGTTTGAAATGGGGCAATTTTGCTGGCCATTGCTTTTCCTGTGGCCAGTTGGGGCACTTTATGGCTGAATGCCCCGAGCAACAACACGTTTCAGATACAGCTCATGTTGCTCCGCCCATGGAAGATCTGGTGTGTGATGCTCCGTCGCTGGATCCTACCCACCCGCCCCACGTCCTGGCCAAAGGTAAACAACAGGTTTCGGGTCAGGACTCCCGTGCTACTGATTGGGTTGAAGTCTGTGCCAAAAAAGGCAACAGGATTGGTGCTAGCATGGACAGTACTGAGCCTACTACTTCACACGATTCCATGCGAACATATATGCGCAGGAAGGAAATGATGGCGTCTGAGCGCCCTGCTCCTGCGATGGTTTCTTCAGCTCCTCGTCATCAGCCCGCTAGGAAAATGTATTCGGATCGTCTCAAGGGTCCACCTGCACAGCTGGCTTTTGATACTTGAGGCAACGTCATTACCCCGTGGGACCGCCGTTACCCACGTTCCAACCCCAAGCAAGCTGATATGCCGTCAACTTCCAAATCTGGTCCTCAGAACTCTTTTGCGGTGTTGGCAGATTTCTTGGATGAGGGAGTCCTGGACATTCTCGCCGACAAAGTCAAATCGAGGCAAGCTGTGCCTCGTACCTGAGTGTGTTTTGTATACACATGAAAATAGCCACGTGGAATGTGCGAGGAATTTGTTCTCGACACAAGCAACATGCCATGTGGACTGCATTGTATGAGAACCAGTGGGATGTCCTGTGTGCTGTTGAGCACAAGAGTCACAGTGACGCCGGTAAAGTGGTGGATTGCCATGGCTTTCGTTTGTTCTATGCGGGAACACAGGCCATGCATTATTCGGGTGTGCTCATGATTGTACATGCCAAATATCAGCCGGTTCTTATTAAAAATGATGTTCATGGCCGCTTTTTGGTGGTTGAAATCTTATTCGAAGGGGAAATCCTATGGTTACTTGGCCTCTATGCTCCGAATGATTCGTTATCTCGCCGGGAGCTTTGGCAGACTTTGCAGACTTCCTTGTCACTTGGTAGACGCGGCTTCTTCATGGGGGATTTCAATATGTGTGTTGATTCTTCCCAGTCTACATCGGAGCACTTGGTCATGGATACGCCGGAAAGTCGTATGTGGCACGACTTGGCTCTTGCTGTTCTTAAGCAAGATCTTTGGTCCTGGCTACACCCGTCTGCTCCAGGCTTTACTTTCCATTCGGCCCAGTATGCCACAACATGGTCGCGGTTGGACCGCATATATATCATGCACAATGATGATTTTCTGCTGGAGATGCTCGAAATAAAGGTGTTGCAGCAATATGTCTTGTCGGACCATTTCCCTCTGCAGTTCGAGTTGCTTGCACAACCCATTGCCCCCTTCAAGCAATTTCTTGAGAGACTCCCTTTGCGTTTTAACTCCTCTTACTTAAAGCATACAATTTTTCAGGGCTATATGCAGCAATTGCTTGACAGATTCTCCTTGGACTTTTCCTCTCAGGGCACTGCGTCATTTGACCGATTGCTCTCTAATGTGCAGCGGGTTGCTCGGCAATATGGGATCTATCATGCCTCTCTTTCTCGCCGCCGTCGACAGGCAGCAGAGGACCTGCTGCTTTTGGTTCGCTCCCTGCTGACGGACACTCCGGATGATGCATTTCTGCTTGCACTGGCCCTGCGGGTGGCTGATCTTGTTAAAGAATTCCAATTAAAATCGTACCAGCAGGCCAAATTGCAACATCTAACAGAGACTTTGCAAGATACTGCATGTCAGACTCATAAGTTCTTTCGAGCTCTCCATGCCTCTCCTGCTCGAGAGAATTTGACCAGACTCGAGGATGCACAAGGCCACCTTATCCTAGATCCACAGACTATTGTGCATATGTGCAGAAGTTATTTCCGTGACCTTCTCGGTTCCGCTTCTCCTCCTTCAGCCCAAATTACTCAGGCCCGTTCGGTCTTTTATGACCTGGTCCGCAATCAGCTACCGCAGGACATGCAAGCTACTCTGGAGTCAGATATTGGTGAAGCGGAGGTTATGGATGTTTTGTTACACTTGCCCAAAGATAAAAGTCCGGGTTGGGATGGTCTCACCAATGAGTTCTTTGAAGCTTTCGCTACCCAATTGGCGAAACCATTGCAGGCTCTGTTTCAGCAGGTGTGGGAAACAGGGATCATGCCTCCCTCATGGAAACAAGGACTTATTAAACTGCTTCCAAAAGTTCCTTCGCCATCTAAGTTGACACACTGGCGCCCCATTTCTTTGATGGGTTCCATGTACAAAATCTTTTCCAAAGTAATGGCGAATCGGCTCCATAAGCATCTCCCTGCCCTTGTGCACCCTGTCCAGTACGGTTTCATTAAAGGCCGAAATATCCTACACAATGTTTTGAATGCCCAATTGGCCATTGATTATGCCCGGCATTCTAATCAGGAGATGGTGTTGATTCAACTGGACCTGGAAAAGGCTTTTGACTATTTGGATTGGTCTTTTGTTGCTGACCTTATGTCCGCTATGGGCTTTGGTGCTCGGATGTCTAGTCTGATCTACACCATCAGTGCTGCGGCGTCTTCACGAGTCATGCTGAATGGAGGTGTTACTGAACCATTTGTCCTTGCCCGTTCTGTCAGACAGGGGTGTCCTTTGAGCCCTTTATTCTTTGCCCTTGCGACACATCCAGTTCTTTCCATGTTATCACATATGGCCGCCTCTTCCCAGCTGGCCGGACTGTCGCTTCCTACAGGACAACATTTCATTAGCCAATCCCTGGCGGATGATACTTTTATGATTCTGCGTGCAGACAAGGATAACCTTAGAAAAGCATTGGATGTTTGGGGTCTCTTTGGCCAGGCGTCAGGCCTTCGTATCAATCCGCTCAAATCAGCCATTTTAAGGTGCACGGAGTCGGATTTGCAGTCCTTGGACTGGCAGGGTCTGGTTGTTCCTCGAGGTTCCATCGTCAGGCATCTTGGATACCCATTGGGTGTTGATGTTCCCCCAAAGCAGCTTCTGCAGTGGATTTCTCAGAAGATGGTCGCCAAGTTTATGTACTGGAAGTCTCAGGCCTGGCCTTTTCACGTTCGCCTCAAAATAGCCCAGATAATTATGTTGCCAATGATCACATATTTCTTGCCATTGTTGCCCTGGACTCCTACGACTCTGAATGCTCTCACTCAGTCTATTCGCTTCATGCTTTGGAAGAAGGACTCATTGCATGCAGGCATTTCCTGGATCTCGTGGTCGCATGCGTGCACCCCCAAAAGCATGGGTGGCGGAGCTATTTTAGATGCCCAAACTCACATGCAGGCACTCCGTTGGTCCCTTTTCCGCGCCATGTGCTCGGATGATCATCATCCATGGGTCGCTATCGCCCGTTCTTTCCTTGAGGCTCATGGGCTTCGGCATGGCAATACCCGACTCCGGAGTTCTTGGTGGCACGTTCTTAATGCGGATTCATGGTTTTCCAGTTCTTCTTCATCGCTGCTTACTCATTTGGTGTGTTCCTGGAAACACGTCCTTCGAAAGGCTCAGTGGCACCCAACGGAGGATCGCCTGGCTACTAACTCTTTTCAATTGGAATTACTGGCAGTCTCGCGTCTACTTTCGTGGGAAGGCAAACACGAGCTTAGACCACAATTCAACCGGATGGCACGTTTGGGCTTGTCTTTAGTTGCAGATGCCACCCTTGCTAGTCGCAATGTGCCTATCTCGTTTCGTACTGCTAGGAGGATTTTCCGGATCCCTCGTGGATATAGGCCTTTATGGGAACAGCTTGTGACGGTGCTCCAGAACAGACAACCCTTTCCTGCTCTTGCTTTGGATCATCCCTGGCAGGATTGGGACCTACAAGGCCGGCTGCCCTTGAGCAAAGCTTCTGCTAATCAAGTGTATCATCTCCTGATTAAAGATAATCAATGGCTAGTTACTAAAGCAAATGCTTTATGGGGATTGCGTAAATCCCGCTCGTGGTGGAGGGTCACTGTGATGGAGGGCTGGGTCAACAAGACACCCTTTAAATACAAAGTCTTTCTTTGGCGAGTGATAGTTGGGGGTCTTCCGCTTGCTTCGGCTCTTTCCAAGCGACGAATCTCCAATGGCACCTGTTTCTTTTGCACCACTACTATGGAATCCGCCCGCCACCGATTTATTTCCTGCCCCGTCGCTAAGAAAGTCTGGTTATTTTTGTCGGCCGTTTGGCGAGGGGTGGTTGGTATCACACTGCGCCCCTTTGAGTGGGTTTTGGGCCAGCCCAAATACCCTACTCCCGCACAGCCACATATGAAGCTCATGTATCACTTTCTTCGATACTGGGGCTGTTGGCATAACTGGACCATTCGGAATGCTTTTCTGTTTGACTCCGCCCATGATGTTCAGCGGCATATTGTGAGGCTTAAGGGCCTCTTGTATTGGCAGTTAGATCTTCTCCATCGTTCTGATTTGCTATCTACGGAGGACTTCCGTCCGTGGCATATGGCAATTTCCTCCGCATCCTTGCCATGAAATTGTAACTTGTAGTACTTAGCACCCCTTCACATGATGACTTTCATTGTCGTCATGTATCTTGTAATCAAGTAATCTTGTATTATTTTTTTCGTAATTAATACAATTACCTTTTACGAAAAAAAAAAAAAAAGAGAGACTAAAAACGCAGGCATGACAGCCTGCAGGAGAGAAAAGACTGAAAACGTAGGCAGTAGGACTGTGATGATGTGGCAAGCTGTATGGCAGCAGGTCTGCACAGGAACAGTAGTCGCCTAATTGAAATCAGCTCCAAATTGCATGAAGAGGGCTGGAAATCAGGTGCGAATTGATGGAGACAGCAATGGACAGCTTGGGCTAAGATGTCCTCCGCGAACGGGGTGTGGGCAGCAGGCTGAAACACTTGAAATCTGCAAAAACGAGATTTTGATGCAAGGGAAGAAGAAGAGTAGTGGAAGCCGAACCCGCCACTGGTCTTTGCCTTCACTGGAGTGGAGGATCTTCGTTGCTAGGTGAGTAGATCCAGCTCTGATACCATGTCAAAAGATAACGTACCAACGAGACAGTAGGGTTTGCGGAGAGGAATATGGAGTGAATTCGGCAAACATGGAGAAGAGAAGAGAAGAGAGAAGAAACTTTGATGAATGGAAGGCTGAAGTTTTGAAGCATGGAGTGAACGTGATACAAGGGAACAAGGGTGCCGTAGCACAAGGAAGATGATGATGACAACCATGAACCACGAACCGCAATGTCCTCCTGAAGGGGTGTGAGGGTAGTAGAGAGGCTGGAGAGAAGAGGTGACAGACTGAATGAATCAGCCGTAAGGAATGAATGAGAGTGTGGCGTATAAATAGGCACAGTCAGTCTAGGATGGCGCCCCTTTTTGGGGCTACAAACCCTAAACGCAAAACGCAGAAACACAAACTGCGGGTGAAGGGTTTCTCAACAGTCATGACCTGGTAGCTCTTCCTACCCACATTCCTATCCGATTGACCAATTGACCTTTCTTATCAAGCTTCAGCCTATGGCTTCTTAATCGCACCGATAAGATTTTCAATTAAACTTTAGACAATTAATGTTTAAGCATTGGCTTGTAAGGGGTTGTGCACATGCATTTGGGGCTTTTCAAATTTGAGCCGGGTTTCTTCAAATTTCATCATTAAAATTTGGGGCTTTTTAAATTTGAGCCCTCTTCATGGTATCTACCATCTGGATGTCAAAATATGGCATCATAATTGAGAAATTCTCGGCCTTTGGATTCTCCATTTGGAAGACAAAGATTCAGCTCATACTTATATGGAAAGATGTAAGGAAAGTTGTGTCCACTAATGAGCAGAATGGTTGGGACTGTTAGCCTGCTCTTTATCATTCTCAGTCTGTCATCTCCTGGTTGTGAGCTCCTGTCAGAGTCTGACAGGAGACAGAGGAGCTCTGTCAGTTCATTTTGTGGCTGCCCTGGTTAGCCAGCAGCCTTGGGTGTCATACAGCCCAAACTGGGCTGTTCTTTTGTCCAGACTGCCCATTTTCTGGGCAGTCGGCCAGATCTGGCCAAAGTCGGCCAGATCTGGCTGGTCGGCCAAATCTGGCCAGGTCGGCCAGTTTTGGCTGGTCGGCCAGTTTGCTGGCCTGGGGGCTATATATAGCAGCCCCCCCAGTCATTCCAGTACTATGCTCTGCAGGTTCAGCACTGCCTCCGTCGTCTTCGTCTCTGGCATTGGTGCTGCCACTGCTTCCAGTCTGTCCTGGTTCCCTCACTGACGCTCCGGGCTGCGTGCAGGGACTGTTCTGTCCATTTCAGTGTATTCAGCATTCATCTCAGTCAGTGCAGACTTTCTTCCTTCATTCTCTGCTTTCTCTCTCCTCTCCTCTGTGTTCGTGTTCTTCTTCCGTTGCGCACTCTCACATGGTATCATCGCCTGATTGAGAGCACAGAGGACATACCCTCAAGAGTGGGATACCCTACTGCTGCTGCCAACAGATCCACAACAGCCAGGCGACTGCTACAGGAGGCTCTTCATCCTGCGTTTTGCTGCCCACGCTGACTGCAGAGGCTGCCACGTCATCCAGCGACGCAGCAACCCTTCGTTTTCCACCAGGTTCTCCCTCCTGCTGCTGGGCGACCTCCCTACAGGCTGCATTTTACTGTTCTGCAGGTCGCTTCCACTCCAGGCGGCACTTTTCCTGCTGGCGACCTCTGTCCGGGCTGTTTCCTGGTGCTGGTGGTCTCTTCTCTGGTGCTCGACATCAGTTATCTTTGCGTTTTGCAGATCCAGGTGTTTGTAGGCACTCTCTACTTGTGTCTTGGTGGTTGGTGACCACATTGCTGGTCCTATTTCGACAGCGGCACAACTTTCTTTGGTATTTTGCAGATTGGAAGATGTCTTACCAGTTTTCAGGCTTTGAAGACTCAGAGGATGAACTTCTCTCTCATCATTCCTCTGAGCGGAGGCGGGATTATCGTGAAGTTCGACATCGGGAAGACCCTCCTCGCACTCGTCCTTCTTCAGTTCATGCATCTCAGAGGGTTCCATCTACCGCGAAGGTTTCTTCAGTGAAGACTGCTTCAGATGTGCGGATGCCTTCCTTGATTCCCTCTATTCAGGTGCCGATTCTCCCTTTCTTTCCGAAGGAAGATAAGTTGGATGGTTCCAACTACTCCCTATGGTCATGCAAGGTGGCCTGCATCCTTGATACCTTTGACCTTTGGGAGCTTGTTTCTTCGCCCATCGACCGACCCCCCGTGGATTCGTCCGATGGCACCTCTATGGACCATGCAGCCTTATGGGATAGGCTCAACTCACGAGCCCGTTCCTTTCTTTTTATGAGTCTCCATGATTCTGTTCTTGTACATGTTCACAAGTTACAGACCGCGGCGGAAGTGTGGACGAAGCTTGCATCTTTGTATCAGCACAAGACATTTGCCCACAAGATTTCCCTGGAGAAGAAGTTGCGGATGCTCAGTCTTGATGGTTCTTCTTCCATGAAGGAGCACATCACGAAGATGGAGGATATGCGAGGTGAGCTAGCCTCTCTTGGTCGTCTGATATCGTCTGAGGATATGGCGATGATTCTGTTGACTCAGCTGCCATCACCCCGTTATGATGTCTTCTACACCAGCCTCCTCACTTCGAGGACCCGTGAGACACTCCTGTGGGAGGAGCTTTCCCCGCTTGTCTTGGAGCATGACGAGCGACTCAAAGAGGTGGGAGCCAGTGGCTCCACCAAGGCATTTACTGCTGGCACAGGTGGTGGCAAGAAGAAGAAACAAAAGAAGGAGAAGGCCAAGGACAAGGAGCAGGACAAGAAGGATGCGAAGGAGAAGAAGCCCAAGTGTCCCCATTGTGGGAAGGGCACTCATCCCGAGGAGAAGTGTTGGCAGAAGTATCCCCATTTGAAGCCTAAGGAGAAGGACTCGAAGGCGGCCCCAGTCACAACAGAATGTGCGTTTGTGCATGTCTTTGTTGAGGAAGACACTGCCCTAGCTTCTACCACACAGGAGAAGCCTTGGCTCGTCGACAGTGGAGCATCTTCACATATGACCTTCCGTCAGGATTGGCTTCAGGATCTTCGTTCCAGAGGGGGTACAGTCACCATTGGTGACAATTCTACAGTTCCTGTTCGCGGCGTGGGGACTTTACCTATATTTTCTGACAGGCGGTCTTCCTCCACCCAAGTTCTCTATGTCCCTGATTTGGGTTTTAACCTATTATCTGTGCATGGCCTTACTCAGTTAGGTACCCGCGTCATTTTTACACAGGATGCAGTCACAGTGGAGGATGCTTCTACAGGTGATGCTCTTTGGACAGGTGCACAGGAGGGTGGGCTTTATACGCTCACAGCCTTGGCTGCGCGGACTTCCCATGAGCTTGGGCTGCTTTGGCATGCTCGGTATGGTCATTTGAACCTCGATTCTCTTCGCCGGGCTTCTAGGAGGAAGATGGTGGAGGGACTTCCTGATTTCCCTCCTCTTCACACTTTGTGCCCTAGCTGCTTGAGGGGCAAGCAGCACCGGCAGCCTCACCCGCAGGTTGCTTCTAGGCAGGCTACTTCTCCGCTTGAGTTGGTTCACACCGACCTTTGCGGACCTATGGGCACGGCCTCCCTTGGGAAGGCCAAGTATTTGA
This sequence comes from Lygodium microphyllum, assembly GCF_053477565.2. NCBI lineage: Eukaryota > Viridiplantae > Streptophyta > Polypodiopsida > Schizaeales > Lygodiaceae > Lygodium > Lygodium microphyllum. The sequence goes on along the minus strand of NC_141153.1, from coordinate 6,170,090 downwards.
TGCTGATTGTGGACGACTTTAGTCGTTATGTGTGGCCTTATTTCTTGGAGTACAAGAGCGAGGCGTACTCCCGTTTCTGTGAGTGGCAGGTGTTTGTGGAGACCCAAACAACTTCCAAGGTTCGTGGCGTTCGAGCTGATCAAAGTGGCGAGTTCACTTCTCACCTTTTCTCTCAGTTTTGCAGGGATCATGGTATTCGGGTGGAGTATTCCCATCCGAACACACCATCAGAGAATGGTGTGGTGGAGCGTGCGAATCGGACCATGATTGAGATGGCCTGATCTATGCTGGAGCATAGGAGTCTTCCTCATTTCCTTTGGGGTGAGGCGGTGGCTATAGCGGTGCATATTCGCAACCGCTCTCCAACTTTGGCGTTATAGCACATGACTCCGTATGAGGCTTTCTTTGGGAAGAAGCCTTCTGTGTCCCATTTTCGCATCTTTGGGTGCGATGCTTTGTCCATGTGGACAAGAAGAAGAGGAAGACGAAGTTCGACTCTAAGTCGCGTAAGCTTATCTTCGTTGGTTATAGTACGACCACGAAGGGATATCGGCTCTATGACCCGACAACGCGGACGGTTGAGGTGAGCAAGGATGTGATCTTTGATGAGGCTTCGGCCTCTGAGGATCCAATTGATGGTTCCATTACAGATGTTTCTTCATCATCGACGGACCCTCCCCCACCTTCTCTCCCTTCACTTCCTTCCAGGATGCCCCTTAGCACCCCCCCTATTCCTCCTCCTTCGGCTTCCCTTTCCCCTTTGGTGGATGTGCCTTCGTCTATTACGAGCTCTTCTACCGCCACTTCGGGATCTTCACGGGATATACAGCCTTCTTCAGATGCGGAGGATCTACCTTCACTCGGTAAGGGGGATTCCCTCTTCGATTTGGGTGCTTTGCAGGTTCCGAAGACCCCCCGGTCTCCCTCTCAGCAGCAGCAGGAGTCCCTCAGGATTCCTTTATGGTATTGCCGGCTCATGCAGGATTCAGGTGTTACTCACTTTCCTGCTTCTTCTACAGGTCCACGTCGATCAGCACGTTTACAGGCCCAGCGGGACAGTTCACTATGTGTGAACTATGCTCTTATGTCACAGATTCTTCAGGATTCCGAGCCTTCCACTGTGGAGGAGGCTCTTGCACAGGATATTTGGAGACAGGCTATGCAGGCTGAGCTCGATTCCATCGAGCGAAACCATACGTGGGAGCTTGTTCCGCGTTCCGCGAAACGGAAGGTGATTGGTGTGAAATGGGTCTTTAAGACCAAATATCTTGCCGATGGCTCCTTGGACAAGCATGAGGCTAGGCTTGTTGCCAAGGGTTTTGCACAGCGTGCAGGGTTGGACTACTTTGAGACTTTTGCTCCTACAGCCAGGATGTCCACCATCCGAGTTCTTTTGGCTCTTGCTGCTCACCACCGTTGGCCTGTCTATTAGATGGACGTCAAGTCTGCTTTTCTGAATGGCGTTCTTGAGGAGGAGATTTATGTTTCACAGCCTCCTGGTTTTCTTGTACAGGGGAAGGAGGATCATGTCTATAGGCTGCGGAAGGCTCTTTATGGCCTAAAGCAGGCTCCTCGTGCTTGGTACCAGCGGATTGACCGCTTCTTTCTACAGAGTGGCTTTGCGCGCTCCGCTTATGATCCCAACCTCTACTTATGGGTTGTGGATTCTCTTTCGGTGTTCCTTATCTGTTATGTGGATGATCTTATCATTACAGGGAGCGACGCTCAGCAGGTGGAGCATACATGGTCCATTCTTCAGCAGGAGTTTGACATGACGGATCTAGGGATCCTTCACTTCTTTCTAGGCCTGGAGATCTATCAGATGGCACAGGGCATTTTTATCTCGCAGCACAGGTATTTCTCCGAGCTTCTTTCGGAGTTTGATATGGCTGAGTGTCGGCCTATCTCATGCCCCATGGACCCCGAGTCCAAGCTTTTGACAGCTGGAGTTCCTCTTCCCGATCCCACCCGTTACAGGTGCCTTGTCGGCTCTCTTATTTGGCTGCTTCATACTCGGCCGGATATCTCTTTTGTGGTGGCTTTATTGTCTTCTTTTATGCAGATTCCTACCCAGGATCACTGGCAGGTGGCCTTGCGGGTTCTTCGCTATTTACAGGGGACTCGATCCTTTGGGATCATGTATGGAGATGGAATTACCCTTTCTGGATGGAGTGATTCTGATTGGGCAGGTGATGTGGATTCGAGACGATCCACTACGGGTTATGCTTTCACCCTTGGATCTGGTGCTGTCTCTTGGAGCAGCAAGAAGCAGCCTACTGTGGCACTTTCTTCTACAGAGGCTGAGTATCGGGCCCTATGTTTGACCGCTATGGAGGCAGTTTGGCTCCATCGCTTACTTGCGGAGATTGGCTTTTCCCAGACCGGACCCACGGAGTTGCGTGTGGATAACCAGAGTGCTCTTGCTCTGGCCAAGAACCCAGTGTTTCATGCTCGCACGAAGCATATTGAGGTTCAGTATCACTATGTTCGAGAGCGGATCGTGGATTCGGAGCTGGTGGTGGTCTATCGTCCTACGGCGGCCAATGCAGCTGATCTCTTTACGAAGCCTTTGCCTCAGGCTTCTTTGCTTCATCACATGCGGTTCTTGGGTCTTCAGACTCTCCCAGGAGTTGAGAGGGGGTGTTAGCCTGCTCTTTATCATTCTCAGTCTGTCATCTCCTGGTTGTGAGCTCCTGTCAGAGTCTGACAGGAGACAGAGGAGCTCTGTCAGTTCATTTTGTGGCTGCCCTGGTTAGCCAGCAGCCTTGGGTGTCATACAGCCCAAACTGGGCTGTTTTTTTGTCCAGACTGCCCATTTTCTGGGCAGTCGGCCAGATCTGCCAGATCTGGCTGGTCGGCCAAATCTGGCCAGGTCGGCCAGTTTGCTGGCCTGGGGGCTATATATAGCAGCCCCCCCAGTCATTCCAGTACTATGCTCTGCAGGTTCAGCATTGCCTCCGTCGTCTCCGTCTCCGGCATTGGTGCTGCCACTGCTTCCAGTCTGTCCTGGTTCCCTCACTGACGCTCCGGGCTGTGTGCAGGGACTGTTCTGTCCATTTCAGTGTATTCAGCATTCATCTCAGTCAGTGCAGACTTTCTTCCTTCATTCTCAGCTTTCTCTCTCCTCTCCTCTGTGTTCGTGTTCTTCTTCCGTTGCGCACTCTCACAGGGACAACCCAGAACTTCATGAAGAATGGCTTGAGAAGAACAAGAGTACACTCGCCATCATTGGGCTTGGCCTCTTTACAACCTTCTTCATCATGTTGATCTCATGAAAATGGCAAAATAGGTATAGGGTGGCCTTCAATTTGGGGGAGATGAATAATTCCTAATTATTTATAAAGATGCAATTATTTAGTATATCCTGCAGTCCTTTAGAGACTCTTAACCAACATCTTGATCATTTAAGTCTCCTTTACCAAGT